>NW_010972775.1:4252745-4293064 GCF_000737465.1 Haliaeetus leucocephalus
TTTTTCCCCCCCCCCCCCCCCCCATTTTAGGCATTTCCGTTATTTTATTTTTTATTTCCTGTGCTCTTACATGGTATCAGTTTGGGAAAGCACTTAAAACATTCTACCCAAATTATTTTAATCGAAGCTTTTTGAAAAAAATCACAGATTTTTACCTAATTCTTGAGCTATCATCAATTTTTTCAACATAGTAAAATTTATGGTTGGTGTCAGTCCGATTTGTGAACTCTTTAGATGCCTTTCATAAAGAAAATAGAAATTAACTTTTTTTTAGAGAATAATTGTTAAAGTCAGAAAAAAATTAGTAAGTAATAAATTCTCTCTTTTCTTTGGGGCTCTAATTTTATCCCTGCCCTTAAAAGTCCATTCTCCCTCACCCCTTATACAAGTCAAATTTTTGAAAGGACTTCAGCTTTTTGACAGTTTTGTGTGCTACAAGTATAAGAAAGAGCCTCTTGATATGTTAGCTGTTGGTGTTTCAGGAAGTTTTGGTGAAGCGTGTTCTCTGGTATTTCAGGATTGAGTTTTTGAGAAGGGATGTTGAGCAAGTTGTTTAGAATAATTTCTAAGCGGAACCTCTTTGGTTTTTGGGGGTTTTCTTTTTATAGGGTGCTTACTTTGTGTTTCTGGAAGAGAAAAAATTCTTAGGGTAAAAAATTTAGAGAAACTTCATTCTGAAAGCCTGTTTTATATGATTTTCCTTGCAGTGCAAAAAAATTTTTTTATATGAGGTGGTAAAAAAAAATTATACACTGAATGAAATGAAATTTTCACTTTTAGAATATAAAATTAGAATGTGATATGAAACTATCAGTACAAAGTTAAAACAGCTTCAGTAAATTTTCTCTTTACACAGATTGTGTTTTCATAAACTGTTGTAGGAATTTACATGCTTAAACAAAAATGGTATTTAAACGGCACAGAAGAGACATATGACCTATGTTGTCTATGCATGAGAAAGACCATGCAACATAGATGACTTAGCAGCATAGATTAGTTCCTTAGTCTGCAAGAGCTTGCAAAAAAATCTCTAGCTGTTTTAAGGTCTCTTTGACACCTAGATCTGCTACTGCCACTGAATATGGATGCAATATTCTATTGAAATAAAAGGTAAATGCTAGCATAATAAAAGATATATACAGTAAATAGTTTTTTATCCCAGTATATGCTGTAGTTAAATACTATTTCTTACCATTTGCTCTGAATTTTTGCTTAGAAAGTTTTAGAAATATCATCACAGTTGTTAATTCTTCTTTGTCCCTCTTACATTTGTTATAAATTGTCAGCTTGGACTGGGCCATACCAACCATGTCAGAGAACCAACCCTAATAACAGTCCTGCAAGGAAAGAACGTTCGACAAATTTCAGCAGGACGTTGCCACAGTGCTGCCTGGACAGCTCCACCTGTTCCACCAAGAGCTCCAGGTAAAGAACTGAGATTGTATGGTCATTTGATTTAGTCTTTGTGCTTCCTGGGGGACGACTGCAACAAGTACTTCTGAAGATTTGGAGCAAAATTTGTTTTGTTTTATACTGATGCAGGTTTTCAAATTATCTTAGTCTCTTATTTTTGCTGCTGTCATGGTTTAACTCCAGTAGGCAGCTAAGCACTGCATAGAAAATCAATTCTATCCCAGCCAAAACCAGTTACAGCTATCCTTTATGTAATAATGCTTTTTTTCTTTTTCTGTGGTAGGTGTTTCAGTGCCTTTACAGCTTGGTTTACCTGATACCATTCCACCACAGTATGGGGCACTGAAAGAAGTGAGCATTCATACAGTAAGAGCAAGGCTCAGACTGCTGTACCATTTTTCTGACCTCATGTACTCTTCATGGAGATTACTTAACCTCAGTCCCAATAACCAGGTAAAATTCCGTTTGGAAAAAAAAAAAAAAAACCAGCTCGGCGGTGTTGTGTTATGCCATGTCACTAGAGAGTTTCTGACCAGATCAAGATGGATCTTAGTAATAGGTTCTATAGGTTTTTCATAATAAAGAAAAAAATATATAAATCTGGATTAAACCAAACTCTGTCAAAGTATTGTTACATATTTTCGCTTGTGCTAACATTGACATGTCAATGTTTCAGTTTCCAAAAGCTTATTAGCCTCAAAGCTAAAACCAAAAAGTGCTAACCTGTTTCCTGAAACATTGAAGTGCTAGTGATTACTATGAAGGTTTTTATTCTGTGAAGAGTGGAACTAATATCCTGTATTAATATGTTTATTCTCATACTGCTTTATTGCAGAACAGTACATCTCATTACAATGCTGGAACATGGGGAATAGTTCAAGGACAGCTAAGGCCCTTGTTAGCACCACGAGTATACACGCTCCCCATGGTACGCTCTATAGGGAAAACTATGGTGCAGGGGAAAAATTATGGGCCACAGATCACTGTGAAAAGGATATCAACCAGGTCAGTATTGTATTCACAGGCGTTGTATTAGACTGCAAATGAATACTGATATTCATCCTTTTTCCATACCTTTTGGCATACTGAGCTCTTTCTGTACAACTTTGTTAATCAAGTGACTTCGGTAGCCTTTACGTGTTTATGAGTTACATTGTATGGCTGTGTCTTTTTTTTTTTTTTTTATTTTGAAAGAGGTCGGAAATGCAAGCCCATTTTTGTACAGATAGCAAGACAAGTGGTAAAGCTGAATGCATCAGACCTTCGCCTACCTTCGCGCGCCTGGAAAGTGAAGCTGGTTGGAGAAGGAGCTGATGATGCAGGTGGTGTGTTTGATGACACTATTACAGAAATGTGTCAGGTATGAAAAGTCTATTACTTCAAAACGCCTGGGTTGAGATTTTGTTCTCTGTGGTGTCTTTTACTAATTTTCAAATTTCTATTGTGCAGCATAGCAAATACTTTTGCTTTAGTCCTGAGCCCACAACACTAGAGCTGCCTACCTAGGGATGTCTCTGAGGATAAAGAAATCTTCCTAGATTGTGGCAAGGAGATGCCATAAGGCCACACTATAACTAGTGTTTACAGTAGCCCCTCTGGGATTCTGAGATGGCTCCTGCACAGTATGGAAGCATTTTGCAGCCCCCCCATTCTGTCCAGCCAATACCTTCTATAAGAGAAGTTGTACTGCATTACATGATTACACTACACTGCATGCATACAATACAGAAACACCTCAGGCAGGTGTTTCTCTCATACCCGAAGATACGTGTCACCTCTCAGATTCAGTGCCGGAAAGGAGATCAGTAGAAGAAAGGATATTGTTGCTGTTGTCAACATAGCTGTCTTTTCAGATTCCCCTGGGAACTGAAGGCTTCAGACTACCAGCACTAAGATAAAACTGGTCAATGCTAATGTGTACTGCTTATAATTTTAAAGATGTGTCTTGGCCCTGTGACACTACTATGATTGTAGCCAGGAGAAGGATTCAAGGCAATGCTGGCTAGAGAATTTTGGTTGTTCCTTAATCTTCCAGGCACCTCAAAACCCAAAGAATGAGGATTAGTGAGGATAATTAGTATATCTGCTTAGTCTGGGACAGGGCAACAGCTACAGATAGGCCTGGAGCTGGCATTAGAGTTAGGATACAGGATGGAAGAAACTGAAGAACTCCACTTATTAATGGAATTTCTGAAGCCTGTAAGACTAGAGCAGGGTTGATTCAGGTAAGGACTTGAGGTATAATTTTGGGTTCTTTCCTAGGCAGTTTACATTAAGTATGAGGTGTGATGAGGGTTCAGAACAGAATTTACTGAAAAATTTGCTTCATTTTTGGTTCTTGAAAAGCTGCACCGGTAGGGTGTATAGCTTATGGCTTCTGATTATTTCTGAAACAGGTACCAGGAATGTATCACAGAGCAGTCACAGTAAAATAACCATTACAGTCTGATGTAAGGGCAGGTCTTAAAATAAACGTATTTTTATTACTAAAAATCATCCCTTGCATGTTTACTTTTTCTTAAAGGTTTCCTATTAATTTGTAAGTAGTAATCACCACTATAATGGAATAATCTGTCTTGTAGTGCTGTAATGTCATAATGTTTCTGTAATAGGTTTGTTATCCTTGTGTCTGAGAAGGCTTTTTTGTTGTTGATTTTTAAGGAACTGGAAACTGGAATAGTAGACCTGCTTATTCCTTCCCCAAATGCTACAGCTGAAGTAGGCTACAACAGGGATAGGTAAGTTGTCCAGGATTTGTTTTTATTGCAGATGTTAGTGGGTGAAAATTAAAATCTTCTATTAACTGGTTTTTACCTAATGATGAGACTTCACGATTGTCTCTAGTATATTTTTTCCTTCAGGTTGTGATGTTACTTTATTGTGGAGGAGAGGGCACGTTTTTAATATGAACTTGCTGGATTGCTGATGGCAGAATTCAGAGTAACATCAAGAATGCCAGCCTTTGTGGTCAGAATTAGTTCTGCCCATCTCAGCCTCCATTATTTTAACAGCTAAAGAGAACAATAATCTTATTTGGACACCTCTTGCTGATAATTCTGTTGACAGTTACTACGCTGTGCTTAGAAATGTTTTGGTTTTTACTTCTAATGAAGTAGCATAGAAATAATACTAGAGTATTTTCACTGATTCTTTGTTCTTTCAGGTTTCTCTTTAACCCTTCAGCATGTTTAGATGAACATCTGATGCAGTTTAAGTTCTTGGGTATTCTCATGGGTGTAGCTATTCGTACAAAAAAGCCATTAGATCTTCATTTGGCTCCAATGGTCTGGAAGCAACTTTGTTGTATCCCACTCATCTTGGAGGATTTGGAGGAGGTAGATCTGCTCTATGTGCAGACCCTCAACAGCATTCTTCACATTGAAGACAGTGGGATTACTGAAGAAAATTTCCATGAGGTGAGATATGAAAGTTGGAGCTTTTAGCTTTATTCTGAAAGCAGTTACTTTATCAGATTGACCTTAACTTTAGTGTTTATATAATTCGATGTCTCCTGTTACTGGGATAACAAGCACTTCATATGCATTTGAAATAGTTGTGATCTTATTATGGCTCCAGGTGACTGATAGTAAAATATTAAACTTGGATCACTAGAGTGACTTACGCTGAACATTTCCTGTTTTGCATAACAGATGATTCCTTTAGATTCTTTTGTTGGCCAAAGTGCTGATGGCAAAATGGTTCCCATAATTCCTGGAGGGAACAGTATCCCACTTACCTTTTCAAACAGGAAAGAATATGTGGAGAGGGCAATTGAGTACAGACTTCATGAAATGGACCGTCAGGTAAGAATCTCATTGTGACCCTATCCCTGTTGTTAATGCAAACAGTGTTTTTGATTTATGCAAGTTTCCATTACAATTTATTTGGGAATAAGGAAAGCTCGGCTTTCTGCATCTTGCCTGGGTCCCTGTGGTTTCCCGCCCCACAACTGTTTGGGGGTTTTGTTTTAAATTAGTCCTATTTTTCTTAGTAATTGCTCAGTTGACAAAAGAGCGTTAGAAATCAGAACTCATCTTTCATTAGAGTCGCCCCACTGCAACTGTCAGCCCCACTTGAGAAAATAACCTGCAGTGGTGCATGCTGTGCACTGTAATTAGACATTATAGCAACATGGAGACTAGCGAAAGTAAATATTATTGACAAACATTTAAAACTATTTCTCTTCTCCTTTAGCACAGAAACTACAAATATTTCATTATATATTTTGAGAAGTGTTAATTACCTATTTGCATACTTTTGTGTATTTTGTCATTTGTATAGTGAAGCTTGTGAAAGCAGTGTACTAATCACATGCTAGGAAAATTCTTTTCCTTTTTCTCAAGATACAGATGCATGCATGATATTATCTGCATTAGAAAAGTAACTTTCTCATCAGAGGTACCAAATCCTAAGTATTCTAGAACAACTATGGACTTCTTACAAATGTGACTTTGTGCCAGCTTAGATGTATGGTATTTACACAGTTTTTTGGTTTAGCCATCATCATTTGTGCTGCTAACTTGTACTTTTTTAAGTTCTGTTTTTTATCAAAACATGTTCTTCAATGTGCAATTACAATTAAAAATACCTGTAATATTTATTCTCCAGGATTTTGAGAGAGGATACAACCCTTGCGGGGGATGCATGTGTGGGAGGTTGTTCGTGGCAGATGTTCTATAATTCTATCTCTTTATCCCATTTCTCAGCTGATACGTTACTTTTGCATTTGCGTGGTACAGTAAGTAGCAGAGGTAAGACAATTGCACTTCAAATGTCTCTTCTTTTTGGGGCAATAGGTGGCTGCTGTAAGAGAAGGAATGTCTTGGATTGTTCCAGTTCCTTTGTTGTCTCTTCTGACTGCCAAGCAGTTGGAGCAAATGGTCTGTGGAATGCCAGAAATATCAGTTGAAGTTCTGAAGAAAGTTGTGCGATACAGAGAAGTTGATGAGCAGCATCAGCTAGTACAGTGGTTCTGGCACACCCTTGAGGAATTTTCAAATGAGGAGAGAGTCCTTTTCATGAGGTTTGTGTCAGGAAGATCTCGATTGCCAGCCAACACAGCTGATATCTCTCAGCGATTCCAAATAATGAAGGTTGATAGGGTAAGATCCTGTTTTCTTTTTTTTTTTTTTCTTTTCTTTTTTCATTTGGTTGTCCTGCCTAATATAATCTGTCCTTTGGAAATAGGAGACAGGTTTCCATAATTGTAAATTTACAGACAAAGTATAGGATGGGATATGCTCTGAGCTGTTAAAACCAAACATTTTAATTGTGTAGAAGGACATACACTGCATGAATTGCATCTTAATTCATTTGGTGCATTTACTATAGTTACACGATTGGAAGTCAAGACAAGTTCTTGTACAAGAAACAAATCATCTTGTATTGTAACTTGTCCACAGTCAATTTTCTGTTCCAATCTCTTTTTTCCTTTGATAATTTTCACTTTTTTTTTTTTTTAAGTTTTAAATCTGTTTAAGTGGCAACATATGACCACTAGTGAACTCTACAGTCTTAAAACCACTGTAATGAGTTTACAGTATGTTACTTTACATACAGGATGCATTCCTTTGACATTACTTTTGGTTTTTGTGCAGTGAAAGCGCATTCTCTGTGAACTACATGAATCAAAAACTTGGCAAAATCTAAGATAACAGTGATCTTTGGTTAGGTGTTTCTCAAATTGCCTCATGTTAAGGCACACTATGGCATGTAATTTGAATGTTGCTTGGTATCTTCTAGTGGGCTGATAAATAGTAGTGCGATCAACTTTTCAAATGAATTATTTACAGAGCAGGTGATACAGCAGTGGTTTTGCACATACTCAAGGATGAAACAAGTGATGTAAACAAGGGAGGATAGTCTGCTGCTTAAAAGGAATTTGGAGATAGAATGTGAAAATGCTGAATGATAGAGGCAAGGAAGGGAGGGAGCAATGAAATATGGATATGTTGCATTTTATGCTTCATTCACAACTTAACAGTGTCCCACCTTTTATCCATTTCTACAGCCTTACGACAGCTTGCCTACCTCACAGACTTGTTTCTTTCAACTGAGGCTCCCACCTTACTCCAGTCAACTAATCATGGCAGAGCGTTTGCGCTATGCAATCAATAATTGCAGGTCTATAGATATGGACAATTATATGCTCTCACGGAATGTGGACAATGCAGAGGGCTCAGACACAGATTATTAACATTCTGTGAACAAAATCATCTTCCTTTTACTACAAATAGTGCCCTAAGTCCAATTCATTGTTGACATAATTTTACAGTAACCATAGATGTTTTAGAAGCATAAAACCAGATGTTAATAGACAGTGGCCACATTTTAGTTAATCTAATTGTAACAAAAAATTAGATGTTTTTATTTTTTTGTGATTGTAAAAAAGAAAAAAATGAAAAAGAATACAAAAAAAAAGTATGATCAGTAAGTTTTTTCTCCTTTTTTGGGCACTTTTGATAAGTTTGCATGGAGACATTTTGGTGCATTTTTGTTGGGAATAGTACATTTGTAAGCCCTCCCAGTGAACATGAAGAGTTGTACATTGTGTATAATTGTTCATTAGCAAGGACAGTTTTACATGAATATTCACATATTTATTTTGTTTTAATTTGAATTGCCTGTGCAGGGTTCCTTATGCAGAGAAAAAATAAAGCAAATTCAAGAATTGGTTGCTTGTATGCATTTGTGAACTGTGATTGGTTTACTCAGTCTTCATACTTTTATATTTTGTCTCAGGAAACTAGTATTACAGTGTTTAGACAGGACATGACATTTGAAGCATCTTAAAATGTTTTATCTTCAACGGATCTGATGTGTAGTACTGTGCTCTGCATTCTTAATGTCTTTGAGGTACTGGCTTTTTCGGGTATACCACTATTTATTCCTCGTACTTCAATACAAGTTAACATTGTACTTGGTTCCTTCTTGATTTTCATTTAAACATTTTTCTCCCCCAGAGTAGTAGTTGTTGACAATAATAACAAACTGCCACCTTGACTGAGAAACCTTTAAGTCTTTTGTAAAAAAGAAAAAAAAAATCCTTTTTAATATACAGATTGATATAGTTGATTCCTGGACAGAGTACCAAAAAATTGAAGTGACAGGGTAGTAGTCGAGGCTATGGATTTTATGTAAGTTCTTAGTTTATGCCTTTGGGTTTAGTAAACATCATGTGTTTGGTCTCATTTTGTTGCAGTTGTAATTGTATTATGATCAGCAGGGTGGGGCTTACACTGTAATGTTCATATTTGGTTAGGACAGTAATGTACTGTACAAAGAAATTTTTGTTCTGTGTCTTAGGGCAGTGCTGAAGAATAGATAATTCCCCAGTGTCTCTATCAAAAACATGATTTGTGTCAAAATACAAATGCTGCTTGGTGTTCAGGAGCAGGATTTACCTAGGCTGAGGAAAAGGGTAGAGTCTGTCCCCTGGTAAGTCACTGCTGCTCTGCCCTGATTTTTTTCCCCACCTCATTCTGACTGAACTCCTTGGTAAGGATGCCGTGGGACCTGAGGACTAGCAAGAACATTTATTAACTTGATCTCACCTGGGACAAGACTGGTCTATCAGAGTCTGGAGAAGAGGGTAGAAATTCATATTGTTTTCCCTCATGTGATTGTTGTATGTTAGCAGGGATTGATAGAGAAACTTCCCGGTTGTTCGAGACGGCACTGGTATATTGCGGCCAGCTAATAGTGGTCAAAGGGCTGACTTGATAAGCTGTAAAAATTTGCAGATCTGGGTTTTGTCTGGTGAAGTTCTTCCAGTTAGGATTAGTTGTTGAGTCATGAAAAACGCAAAAGGTTCTTGAGCTATGACCAAGAATCAGACTGCAACATGAAACATCTAGAGGGGGGCTTTCAGCAGTGTTGGGAGGAGGGACTCAGGGCTCTGAAATCATGCAGACTTAGTCTCCTGCCTCATTATTATGGTTCCAAATTGGAAGATTTTGGTGTCCCATCACTATGTTGCAGGGGAATATATTCACATCTTGGTCTAAATTTATAGGTGTAATACATAAAAAAAAAATAAAAGGTTACAAATAAAAGGGGAAACTGCTATATAAAGTCCTGTATTATTGCATACTAGACTTTGTTTATGTGTCTGAATTAGTGCTGCTAATTTGTCAGTCTGTTTAAATCAGGCACAGAAAATAATAGAACTGTGCCTACAGTTTTGCATGGACTATGCAGTTGGCTTCTTGGATAATGAGGGTCTTTTTGGAGGCAGTTTACAGTAAAGTGAAAGAGGATGTTGATACTGGTGAATATTGATGTTGATTAAAGGATTGTGTTTGATTGCTTTATTTGAGACTTTTTTATTGATTGTGCTTGCCCTTTGAATATTCTATCTTAGCATCATTAAAACTACCAAGTGCTTAATTATTTTGATTTTATCCTACTGGGTTTTTTCACCATAATTACATTGTGGGTACATTCCTTTTAACCTGCTGATTGACGTTTTTCTGTTGCTGAGGCATCTGAGACTGGAATCATGTTCACGTTTCTTATATAATGCTTCTTATACGTAATTGCATATGAAGATATCAAATGTACAGCACCGATTATGTCCTACTATTGGAGACCGATTCCGACTTTGTCAGTTTAATGTATGGGCGTTTTATGTATGCAAACCTCTCCCTATATAGAAAGGGGAATAAATATTACTAGCGTATGTCTGCATTCTGTAGTATAAGTAGGTCATATATGCAGTTATTTAAAGAAAAAAATATGCAACTCAATCTTGTAGCAAACCTTCCAGTGGCAGCATTGTTGCATTTGGCAGAGTTGGCTGTAGCAAGGTGGACTGCAAGCGATTTCCAAATGTCATACCTCATTTCCTTTCCACCTTTCAGCATTGGATGAGACATGTATGACTGAAGCAGGGAGTATCAGTGGTAACAAATGCATGTCAGAGGTAAGAACAGGTGTGTGACAATGTGTTTTATCTAGACCCATTTCAAATTAATATGAGATACGGAGGTACAGTAAGCTTAGAAGTGTTGAAGTCTAAGCATAACTAGAGAAAAACAGCTCGAAAAGTTTTAGCCAAAAGTAATGTGCTGGGTAGGTATTATATAGGCAAGCACTTAGATGCCAAAAGCCTGTGTCGCTTGTTGAACATGACTACTATTTGCTGCTGCTTGCTTTTTGCTGTACATGAGTAGTACCTAACCTTTTCCTTACACCTCAGGTAACTCTCAAGAAGCACTCACTCTCTCTGGTTTATAAGGCTGTTGCTTCATGAAGCCCATAATATCTGTTTCTCATCCTGTTTTTACCTTGGGATTAAGTAATTTCTTCTCTACCACCTCTGGTATTTCCAGTCATTTTTTCCCCACTTCCCGACCCCCCCCGAAATACATCCCTAGCCTTTTGGGCTATCAGCTGGATAGCCCTTTGAAACAGGTAGGCATGCTACAACAGAGAGAAGATAAACAGCCAGTCCCTGAGACTAGACGTAGGCAAGTTACTTTTAACTGGGTGAAGGTGAAGCCTCACTCTTTCTGGAGCTAGCAGTAGTACTGTTGGTTCATCTGACAAAGCTGGAACGTAGCAGTAGTTGGAATGCGTGCCTGTCATGCTGAGAGGGGACCGGTAAGAGCAGAATGTGTTCTTGAACAGTAGTATTTTCTAGAGAATAGGTGATCAGGTCAGGTCTGGAAGTTTGATTTAGATCTGTCATTTAGCCCTTTTGACTGGGTGATGGAAGTTTAATGGCAAAAAAATACCGCTGCTGGTAAGTAAGCAGTTTTACTGTGCTGCAGGACTTTGCTTAATTTCCTTTTACCAAGGAAAAATTTCCTTTTGCCAAGCTGAGCTATGCTGTCACAGTGGAAATCTGAAGGGTCTTCTGGATGTTGCTTTTCCCCTATTGTGTAAGAAAAGACACAAACTTTTGATAATGAAGTCTTGTTTGCCATGTTCATCTGATAACCTGATGCAGCTTCCAAGTAGGCATCTTGGTTTATTTCACCTTTCTTTTAGTACTTTCATAAAATGATAGATAACAAGCCTTCCTCCCTCTATACCTGGTACATTAGAGTTAGGGTCTGTGAAGAGTAAAAAAAATGTTTCAGTGATGTTAAGAGAACTTTGATGGAACTCAAATGGCTTGGAACTAAAGAAAACTGCTAACATGCTTCTGTCCTTACATAATACTGTAAGTAAAATGTAATCATTATATACTGAATTTACAAATTGGATTGCTAAGAAAATTTATTATTGATGTTGAAAAAATTTATCAACATAACTGTGTTCAAGTTTTACCATGTCATGAACAAATAACCCCATTCAAGGAGGGGAAGAGCAAAGCAATAGGACTCCGGAGTATTTGTACACAAATAGGCAAAGAAACCAAGTGGGAGAGTGTTTCAAGGCCCTTTTTAGCTCTGTAAAGTAAAAAAACACAAAACCCACACCACCACTTCCCCACCCAGCCCCCCCCCAAACAGTCCTGATAGAAAACTGGCAAAAAGGCATAAATAATATGTAGACAGATGCAAACCTGCTTTCACATCTTGTAGCTACTTGAAAATCTGTTAGGTGTTGCATCTGCAGAGATACATCTTTTATCACAGAGTGCTTAGAGAGCTGGCATCAAGAGAAGGTCTTTGGTTAGTAATGTGACTATATAGAATTCCTACCTTGTTTTGGCTTGTCAGCAATATATGAAACTGGTGTTTTTTCACCAGTTTTGTATCCAAGGTAGGAATTGTGTCAACATCCCAATTTCCACATCACAATCAAGTTTGTTCAGCCCAGCAATCTCCTTTCAAAGTTGTAAATGCTCTGTTAGGACTGCTGTTTGTCTTTCCTGTCTGTGCTTCCAGTTTTGTTCCTTACTTTGTAGTGCATAAGGGTCCTACTTAGGAATTCCTTTAGGAATTCCATTCCTTTAGGAATGAGTTAATGAAATACCAGAATATTACAGTGTCATGCCATTAAATATCTCTAAGTTGTAAAGATGCAATAGTGAAATTATTTTCTTTATTTGTCTTCTGGGTTGTTTCTTACTCCTACTGATTAAGTATTTCTCTAGAATTTCAGCTCTGTTTGACTAAGTTTCTGTAAAGCTGTGATTTATTTCTTAGCCCAGCCAAATTAGAGACTACCAAAGGATATCTGTGGATCAATTAACCAGGATGGAAAGGAGCAAGTATGTTCACTTACATTGAGAGCTGTAAAGTCCTTTTTCTGTTTTTGATGCACCACATAAAGAATGTTTTCAGGAGTTCATAGCTAGCTCATCAGTTTTCGCAGAGGAAAGAATAAACCCTAGGTTTTTGTAGTCTATTAAAATATTTCTGCTGAGATTGTTTGAAACTTATCTTCCTAGAGAAACTGATTGGAAATACAATTTACAGTACTATTCTTGCAATAACAATTGACTTCAAGTGGAATTTTGATAGCGTGTTTCTTTCTGTTCAAACATGAACAAAAGACAGTGTATCAGTTGGAATAAATCTTTCAAGACTACCTGAGGCATCGGAGCCAAGCTCTCCATTATGACACCCCAAGCATTTCCTCCATGTAGCTTTAATAAAAGGAGCAACAGTATTGTAAAAAGAATACAGCAAGAAATTGGAAAAATCAAACCAGTTATTCCTAAGTATCTGAGGCCTAACTTCAGAACTTGTTTCTACAGTTTAGATGCCAATGAGAGGGGAAAAGGTCTGCTTTACTTCAGTAGTAGTTTTAAACATTCTTTTTGTTTTAGAGAGGTAATACAGTCACGCTGTTCTCGAAATTTAAAGAAGAACATGTATCATGTTAGACATTTGTGACAACATTTAATAATTTATTAAATAGCAATTTAAGAAGTCACAAATTCTGATCCTTAGAGGAAAAGCTAGCTCTTGTAGTCTTCCAGTTATATAAAAGATTAAAATGTAGATAAGTAGTAAGTGTGCAAAGCTACTGTTAAAATGCAACAAAGCTATTGGATTATTTTAAACCATTAAAATAACCATTATTCAAGTCTTGATATACTTGAATTCCAGCGATGCGAGTTCGAGTTCATGTGTTTTTAACTAGCAAATTTCATCAGTGTTTTGTTACCAGTTCAGTAAGATAAATTATCAACAATTGCAGAGCCCGTCATGTAAATGAGAAACAGGCTTACTATGGTATATGTACATAGATTGCTGTAGTGACAGTCTTGAATAATCGTTATGTAATGGAACAGAAACGTTGACTGTCTTTATGCGACAGAACAGTATTTCCAAAAGTTAGTATTTCTAAATTTGCTTGAATTTTAAGGATACGCACACTCAGGTATTCCTACTCTGTGTAAGGTTTTAATTTAAAATTAAATTTAAACTGCTGTAGACTTCATTGTGATTTAAGCTGGAACTATTCAGGATCCATAGTTTGTCAAACTGGTCTGTTATGCAGCCTTCTGTTTGACAGCTAAGCTGAACTGACATCTGGTCCTCTAGGGGAAACTAAGTTATCGGTAGCCAGATTTAACTATCTGTCATTCTTAGTAAGTGTAAAGTTCTTCAGTGGATTGTATTGAATGGGAGAGAGAGATTTAAGGTAAATACAAGTTCAGCGGCAGAGTCAGCAAGAATGGGCAGGATTATATATTATGGTGTGCTCTCGAGGAGTCAGAATTCTGACTTCATATTGCTGACCAAAATGAAAAATAACGGAAAGCAGAACTTGAGGATGTGCTCCCACATAGAGTAAAGCACAAAGTTTGAGATGGGGTGCCTGAATAATTCAAACTGGATGATCACAGTGATTTTTCTGTATTGTTATACTGAAACAGACTCGACAAATAAAACTTTTGACAGGTTACTGCAGTACAGTTGACATAGTAATGTGGCACTCAGAAACGTTTACCTTTCCTCAGGCAAAAATCTGTAAGTGCGTAAAGAGTCTTGAAATGTGGTGTTACCAGTCCCGAGTACTTGATACCGTGACCAAATCGCAGTGTGTTGTATCAAGGCAGATTTTATACAGCAGAATAAAACTGTGCCAACCTTTGGTGTCAAATTTTGTAGATGATGCCATAGCAACCCTTCATAAAAAAAAAGAAAAAGAAAAAAAAAAGGCTTCACTTCCATGTAGCAGAGCAGCATGCAGGAAAGTGACAGCCTTGTGGTTTGGGATGAAAATCGCTATTTTTTTTTTCCTTTGCAGTGAGAAACAGGTATTCATAAAGATCTCTACTGTAGTGTGTTCCTAATTTAGCGTTTAAAGCTATGGGTTGTTAAGTCACTGTCTTTTCCTGTGGGTTAGTACTGTCAACTAGTTCATATTGCGCTTCTTTTAGTGTCAACTTTAAAAAATAACTCGGTGTATCTTGTCGAAGTACATTATGCAGAGGGTCAAACTGTGTTTTGACTGTGTATTGCCATGCATCCCTCATTTAATAAATAAGCCTGACAAATCAGCTACAGATGTTAATCACTGAGGAAGTGATGGTTGTCAGGTACTGTGCTTTTGCTAGGAGGATCTTACATGGTGTGGTTACCACCCTTAGTGGATGGAACGACCATACGGATATATCCTATAACAGAAATTTATCAGTCCTTCCCTGAAATTTGTGTAAATCATACAGTTACTCAAGCTCCATCTGCTGTGGCTTACATGAGGAGTTTAGAAAGCAAGAGGGCCCACTCTGAGCCTCGTGACTCAACAGGAGGGTCCTCCTTACTCTTTGTATCTCTTCCGTTAGACTCAAACCGTTGACCAAGTCTAATACTGGATCCAGCCGCACCTAGGCTCTATAGAGTTTAGAAAGCAAGGGGGTCCACTCTGAACCTTGTGACTCAACGGGAGGGTCTCCCTTATTCTTTGTGTCTCTGGTCTTTGTGTGAATCATTCTAACTCAGTTCTAACTCATTTTTCCTTCATATGTTTCTTCCATGCAGTAATTAATAAGGTGAACCTTGCCCTCAAACTTACTGAACCTTGTCAAACCACTGTTAAACTTTGTTAAATTCCATCAAATTTATTGAAATCTGTCAAATTATTATTTTACCTCAATAAAACATACTGCTACTTCTCTCTTTTGAGTGAGTTGCATTCCACTCATCTGTGACAAGAGGGTACCAAAATTGCAGTTTTCAGCCTTAATCTGGTCTAGCATTTTGTGACAGCAATGTAGGGTTTCCCACTTTCAGGGAACAACAGAAAGCAAGCAGGTTTCTTCTCTTAAGACTGTCCTGGTGGAGATGTATGCCTTTTCCCAGTGCAGCCTTTACAAAACATATCAACCATGTGTTTGGACTTAAACCAGAATACAGGAAAGTAGCCACAGTTCATTGAAGCAATGCTACCCAAGAGGAGAGTGGAAGTAAAATAACCCACATTGACTGAGTTTATACAATTTGTTGCACTTAAAGCTGAACCCATTGTCTTGATGCTTTTTCAAGCATCAGCTTTTTTTCTGGCTTATTGTCTGGAATCATGTTAGCACTTCTCTCTGCTCTCAGCATTACCGAAGGACATTTTTCCCTGACTCTCTCTAGACCAGTTTGTGTTATGTTCCGGCAGAAATCCACGTGGAGCGTTTGCAGTGATCCCCCATAGAGGGTCACTGCTTCTAGTGTCTGGTCAGTGATCCGCACACAGTTTTCCAGTTTGAGTGTCTTGAGGTTTGGGCAGTTCTTGAGCAGAAGCAAGATGCAATCGTCTGTAACATGGCCACATCCAGAGAGGGTCAGAGACAGCAGGTTTGGACATCTGAAAACATGATCGTTACAGGTGAGATGAGGGGGAAAATAAATAATAGAGCTTGGAGAAGCTAGTATCATTAAGAATAATATGCAAGTTAGAAAAATACCTCCTCTTCCATCAGGAGGGGCAAGAATGCATGAGTAGGTGGGGGTATATGTAGATCTTTTGCTCAGCTTTACTAATCGCAAAACTTAGCTTCTTTTTCTGTTGGTAGCAACATTTATAGCTCAATTGGCATAGTAGAGAAGGGGACGTGAATGCCTGTATAAGCTGCAGCTGCATTGTTTTTTCTTAAGGAGTTGCACGGTGCTGCGCTTGGAGAAACGCAGCGAATGAAGATCCAAGTAGAGATGAGATTCAAGTCAGGTTGAATTTGAGGACAATTGAGTGAAGAGGCTGCTGTGTAGACATGCTGAGCATGGGCAAGTAAGACACTCCCACTCTTGACTGTACAGGGATTAATGGGTGTATTTCATCTCCTTGGATTTACTGAAGAGATGCCAGCTACAACCTAAGAGTGTTGATGTTTGAAGCCCACACAACTCTTAAACCTTCCTTCAAGTCATTGAAATTGGTAAGAACTCTACTGTTAAACAACAATGCATCAAATTAAAAGAGCTTTCTTTCTTGTTGCTTGGGTGGACCTGGGAAAGTACAGAAAAGGCCTGTTCCAAGTCAGTGTGTTGATGACTTACACTAAATATCCTTGTGTAGAAAACTGGAGCAGACCAGTTATTACTAGTTGTACTGACCAGGTATATTTGCAAGGACCCTTGTGCACTAACCTGCGAACCCTTTGTACAAAGCGTTTGGTTTCTGGCTTACATCTCTCTCCAGGGAGAAGCAGTTCTGCTATCCATCGATTTAGCTAAATGCAGCTTCATGTTTCTCTATTAGCACAGGACTTTAGGCTCTGTTGTTGTGGGGAGAAATGGTTACAGCAATGCTCATGTTGATCTTGTGAGACCTTTGGACAGAACTATTAGCCTGCCTCCGTCCTGTAAGAACCATATGGTGCCTGTGAGCACTTCGATATAAACATTTGTGCCTATAGCCTGTATCAGGGTTTGAGGTGTACAACAGCAGTGGGGGCAAACAAGGGGCTCTGCCATCACTGCAGCGTTTTCTTTTGTCCTTAAAAATTGGTACATGGTGCATTCCTCTTTCTCTACACCCCACCCCATCCCCCTTGCTGCTGCTTGACTTCACCTTTTGAGCAGAGGTAATTACGTTCATGTCAGCTGCATCATCTTTTTTTTACTCTTTTCCTTTATGCTTATGAACAGTTAGGAGAACAAATGTTTTAAAGCAGGCAAGATCAAGAAAGGCTCTGACCTGCCATCGCTTGTGGCTTCGCCAACAGAATAAAAGTACTCCAAACTCAGGGAGAAAAGCTGTGTATATGATTAATTTCCATTTTTCTTTGCAGAGAATGCTAGGAATTTTGTTTGGATGGAAACGCTTTCAACGGGGTTGCTGCAAAAAAGGCAGGATCTTGTCTTAGGAAGGCTAAAATGGAGGGGGGGGTGAGTGTGAATATAATAAACTGTCATTTATAAGAGTTCAGTTTAACTTGTGGAAATGAATCTATGTAAGGCTGAAAGGCACTTGCTGCATTTTTATGGACTTGGAGATTGCTTACTACCCAGGCTTTGCTTTGAATTTTGTCAAGCAACCAGTTTGGGCTTATGGATTCTGCAGAGGAAAAAGGCACTTATTTCTACAGAGCTGTAGTTTTGCATACTCTTTCTGAATCCTAATTTGTGATGGCAAAAAATGGAAATAAATAAGAGTGGCCTCATGGTAGACATTCCAGTGCCAAAATGAGAGAATACTTGCTTCTACGCCCTCCTTTGTAGGCATAGATGTGCTTCCCTAATACTTTGCTAATTAATCCACATTTTTAATCAGTTGTTCTAGAACAGTTACTTCTGAGATTTTGTACTTGCAACTTAACGTTCTGTTTTGAACCTACATTTCAGTCCTTGTTTTGAGATTGCACTGTTGCTGGTTCTCACAAAGACACTGTGTCCTGTCAGTATCCTGTAGTTTGTTGGATTTTTTACAATTGTTATTTCCACATAGAACTTTCTGCCTTCCATGTTGTGGCACAAAGCTGAGGGCTGGCTGTGGCACAAAGGCGTGCCATTTCAGGACAAGTACTGACATGCCCCTTTCAGCTCTAACTATCCTCGGTGTTACTAAACACTAGGATTGGCTCTACCCCATTTGCTCCTCCTTATGTAATTTAACTTTTTTTTTTTTCTTAAGAGTGGGTTTGTAGCAGTAAAGAAATAAGAAATAAGAAGAAATTTTGTCATAAGAAATTGTGTGTGCCCAGAGGTGCTTTTCCACAGTGGTATTTCTTTTCCTTTATAAAAAGCTTAGATAATAAGAGTTAAATTTCAGTACAAAAGCAATGCTTATTTATTAGAATGAAACAAATTTTGGTGTTTAGTAATGTGTTTAATGAACTTAGTTTTGTTGCACCTCTTTCCTGTAGCCCCTCCCCCCCAGGACAATGCTTTGCGCTGCCAGAAGGGTATGTTTCAGTTAAGCAGCAATTTAGTAGGCAGTACTGCACTTTTCTATATTAATTATTAACTCTTAAAAAAAAAGCGGGGGGTGGAAATAGGCTTAAGGAGAAGTATATGCTATTGCCACTATAAAACCAACTTAGTTAATGCTATATTAAAACTGCAAAGTCAAAGCACTCACTTAATGCTCCATTTCAGATAAATAGGATGTAAATAGCTGACAGTTGTCTCATTTCAAGGCAGTTAACCTTTACAGTAGATGTAAAAGTTCACACCCGAAGAACGTACCTGTTGCAAACTTCTAGTAAAAAATCATTGACAGTGTTTTCATGCCTGTTACAGAAGTCTTTCTGGAAATTGTTTTTCATCCAGTCCTCAATGTTACACACCTTGACTCTCTCTGAATACCAGCAGATGGATAAGTATTTTAAAGCAGGTCCCAGGAGAAAATTATCCTTCTTTAGTTCCGCTGGAGAATGAAAGTGTAACAAAGACCACAGTAAAGGATCCTGAAACACTTCCAGCAACTTGTGACATGTTTTTGCTAGACATTTCCTACTATTTTTGTCCAGAAAAGAAAATAGATGTAAAAGGCATTCCCGATTCAGCTGGGTTATATGCATAGCCCGTCAGAGAGTGTGAGAAAGAAGACAGTCTCCTGGCCTTGCAGAATAACGGCAGTGCTGGAGGGGGCTCAGAATCACCAGAAGGCTGTTGCACATATATGGTTGTGGAATGGTGTTTATTTTTGGCGAACAACTGCTGCAGAAGCTAAGAACAGCGAAAGGAAAAGAAACATGCATGCATGAAACTCTTGTTCTGTTTCTACAAGGGAATGGAATGGGCATGTAGAATAGCAGTACTTGACTTTCATGAAATGCTTCCTTAAAAGGGATTTCTTTCCTTGTAGGCACTCCTTAAGTTTAGCAAAGTTAGTTCCTAACTGGGGGGGGGGCGCGCGGGACGGGATGGTGGGTGGTAGCTTACAGCTGCAAGGAGTAGCTTTGCCAGCCTCTCCAGTTTGGAGGATTTGGCTTTCAGAGCGGAAGTTTGTTTTTGCAGTGTACAATTTTAGCCTTGATTTGTTCACTGATTTTTCTAAGGTTGCACTTTTCCTTCATGTTCAATGACTGTTTACACTGGATAATGAAATTTCACGAACAGCTTGTAAAATGAGTTGAAAAATTCCCTGGGTGCTTTAACATGTGTACATAGTCTGCAGCTTTAATTTACAAGCCTCAGACTTAGGGCAGTTTCCTGCACACTGTTGTTTGAATAAACAAAGCTAGCTGGTTCCCTGCCTTTTGCATGGAGGAAAGTAATGATACACAGGAACAGCATGTCTATGTTTAGCTGTTTGTAGGTTTGTGCTTTTAATAGATGTCTTCTATTAGCTTGACTTTTACAAGTTTTCTTGTGTTGTTTATGTTTTTGTAGGCTTAGTTCTATTACTGTAGACTTGGCAGTTTTGGTGGGAAAAGGATATACAGAATTGGTTTTAGGAATAAAAGCGTGTGTTTTCCAGTAATGAGAGAAACTGTAGCAGAAAGTTTCTCCTAGAAGAAAAATAAAGCTACAGCAAATGGCAGGTTGGAATTAAAAGCAACAACAAACAGCCCTATAACTTTCATGTTTGTGAAATAAAAATGCTCGAGATTAAGGTAGTTTATGCCCATCTTCTGTCTGATGGTGATACAGGAAAATAATACATTCAGTGAAGTAGCAGATCTTAACATCAAAACAGCCCTGCAGGAATTTTTGAAGTGGCTTGCACAATTTTAGTAGCTGGGAGATTTTATGTACCTGTGCATTTTGATTGGGTTTGTTTCAATATATGACAGGGTTAAGTGGGACCAAAGTTCATCTTTTCCTTCTTACCCTGAGAATGTAGTTTGAAATTCAACTCTGAAAAACAAGATTTGAAATTTGTTTGCAGTCTGCAACAATTATTTTAGCTTCTATCTGTGCTTGAGTAATGTGTATGCTTACACACAGTGACTCCAAAAAATGACAATTATGGATCTGTTTAATTCTTTGGAGTTAGTAATTTTCTATTATACATGGTAAGCAGTGCTTAACAGTTGCCAGTCTTTTTGGTTTCATATCCTTTGTCATTTAATATTATCCTTGAAACGAGAAGGAGATTTCTGCTCCCCACCCACACTCAAAAACAGGCTATGGACAGTGGCACGAGTACTTTATGAAGCCACAGAAGGGACAAGAAGAGAAGATGATTTCACATACCAGGTAAGCCGGTCACTGGAAAACAGCAGCTTAAATGGTGTACCAGCAGTTGTTGTTCTTCATTCTCATGCTAGCATTTTCAACTCTTGTCCCTTCATCCTTTTCAGAACTTACCTTAATTTTTGAGCAGGTTTAAATAGTTAAGACTGCTCAGAGTTGCAGTACATACACACAGGAATATCATTTATTAAAAAAAAAACAAAAAAAAACCCCAAAAAACACAACAAATGAGCAAACTTGAATGACAAGGTTACCATCGCTAGGATGGACTCTTACTACAGTCTGACATGAAAATTAACAGCCTTAAAAATTGAACAGCAGGTCCTCTTTGGGTTTAGAGGCTAAGTTTTGGTAGAGGTCTTAAAATAGTAGGAACCCTTCAATTTGCTTTATTTTGTTTTCCCCCGAACAAGGTAAAATACTCTGCCACTCTGCAGAGGATTTACACTAATGATATTCTGCAAGCCTGTAGAAGGACAAGAGGAGTTTCATTTTCTAAGGAAAGGAGACACTTTAATGGCACATTTTCCATAAACACACTGTGAATGAGAGAGAATTCACATTCAACCTGGAAACGCTCCAGAAACACACAAGATGAGCACAGTCAGTTATCCTCACTGAAAATTACACACTAGATTTTAATGGTAAACAATTACAACTATGGCACTACAGTACTTGAGGATATCCTAAAGCACATTGGAATCAATTTTCAAGGTGCTGATACCTCAGCAGTAAGACACAGACACATCAGTAATGAAACATTGTTGGGGAAACTTTTGAACACCACGTGTTACACTTTCCATTGATTTAGTAAAATCCTTGTAAATGGCCTCCTGCTTTTCACACAAGTCCACTGTCCCTGCCTGTCTGAAAGTTTTAAACTCTCCTCTCAGGCAGACATCTGTTACCACCGGGAAAGCACCTTCTGAGTATACAATGAGGAGCTCTGTTTCTAAGTGCATGCCTTAGAGCGTTGCATAATGCTGCACTTAACAGCTCACTATACAACACACTAAAGCAGACGTATTCTGAGAGCTGGACATTTTGCAGTTTTGTTTTACATAAATCTTGTCTCCAGTTGTATACGTGGCTAAACAGTTACTAATGAAAGGACAACCTTTGATGAGACAAATTTTGGTGAAAAATATGCAAGTCTTTGAACTGTAGAGAGCAGTTGTTGCTTGCAGAGCAATCACAAGCAAGAAAAAAAATTCTTGCCAGTTAGTGTGTACTACGATCAGCAGTAAGTAGAAAAGAAACATTTGGCTTAAATGAAATGAGATATTCCCTCTCCCCCAAGCTAGCAGATAAATATAGGATATACAAGTAAGGTTAAAAATGTAATACTAGGCCAGGTGCAGTATATGTTACTGGTTCAGTGCTCAGTTACTTTTTTTTTTTTCTTTTGACACCACACTGAATAGAATACAGTGGATAAGCAAAGTTCTCCACCAGGAAGAGAAATACTTGTGTTGCCACAACAAACTGTTCATACTGTCCATCTGGGTTTGCAGTGGGAGAAAGTTAAATTAGGAAAGGATTTACAATGTACTTGTTCCAGCAAAACATATGGCCGAGCCGTTACCACCACATGCTGCAAGAACAAGCCTGACATGATTGCATTGTGTTCCCATGGCCGTGTCTCAAATGGACTATGCTGGATAGATACCATTGCCCAAGACCTTAATGTTACAGAGCAAATGTTACTGAAAGGAAATACTGAAGTGAGAACATAACTCTGACACAAGAAATTTACTGGAGAAGTAGAAGCTGTTTAAAGTAAGTAAGTGAATGAATGTTGCTGAAGATTACAAATTTAAGTTTCTACAAGTAGAGAAAGGCACATTTACATCACTGGTTTGCGAGAACACTGCATACACCTGACTACTGTAAGTTAAACTGCTTCTGGCCCATAGCTAGTTGTGTATTTTAAGCTTTGTATTCTCAAAACTAAAATTCTAAAGCAATCCAATCCAAGTAGCATGCAGACAAAACGCAGCTATAGATGGAATCTACTTAACTCCCCAACTAACTGTGAGCAGTAAGGCTGCCTGCCCTTCAGGATAATCATGTGGTAAGATACTTCACTTGCCCCGCACACCAATGAAGTCAGTCAAATACCTTTTTCTGCCTTGTATAAATGATGACGGCCACCTATTCTGATTAGAAGAAAGGCTCTAGCTGCAAGAAACAGAGAAATGGTAGGTGACAAACTATCTACAATTTAAAGCAATGAATAGTTCTATTTATTGTTCAGCTTGAGTAAAAGAAAACATCCTTATATATATGTCACTTAATGTATCAAATAATAATCACAATAGGTTTTAACTAGTGTACAGTTTACATATTCATATACCATTAGCAGTTTTATATTAAGCCAATTTCTCTCTTGCCTGGTTTAATATGCTGTGAAAAAGCTATGAAAGAGGACATTTTAGGAAACATCTGACTGTGATTTTTTTCATACTTGTCAGTGTACAGCTAGCAGGTAACCCACAGCAAGGAAAGTAGAGATACTCCATGTGCACCAGGTTGAGCTATGGTACAATCTGTAGGGAAATTTTTACTATGTGCTATATGATGTCTTTCAGAAGCATTAACTAAAAAAGGGTAATCACATTTTACTTGAGTTCTTATATGTTTTCAGATGACTTATACTGTTATCACAACTACAAGGTGCTGTTTGATTGTGTGACTCCTCTACATTAAGTAAATTCTACTCTCCCTACCATGCTTTTAAGATTTTAGGAGTGTCCAGTTCCTTGCTAGGCACACAGGGGCTAGCTAGACAGGATGGGCTAGGGGAAGAGAAATGAAATGCAGCATTTGTCAAATTTCAGATTTTTTGGGTGCTCCTGGCTTTCCTGTCCACCTTTTTAAAATCATATTAGCTGACTTCCACTCTCCAGAACAGCAGTACAGCTAAAATGCGATTACTTTTTTTTAAACATAAGTCTTTCTCCATTACATAGCCAAGTTTTAGAAATTGTATCATGCCACCACTGTTCATCAAGAGACTGTAAATAAAGATCCCGCATTGGGCCAATGCATAAATATTACAGCTACCCGAGTCTGCTCCAGTCAACAAGCAGTCTTGGCTCATCATCTCCCATCAGGCAGGCTGTGCTGTGAAACCGAGCATCTTCCCTTTAGTTTGCATTTAAACTGATAAAACAATTGTCATAAGCAAAGGATCTGGAACACCATCCGCTTCCTTTCAGTTTTAAGTAAGTGAACTGCAGGCATTTAGTGGACAGGAGCTATATATTTAGACCTAAGACTGTTCTCACAAACCCCAAACTTTGGGACTGTACTCCCAATTCCCACCAGGAAGGAGGGTTGGGGTCCCATTGCCAGGAAGTCTCCAAGCAAGTAAGTGTTCACAATCAAATTTCAGGATGACAGTCTAAACCAGGAGATGTCTAAAGCAATTCTGGTTCAATTAAAAAAAACATAAATCTCAATACAATTTAGACATGTATATATTTTAAAATAATTTTTTTAAATTTGAAGGGTTGGAAGGCAGAGTATATTTGAGGAATACTTGAATTAAACTGCAGTATTGATACAATTGAACCAAGTGTTTATTTACAATGAGTCCTGAAAGTCAGCAGCCTGAATACACACCAATATAGCAGCAATTACCGGGTCTATTTAATGATGCCACATCTCCTCTCTTCTGCAGACAAAGAATGATTGTTCAGAGGTCGCTGTTTAGTTTCTTGCACGAGGGAAAATAGTACGTGCAAACAATTCCTTGATTTAAAGAGATTAAATCCTATCTACATAACAGCTGTGAGAACAGTATGAAGTTGTATTGCTCTTCATAATCAGAAGCACATTTATCTTGCTTGTAAGGAGGACAGAAAGCTTCTCTGATGTAAATGTGCCTTTAGAAAGTGAGAACTGAAAACATTAATATAAAAAAGTCAAATAACTAAGTATTTCATGAAACTATATATATAAAAATTGAGTTATCACAACTAAAGCAGCAAATCAAAATCTGCTGAGGTTTTCTGGTATAACTAAAAAAAAAAAAGTTAGTCTGTGTCCAAGTTCAGTAAGTCAAATGCTACCATTGACACAACAAAACTAAAACCCACAAGAGGAAATTGAAAAGTGCACAATGAAATTAATAGTCTTGGATCAAGTATTTATGGAAAAATGGAAATGTTTTGTCCGGTGGACTTGATAAGTAAGAATTAAAAGGAGGTATTAAAGTTTATCTGATCCAGATTTGGCTTGCCGTTCCACGTAGAAGAGGATGTAGGCCTTGGCCTTTACCACAGTCTCCTCGTCGGTCAAAGTTACAGTACTGTCATTGAAATGGAACCAACGGCCTTCATGAGCTGCATATGCGGTGTAATGTCCAGAGCCAACGCTGTCAGCAGGGGGGAGGTGGGAAAGAAAGGACAATCAGAAGGAGACAGACCACCTCATTCTCTGATGCATTTTCTATTAGGGCTAAGAGACTTCCAGGAACCAGAGGAAGAAAGAAACTGACAGCCCTCCACAACAGTTGGTAAGATGCTTCCCTTCTTAATCTGTGGGGCTCAGAGTTCTCCAAATTAAAGTTTTATGTTAAGGAAAAGAATCACTTCCTGGGGTGAGTTGAAAGGTTTTTTGATACAAACTTACTAGCATCCCAGTTTGTGTGCAAGCAAGACTTCTTGTAACACTGTATTTCATGCTTGCCTACATACAAATCAAGTCTATTATCTGTTATTATTGAAGCATTAGCTATAATAATTTCTGCTATGCTCTATTTTCAGAAATCTTCTCCATTTAGGTCTAGAGTCATGTAGTCTAAATACAATCAAAAGCACTCACAGCAAAACTAATCCCAGGATACAAAGAAATTTTTTCAGATTCATCTTAAACAGATCCATGACTTGGAGCCATATTTCTTGAATCTGAGAACATACCAGAACTACAAACCCATCAGTTTTCATTACCCTGCCACCCCAAGATAAGGCCTGCTTTCACTTGGTTACACATTATAACATGCACTCAATGTTTCAAACCATCTAATTCCATTCTAATCATGACCAGCTGTCCATAGTTGACTTTGACGCACCAGTCAGATGTGCTGTGGTGCTACAAGGGGTGCCTTGAGTAGTCAGATGTTCCTAAGAAAGAGTCCAGACCATTCCTCTAGAGAAAGCAAAAGGAGGGGCTTTCTGGACAGAATTTTTGGTTATGTATCTTTGAATTAAATTCAGGTACCAGCAAGGTTTTGATTAATGGGGTTTAGTTTCTTTAAGAAAACACCTTTCACAGCTCATACCCATAGAGTGATTGCCTAAACAACAAGAACATGTTTCTTTCAGAATAAACAGTTGTCTTGTCCCTACTACTGTTACTCTCAACAGATCTGACCAGGGCTGGGAAAAGGAAAAAAACCACAAAAACCACACCCAGCAAATTTACTTCAATACATGAAGGCTAGCCAGCCTTGTTGCATGCCTATTAGCGTTCACTCCTGTAGGAGAGAAGGTAAATACAAGTAATTACTTTCACTGGCTAATCTTAAGTCTACAGTTGTTCCAAACATACACGCACCTTTCAAAGTGAGGAAAAAACATTTCTGCTTCATACTAAGGATTTCAAAATGATGCACTAACTTCTGGAAGGCTCCTTGATTCACTCTTTTGGTTTAGGGCTTTCCATTCCTAGAGGAACTAGACTATTTTCATTCTGTCTCACACGTCTAGTCATTGTCCCCAAAGACTGCCAGTGGGCATTCATAGGAAGTAACCGTATAGATCTATCTGAAGTTAATTCAGATTAGCTTAGTTCCATGTAAGTTTATAAATTACTGCTTATTTGCAACAGTAAAAACACAGACAATTCACTAGGGACAGAAAAACCTTAATTAACTCTGCATGTACTTCAGTGGGGAGGAGGTCTCTGCCAAGAAGCAGGCTTAGTCCATGTACTCACCCTGAACCATGATGCACAACAACAGCCGCAAGGTCATACAGGCAGCTTTCTGGGCCACTGTTTTCAGGCTGTGGTTAAAAAGACAGAAAACTCTTCAATCTCAATAGCACCTACTATATAATTTGTAGTAAAGGCATAGGTCAGTTAACACATTTCTACAGAAAGTACAGGTGAGTCTTCATACCTCTAACAAGTAGCATTTCATGTCTAGGCCTCGTAAGGGAAACTCAACATAGGTATCAACCTTGTTTCTCAGATATGCTGTCCAGTGAAATCGTTTCAAGTGTAAGCATAGCACCTACAAAATTAAAAAAAATTAAAAATACATTCATTAGAGGAAGAGGTTGAACTTAGTGCTAGACATCTGCAGTTGCCTATGGGAGGGGGCTTAGGTGTTGGTCTGCTGTAAATGGTTGAATCATTATTTCCTTTGACATATTGTCACACTGTTACTTTTCATGCTTATACAAACCTTTGGTAGTTTCTGAATCCAGAATTTTTTGGTGGACTTCTGTTTCTTTTTGCATTTGTGACACATATACAGCTCTGTCTCATCAAGTTCTTCCAGGTCTGTAAAACTGCGAAGACAATCTAAAAAAAGAACAAGATACAAAAAAACAAAACACCCACACAAAGAAACCTGATTCAAGATGACATCAAGTGATTTTTGTAACATGAAATACAACAAATACAGCAATATAGAAAAGGTGTGCATATCTGCTGCAGTCATTCTAGTTGTTATATACATTTGTGCAGCAAAAAGCTGTGTAATAATGTGTTTTAATACAATAACATTTTTTAACATCCAGCATTCCCTGTTCCTGAAAACACAGCTATAAGCAGTTCAAAAGAAAAAAAGGCATTCACGAAATCGCCATCTTTCAAACAAGATTCTGTCCTGACATTCAGCACAACTATTTTCAAAAGAAATGAAATTACTTTCTAACAAAGAATATTCTGCTTTTAAAGGTGATTTGGTCTTGGGTACAAAGTGAACACAGAAAATAATGGGGTTTTGATTAATATTTCACAATCTGCAGCAAGTATATTCACAAATCTGTAAAAATTAACATTCTTTAACACAAGGTCAGTAACGGCACTACTGCCCAACTTTGCAGGGTTGTGTTTATGTTGTTCAAAAAGCAGAACACCCAAGAGCCATCCTTGCTATGCACAAGGGGTGCATGCTTCTAAGCACAGAGCCTTAAGCAAATGCCAACAGGCAACAACGCAGATGAGTGTTGGTTGGAAAGACTGGCATACATTAGAAATACTCTGACCACAAAGAAAAACCTCTGCTGGAATCCTCCTTGATATTTAGCTGACCTCCTGAAGCACTTTGCAGCCCCAGTTTATCAAGTAGTATGTCAATACACAGTGACTGGGGTAAAACCTGCATGGAAAAATTATTTTGGCACCTTCTACCACAGAATCTCATAAAATTAGACAGCATGCACACCAAGTCACACCCTAGGTGAAAGCCTGGCTCCTCTGAAGTAGATACTCTGAAGAGTATATATACTCTTAGTCCTGGTAAGGATTTCATTATCCAAGCACTCTTACCTCGTAGTGTGCACATTGGTCCACTTTCCTGATTTTTAGTACGTTTATTTCTGAACTGACTTGGAATATCTAGTGAAAGGTCTAGGAAAACAAAGATTAAAAAAAATTAGGGCTGAATAAAACAATGCCCAATCTTTTCAGGCTAAAACTCTGGTTCAGTCATGTGACATCAAAATATATCAAGTTTCAGATTTATTTTTCAGCCTTAAGAAGTCACCTGGTATTTTGAAAGCAAGAGGCACCTTACCTAGGAATGGGTCAAACTTTCTAGATTCAGTCCCACATATTAGGCAGTTGACTTCATTTTGAAGAATGCCTCCAAATATTGCTGTGACAACAGTAGACGCTCCATTTCTAGACAAACCACATCAGAGATAAAAAGTCAGTCAGAATGTCTGAGCTTAATTTTCAGTATCTCTTATATGTTTACTGCTTACAACTCACTGCTACTAGGCAGGGCGGTTTTGTCGATGTGTAACAAACAGTGACCGAGTTCAAACACCAGGCATTTCATTGACCCCAGAATTGTACAGTGCAAGTATTTAGCTGCTGAAATACTTTTGCTTTATCTTGTATCTAAAGAAATTGTGAGCCACGCATGCTCTAAGCAGATGCTGAAAATTTCAGTGTTGAAAGTATTCTGGTTGGTTGCATTTCTATAGTGGAGAGCCGATGCCCACAGGGGTACAGTATTTTAACCCTGTAATTGAGGTTGTTTCTGAAACAAAAATTCTTCCTTCTTAGGTGGGTTGAGCATATTTTTGTTTTAATTCTACACCCTTTGTTACAAGTAATTTTGACTTCTTAAAGCATATTTCTGCACTTCACTTCCAAAGACAGCTTAAGTTGCACTAAGATGTGAGAAACAATATGCATCATCATCATTGTTCTCTATGCTTTCAGTACTCTCTTACTTAATCTCTTGAGCAGATTATGTAATGGACTTACTTCTCATAGTCCAATTAAAAAAAAAATTCTAACTTACTTATATTATTACACAACTTCTAAACTTGCTAGTTTGTGCTTGCAGATCTGACACTACAAGCCTGCAGAAACCTGTGTTCCTTATCTGCACTCCACCTATACATCTTTACAGTTAATTTGAATGCTTCTTGTTGAGCAGAAGGAAATGGCTACCCCAATAAACTGGCACTCAAGAAGAGAGCGTTCGCAGCATATTTATTACTTTACTGTAGGCATTTAAGTGTATGTGACCCTTTAATTTGCCCTTGACAGAAGGCAGCTTACTCCACCTCACCATGCATTTGAACAGCCATTCTCAAGACAAATTTACAGTAGATATGTGAACAAAGTTTAAATTCTCCTTGAGTTTTGACATTCAGAATGTTGACAAAACAAAATTGGTTTAGTTTTCAAATACACTTCAATTTTAAGAACACTTTTAAGATTCTTTTGTGGCATTTTTAAGCACCAGCAAAACAATATAAATGTGGTAAAGAGCACAGTCCGAACTCCAGGCTTTCCCTAATGAAACATCTATAAAATCCAGATCTCTCAGACCTGCTTACTATGTCCTAATCAGTATAGGAAGGGAAAACTCACTCAACTCTTACATAGGGAATCCAAGGACTTAGGGACCAAATGTGCAGGCTGAACTGACTTAACATTCCTTCCTGAAGCAAATTAAAATGTTTTCTCTCTTGTGACAGTTTCAGTCTGAGAGAAAACACACCTGGGACAGAATTCAGAAACAGTATTTTCAGAAGTACAGAAAGATAAGGGAAACACATGGAGTACTTCTATTTCAAGACACACAGTAACACGAAAAATCAAAATTACCAGGAAAAAAAAGCAACAGCTTTAGCTGTGTTGAGTGATATGCAAATATAGCAAGATCATCTGCAGGAAAATTGACTTCAAACTGTTAACTGCATTGCTCAGTCATTAATCCAGGTCTGCTGACAATTTAAACCCACAAATACTTGGCCATCTTTTTTGCTCCTGTACCATTCAGGCCATCTATCACCCAAAGACAATGAGATTGAACAGAAGAAAGAATTCTATATGCATACAGAACAGAATATACAGAGTTCTTGGTTTTTATTTCTGAAAGAGTAATGAATTAAAAATGTGTTTACAACTTTTAGCCTGTATGCTCACCCACACCTATGAAAAATGTTGATCTAAGACACTTCCTTTTGAACAGAAGCAACACATCCTACAGGATGCTATTCCTTTATGACCTGTAGCTTTGTAATTCATAACATTACAGAGGCACTAAAGAACACTTAAACAAGGAACCATGAATTTGAAATTTCAGATCCACCACACACAGACCCAACACAAAGGCATTAACGTTTTGAAGAAATTAAAAAACACTTCTTACATGCAACATTTGTTGCTTGCAGATGATAGGCTAGAATTTTCTTGCAAAATTACTGAACGTGAAACACCATTGAAGCCACCCTGGAGTTCCAGGTGTAGATGGTCCAAAAGGTAACGCATGAACTCGTGGGCATCCTGTTGCTGGTATCCCCTTAAGAGAAAAGGAAACAGCAACAAAATCACCATATATACGGGTTGCTTTAGTGCCAACACACAGAGAGCACCAGGGTCACAGGAAGGAACCTTTGCTTATTTAGTAATACTGAGCAGGTTTTACAGAGACATACATATTCTGTACCAAAAAAAAGTTTTCCAAGTAGCCTTTGGAAAGGTACAGCTATGTCTAGACAAACTAAGCAATTTTGGTCCTTTGCACATCTCTTTTCGAGGATGGAGAAACATTTAAGAATATACATTTGCTCGCATACTCAGTTAACATTGCTGCCATGTTAATTGGCCTCACCCAAACTCAGTCTGTGCTAGTAACATCCTAGGTCTCACACACATTAAAGTACACAATGGTAGCAGTGATTTCCCCTCACTTACACAAAGCATTTCTCCTTTTTCTTTGTTATTTGATTAGTTCTGCAGAATTGTTATTAATCACGTTCAGGCAGCCCACTATTCATCCCTACTTTGAAACTACTGAAATTATGGTCAATATATTGACAACCTGACAAGATTCAAAAGAAAGACCACAAAATGCATTGTTCATGTGGGATTCAGAGTTAGTATTTCTGAGTGGTTTTCATTCAGCTACTGACCCTGCTCACTTTAGTAGTTCCAGGTGTTAGCTTGCCTGTTTGTTCCCCTCCCCACCAAAGCCAGAAATTTAATCTTTGGGTTTGTTTTCCACATGCATCTTTCAGCAACAGCATGAAGTTTGAAATAATAATTAGGACGAAAGAGAGACTTCTTTCCTCTTCTAGGATGAGATCTATAGCCATGCTTAGAATTGCACACCTCCCCTACATAACCCACACACCATTTGTTGGGAGAGGGAGGTAATGGTGGGGTATCCAGAGCATCTCTTGAGCATTTGGATTTGGTAGGATACGGCTCCAGTCTCAGATGTGTCATGCTGTCAGCAGCAATGCTGCTCAGAGAGTCACCATTATTATTTCACCACTAACAAACTTAATTGAAGGGAACAGAGAAGCCATCAGGGTAAAATATGCCTTTAAAGTTATTTAAGCTAAATCACACATCAAATTTAACAAACAACTATTCATTTGCCATAAGATGAATACTGAGATGAAGTAGGAAAGCATACATAGTGAAACAGCAAAAGCTTTGTGCAACGCTGACATAATTATGCAAGTCTTTGTAGGCCTAGTTACAAAAACCCCTATATAGTAGAGTTGGCTTTCCCCTCTTCCTCTTCTCCGTTCTTTTAAGCTGCTTTATCATGCCTCCCCTGCCCCTTTTCCTGCTTGCTATCCACATAAGTAGTGGCAGTGACTGTCACATAGGAATGTCTGGGAAAGAGCAACAGAGATGGGGTTTTTTTATGCTACTGCTCAGGGGAGGGAAAATGTCCTTAAGACTCATGGCACAGTACCCAGAGTTGAAGAGAAATGAGAACAGACTCGGTGCAACAGAAGTATGCAATGTAAGGCCGATGTGCTCAGTGAAGAACATAGGTATGTCCTACAAAAGTATTGCTAGGAGGTAACAAAATAAAAATTAAATAAAGCCTTTTCATCTTGTAGAATTACAGTAATGTTTTCTTCCACACTAGCAGCTTTAAAAGAAATCACTGAGTCTGTATGTAGATCTTACAGCACCCTGAAAAACATGGGCAAAACTACCTACCTTTTACAACAGAAAAACTGGCACACAGAAACACTGCTGTGCTTCAACAGGCCAGAGTGCCGTACAGCCAAAAATAGGACTTATTCTACCAAAGTTGCAAAATAATTATACATTATTATGGAACAAAGTAGTAAAACAGAACTCAACTTCAAAGCTGCACGTTAACTGTGCACGCTATAGGATAAATTTGAAGTTGCTGAGATAACACAGGATTTGCTTAGTTTACTGAGTACAGGTATCTTCAATTTAATAAACATATAAGCAATCATAATAAACAGCTGGAGATGAAATTTATAGAAAGTCTTTGCTTCAAACACCTTTTCAACATTAAATTCCTCATAAAAGATCTCTGAGGTATGTGGCACACTTGCTCTGCAACAAATTCGATTAAATAACCTTTGGAATCATTCCACGTTGTTGGTTGTGCTCACGTGCTTATACTTGCATACAAATATGTTAATTATAGAGGAAAGATTCTTTGGATTTGTTAGAAAGCATAAGTATAGATACAGATCTTTAGAAGAACATGATGATATGGACGATGCACTGTTTAAAATAAACTATGATCTTAAAGCCCTTCAGCAAAAAGCATAGTTTCTCTGATAGTCAGCTTGTGTAATAAAACTGATCTCCATCGACCCGAAGCAATTCGATTTGACCCCACCTCTGACAACAAGGTAGGATATAAACAGGAACAGTTACTAGGAAAATAGAGCAATAAATTTATACAGCAATAAATCAGCAAAATACACATCTTGCAACTCAGTGTGAGGCTACAGCTATCTCTGCTGCTGTCATTCTACTGCATGCTGATTTTATCCAACAGTCAAGGAGCAGGACTTCCACAGCAGCGTTAGAGCCCAGAGGCAATCCACTTGTGCTTATAGTAACTATAAATTCCATTCTCTACTGCCTGTACGCAACAGAAGACAGAGGGCCATGGAGTGCATCAGCAGCAATTTTTTCTGTAACCTTAGCACTTGCAATCCTTGGAGGCAGGCACGACATGCCTTTAACAACTGAAATCTCTCTGGGCTAAAACAATTAAACTGCGTTTCCTCCCCCTGTCCCATCACTTTGGGCTTCATAAGCACAAGCCAAAGTGTTTGCTGTTCACGTGCTACTGGCTCTGGCTGTCTTTCACATGTATGTCCATCCACCTTCTCCCAATCTCACAAGAAGCACACAAGGTAGAACTAGAATTGTAGCATCATTAGCTTTTACAAGGTACAATTAAGCACTCAACAAATTCAGATTTTCTCCCTGGATCATGTGGGAGCAGGGATCTACTGAGCAGCTGACTCTATTCTCCATGTGATTTAATGAGTTCTCTTACCAATTAATCATGGACATGCTCCCAGCTAACTGGAAATAAAAAGGGGAAGAACCCCAACAAACAGCACTTAAAAGCTGTAACAGAACCCACAGTGCTGAAAATCTGCTTGAGGAACTTTAATGAACTCATTTCTCACTTAGTCTAACAAGAATTATAGTGAAGACTGTAATAGGAAAAACTGGTCAAGGACATTATGGATGATGTTCATTTGCCTATAATGTTTTGGTCGCTGCTTGCAACTACTGGTATTAAACTTCCTTGATTCTCATAAGCCAAGTGGAACATATTAGGCAGTGTGAAGAATAGAAGAAATAGATTTGGGTTACTCGGGTTACTCATTGAGCAGATGTGTTCACAGCATCTTTTCAGCACTGCTGGAGATGTAACAGATAACAGAACATCTTTACTACCTGAGAACATGGAGCAACTTACCTTCATCACAATATATCCTAACAGGTTTCAGTGCTCCTTTGAAAGAGGTTCAGGGGCCAGGACAGGGAGACCTTGGAGAGGAATGATACTTTGATTTACTTGGGTAACCTTCTTTTTCCCTTTCTTTTTATCGTCTTTTTTGTCAGTATGGGCACAAAACGCCTATTATGCACAAGATTTTTTTCTTATAGCCCTTATTTCATGTGCAGCTGGTGACTACAGTATTTTGAGAGAATCAAGGAAGTTTCAGCCAGTATGTTTGCATTTAGGCCTGCAGGTGCTGTACCTTTTTTAATCAGACTACATCACTTTCTTATTGCAGCCAAGCTTGGGTTCTGTCAACACCAAGCACTTGGCACTTGCCTACCAGTCATTATCTTGATTCTTCTGCCCTTTGGAGCACTGGCTTAAAGGTGCAACTACTACTATTTTAGTATTTGAGATATTTGTCCTCTCTGACACTGCTACACGTAGCATGTGGTAGAAGGGCGGGGGGGGGCGGGGGGGGAGGAAAAAAAAAAAAAGCACTACCAATGAACACAAAACTGTCCATCAAAGTGAAGATCCTTTTCAAAGCATATTTGTGGGCATATGGGAAAGCTGCATAGCATGCATCCCGTGGATTCGGCAAATTTTAGGGTAGGACACCAGCAATACAAGGCTGCAATCAAGAATATTGTTCTTATTTTACAAAACTTACCTAAAATTTGGCATGATTTTCCAAACAACGTAAAATAAAGACTCTGGACTAAATGCAGTTTGGCTTCCTTGCCATAAAGCACAGAGCGTCTTTCTGAATTCTTCTACCAATGAACTGGAAAGAAAGTAAAAGCTAGTGATTAATATGGGCTTGTGTCACAACCCTTAGAAGTTTACTAGCTCAATGGTAGAAATATCAGACATTACTTTGGTTAAGATTGTCATGATTGGGTAAATATCTTTTCCAGTACTTCAAAGATTTTATGTCCAAAAACTTACCCATAACGTCAGAGGGACACAGGTTAGGAAAATTACATTTCAAATGTTGAGGAATCACCTGGAAATCCATCCGTGCTTCACCATTTTACCATAGACTTTGCTAACATTGTCCCTTTAACACTTGCTCAAACAAGCTACAGATTGTAAATTGCTTACTCTGCCTTTTTTTTTTTTTTTTTTTTTTTTTTTTTTTTTTTTTTTGGTATGTTCACTTGCAGACACATTCCCATGACCGTATTTTAGCTGGAATTAAGTAACGTAATGTCTGGAGTACATATAACTAGCACTTCTTAACCTTACTTTAAATGCAGTTACACTCCAGTGCTTTCTGATGTATCTGACTGCTTCTCCCTGCAGCACCAGATCTATGTAAGCAAACTACAAGTGACACAAGTTTCTTTTTTTGTGCAGCCAACTATTTTTCTATGGCTCTGTTTCCCTGTGAATCATTTTTCTATGATTCTGCAACACTGAAAGCCTATAGTGGCTCTACTACCTAAGCATTTGCTGTTTTCTGTAAAGTTCAGTGCTAACAAGGAACATGCAGCTTACACATTGTTATCCCCCTGGCTCCTGGTATGGTAAGTTCGCCTGCCTGCCGTCTTCCCATTCCTCAGCTCCACAGCAGGCAACTCTTTGAAGTAACAGCAAAACTGTTGAATGTTACTACAGAAAAAGGAAAAATGAATGAAATCCTTAAAGGGCAGAGAATAGAGTATTATGTATTCTGGAGCCTGGTTTTTGAAATGCATAAACACAACTTCATGCAGTGATAGAGGATGGCAATCACGAACAGTTGGAAGGTACAAGAAATACTGTAGCAAATACTTATCTTCTGTAAGTGACTGAGCAGATCAGTGAATATCATCATCATCCCAACTACCTGAAATAATTACATTTTGGCTCTGCTTGCACTAAGAGATACCATGACAGACTGAAGTATCAGAAGGCATTCCCTAACAAACCAGACTGCATCTGCTGAGGAGATTAACTCCATGTCTACCACCACCTATCAATTCTAACCTCTGCTACCACAGTCCCAGTAATGGACCATACGAAGCATGTGCCTCAACTCCTGCCAGTGAGCCCTGAATGATGGAAAAGAAAATGGAGACCGGTTAGTCCTGCTATAGCCCGACTCAGTAGTCTCCGAGAGAAGTAGGCAAATTCAGAAATGCAAAAGGGCAATTCCAGAGCAGCAGTAGTCTTGGCAGCAATGAAATGAAGCCTAACATCTCAGCACTGCAGAAACTGTTCTCCTACCCGCTTCCATGAGACCCCATCCCTCAAAGCACTGTCTCTGCTTTCACGGTGGCCATAAGCATCAACATGTTTCAACAGCCTCGGCAATGAAAGGGCAGTCTCCTTTTCTGCTGAGGATACAGCAGGCTTCCTCTGGAACACTGCATCACAGGAAGTCCCTCACAATACAAGGCAACTTTATGGTACCTGCACACACCTGTTCCCGCAAATCCAGGTACTCTTATGTACAGTGGTAACTTGCCAAATTCACTTGCCTGATGCTACAGCACACAACCACTCTCACAGAGGCGTGGGGAAAGCTTCAGAGGTACCTGAGCGACTGAAGGATTGCATTCATGAAACACGTATTCCCCAGGTTCCGAAGGCCTGTGGCACAAAGGGCAGTGGTGCTTCCCTGGAAATGAGAATGATTAAGTTAAAGAAAGACTTATCATTGCTCTCCCACTTTCTCCCCACAGAGCTGTTACTGGTGTATCAGCATAGATTTAAACAATAATAAACTACACTGTTTGAAAAGTGCAGTTTCAAAGCCAAAGCAACCACTTCACCAGCTCAAACTGCCTTGAAGCTCCATCTTGACATGAAACCTGTTTCTTACTCGTTCCTGTCAACAGAAAACTCTACGAAACCTTTTCTTGTACAAATAAATCTAGAATAGGACAACACAGAGTTAATCACAGGCTTTTATTGAAAAGTATTTGTGGGTATATATGTCAAATAATCACACTCTGATAATGTTCAGTGAGAACTGGACAGCAATTTCCCTAAAGTGCCTTTGAAAAATGAAAATACCAATCCTTATCCATCTAGTCCCATGTCTAATATGCACAGCGTGGCAGCCTGCAGGTTGTTGCTAAGTCACCAGCCCTAGCCTGCTGTCTTAGTGGGGTTATGTGGTGGCCAGGAGGATTTTTGAAAGACAGACAATAGCATTTATTTGGGAAAGAAGCAGTCAAGTTAGACTGTGCAAAGAAAAAGCAATGTGTTGAATGAAGAGAAGCAAAAATATACACCATTTACAGTCTAGGAGTTTCAACAGGTTAGAGCAATGTTACCCACAGATAAGCTTGCTTTTCACCAAATAATCTTCCAGGTGGGCTGGGAGGAGAGGGAAGAGAAATGTTGACAGTGTTGCATTTATGATTTCTAGAATCCACAACACTTGGACACATTCCGTTGTCTACAAAATATCACATTGGAAGTTCAACAAATTTTGGGGCATTATTCATTGTTTTAACGGAATTTAAAAGCTAGACTGTCTTTTAGTAGTAGTATCTCAAAATGAATGTATTCCTTGACCCCAAAGACTGCATGCAAATCCAGGTTACTAAATATGTATTCAAAGTGTTCCAATAAAACTTATTTTCCTCCCCAAATCTACGACAAACAACATCTCTGGTGAAGAACTAATGACAGCAGGATATTTGTGTATATGTTGTTAAAAAAAAAAAAAAAAAGTAGCATTATTTACATAAGCAACTTACCAATTCAGTAAGAATTATTTACAGAGACACCTGTTTTCCAATAAAGGAAGAAAACTTTTAAGTACAAACACCACAGTGCCCTTAGCATATTCTTTTCTCACTCTTGCCCAGGGGGAGACAGCATGGTATTAATGCAAACAGCAGTGCCCTCTCTTTTCTAGATATGGAACCAGTGTGCCAACAATAAAAACATCATCTGTTGCTACAGGCAATATTTAAGTATTAATAAAACTGAGAAAACAGCACAGACTATGAAGAATAAAAGCAGCATTAAGTTCATGCTTTCTAATTCTGTCTTCTCCATATCTAAATGTTGCCTAGAATTTTCCTTCTGGTTTTTACTGGCTTTGAGTTTTCCAGACAATGATGCTGTGTGTTGCCATAGCAAAAAAACCCCACTATTTCTCTGAGGCTTCCTCAATCACCCCAAGATCGGGACACTACAGAAAGCATACACAGCACATTCAGAGGACCCTAAACTGCCTGTACGCAGCACATTTTTAAAGTAACTAAACCCCTAGAGACTTTGCAAAGCAGTAACTGGCTGCTTTGCTTCCACCCCACCCTCTTATTTCCATTCATACTCCTCCCTAGAACTTTTCTCTTCATAATCAGGTTTGTCATAGCTGAAGACAGCTATTACTTTAGCTCCCTTTGACTACATTGCTGTCCTGCAGCCACAAGGGCCAAGGAGGAATAGCTCTGCTCTACCACTCCTTCTGGCCAAGGGTGAAAATGAAGCAGTTGCATACAACTGGGTCTGTATCTTCCCTCTCTGTTCCTAAAATCTGGGAGAAATTATGAAGATTAGAAACTCCCTCAACCCAAACTGTGGAAAACAGAGACATTTGGTTTGGGGCATTCTTTGTCTAGAAGAAACTATGCAGCCCTTTCAGCCATCTAGCAAGGGCTGGATCATCCTCTCCTGGGTGCTGTTCTGCAGATGTGAAGTTAAAATAGCAGGAAGATGAGAGACGAGAGTGAGAAAAACTTTAATAATAGTCCACAGTTCATTTTCAAAGCAAGTTTTACTAAGGTCTTCTAAAAATTTGTTAAGTTTTTTTACTTTTTCCTAACAATTACTCTCTTATGCCCCTAGAAAAAGGCAGTGCACCTGCTTCTTTGCCTTCTGTACTGTAAAAACAAACAAACAAAAAGACAAAAACCTCCTTGTCTGCTCAGAAAAGTCTTATGTCTAGCCATGTGTTAATCTCAATATGGACTAGCTCCTTCCAATACTGATCCTAGCAAGCTCAAACTGTCCTGAAGTTCCATCTTGACATGAAACCCTTCTTAAGCACAGGGAAGCTCAAAGTCTAGGTCAACAGAAATACAGCAGAATATCAAACGTTCCTTTGTGAGATGGGGCACTTCTAGGTGGGTGGTCAGAAGATGAGAAAGACAAAGTGCACCAAGCAGAATTTGGGTAACTGTACATATTTCAAGTCTAGGCCAACTATAAGCCTCCACAGGTTTAGAAAAAACCCTTAAACTCACTGTACCGGATCTGTTGTACTTACATTTACTTTTAATAACTTGCTGTTCAGAGATGAGTTTTCCAATAGTTTTCTTTTCCTATGTCTGTCTGATGGAAAGGCTGAACTGTTGGAAAGTAATTAAAAGAGGTTACTTACTAAAAAACAAAATACTGTGTGAAATGGACAGATTACACCTGCCATCAGTTGTCATTAAGACAGCAAAGAGCTTCCTGACTGCAACATATGCTTTTCATAGTCTTGAAATAGACACCACCTCCCTCAGAGTACAGACGCATATCCTATTTTCAACACTAATGTCCAAGTTAATGACATTAAGTTATGCATGCTACAGTATGCACCCTGAAGAGTGGCCTTATTAGCAGGCTACTTTTCATATAAAATATTGATCTTTTTCCTTAATCAAAGGAATACTTAGTGCAGAATTTTCCATAAAATACTTCTGTCAGAAGAATCATCTAAGCCTTTAGAAAGACAATTTCAAAAAATCAGGACAAAGTAAAGTTAACAAAAATCAAAAATATCTCGAGTGCTAGCACTTATGTATTATAGCTGACTTCTCTTAAGTAAAAATCATAAGGTTATAACATTTGTGTAATACTAATACAAAGTTAGAAGAACAATTAGTTATTCTTCTCCACATCACTGGAGATTACTGGCCCCTCAATTCTACCAGTTTATGATTTCTCTCTAATCTAATGGCAAAACCATAACTTCTTCCAGATTTGCGGGGGGTGGGTGGGGGTGGGGAATGGGGGGGCTTTTTTTTTTT
>NW_010972775.1:4293074-4320087 GCF_000737465.1 Haliaeetus leucocephalus
TTTTTTTATTAAAAAGCCCTCCAAACATTCAAAAGCTGTCATTACACACAACAGGAGCCTCCACGGTATCATTTACCTCTTAAAAAGTTAGATCTCCTGGACCTTTCCAAAATACTAATGTGCACTTCTCATTATGCTTAAACATCTTTACTTCTCATTACATACCTGAGAAGCCCATCAAAAAGAGAAGAGAAAATAACGAAAATGTTAATATTACCTACAGAGTAAGTGAAAAAGATTGTAATATCAACTTTTCAGTGGAATAGCACCAGATAAAGGCAGAGGAAAAACATGTCTCTTCTGTACGATTCCAAGTTCATAAGCCTTCTTAATCTTTTTGTTTGGAAACCAAACTATGCAATTAGTATGAAGACTACTTCCACCTGCATTTTCACTTCAGTGTCTCTGCTCCAGAAACCTACTCTAGTTTTGACAAAACTATGATTTTGTTCTTGAAATTCTCTCCCACGTATATGGAAAAAGACCATAATTATTGGCTAGGTACCAAGAAAGTTAATAGGTATCTAAATTCCTGTATCATCATATGCTACTTCTAATAAGATTCACTGTATAAGAAACAAAATGTATGAGATCAAATCCATTTGTTCTGCACCTCTGCTTCTCAGTGATGAAAACAATATTTAAACATACACAGTATCACACACATAGAAGCACCAAAATATATATTAAATCCATATATACATAGAAATGCCACTTAAATTATGCCATATTACAAGTCCACCCAAAGTAGTCTGGATATAAACAAACTACTTACTTTTCCAAGTTCTGTAGGTGCTCTCTGACCTTCTGTACCAGGCCCAGCTTGGTATCATTGACTACAAAATCATCACAGCGGTAACTGCAAGAAAAACATTTATCAGAATGTGCAAAGGATTTCAATGAAGTACTCCAAAACAATCATGCAAGCCTACATGTGGCAAGCACTGAAGTGATTCAGTGGAAGATTATGAGGGGAACAGGGGAGCACACCTACATACTGAGCTTTGTTCTCTGAAAACTAGCCTATAGCAAGAGAAGGTACAGGCACTATCTTATTACATGTTTTTTCTTCTAGCTCAGTTCTTTATTAGGAATCGGAAGCATGACGTACTGCTTGTCCCAATGCAGAATTCCAGTTCAACAAAAGCTCAAACACACAGTGTAACCAAAAGCAGCATCAGTAGACAATCCATAGAAGACTCATCAGATTTATCCAAAGTCACACCAGAAGTCTGTGGCAACTCGCACCTCGTGCTTTAACCACAAATATCACTCAATCTCTCATATAGTTTTTATATATACAGAAGCTCTTACAAAACTTAAGCTAGTATTTTAAGCTTTTCCAGGGTTAAGTGTGCAAAAGTAACTGAGCTGAAAAAGAGAGAGGAGCTGATCCCCCCACTGCCTCACAGCAAATGTAAAGTGAAGGCAAATCAAAATGTCCTCTCAGCAGAAGCAAGGGTTACAAAAGTCTACAATCCTATAATGTCCGACAAAGATCTCACATTTCCCAAGAAGCAAATATGTTAGTTACAATTTAATATTCAAACTCTGGGCTTCTAACACCTCATATAGTGCACAAAGACAAAGGTTACAGACCATTTCTGAAGAGGGAGGAGGAGGGTCCTTTAGGGAATGCTGAAAAAAAACCCCACACCTTATTTCACTATTTTCCCAAGTACATCCAAATCCACATGGCACATGTCGATTTAAAGAAATGAGAGAGTAGCAAAGAAAACTGTCATAAGGAGAACAAGATGGAATTAACTTCTGCTGCTTTGCTGTATTTTAAATCCCCTGCATTTCTTGCCCTCACAAGAGCAAATACAGGTCCCAGAGTGATGTGGACCCTCTTATCCATGCTCTGTCTTCCATTTGTGAAGGAAAGATGACACCTGTATATAAGGGTGGGGTAGTAGAAAAGAGAGGGGAAGGAAGGACAAAAATCCCTTAAAACCAAGAAACACAAATGCTGCAGTCAGTAAGGAAGCCCAGCCCTGCAGAATCCACACCTGCACATCAGTAAACCAAGAATTCCGTGCAGCCTGCTTGAGTCTCTCTCAAAGGAGGCAGTCAGTAGAGTGGAAGTTTTACTGCTATGCACAGGAGCTGCAGATGACGTTTCACAGTACTCTTGAAGGCTTAGCCAAGAGCTAGCTCAAGAACTAGATAACCCATATTCTGGCATGAGAAACAGGAAGGTACGAAAAGACTTAACACCACTTGTACCAGCTCTTTTGAGAGCACTGCGACAAAAAGGGAGCAGAGACTTGTCACAACTTCCCTTCACCCACATCCCACAAAGGTAACTCAGCTCTGAGCAGTGTTTGTCAGCCAACCCTGTGCTTACTATGAAGCATCAAATTGCAGCTTCAAATTCTGTCAGGCAACTGAACGCTTCCTGTGAAGAAAGCTAACTTACTTTGGATATGTTTAATATCAGAACCGTAGCTATTTCTCTCCTTTCCCTTTGCCACAGGACTGACTCAAAAACGAAATACATCCTCATCATCTCAGGTTACTCCTTTGCTGGAGCAGATCTGTGCTTCATAAATTAATGAAGCTATCAACTTCAGGCACAACTGCAATTTACAACATTCTTTGTTGCTAAGTCTGTGATGTAGTTCAAAGGCAACAGTATTGCTAGTGTTAATTCAAACACTGAATTCTTGAGGAGACTACAGAGTTGAGAAAGTAAAGGCCCTTGCCACCAAAAGGAGTCTGTAAGACCAGTCTGTCCAGGATCTCTGTTGATTTTTGCCTCCAAGAAGAGAAATTAATACAACACTCAAGATTTCCAAACACTGAACACAGCAGTTGTGGATACTTACACAAGATGTAGAAATTGTTAAGTTAGCTATTGCCAGATTATTTTTTTTTTTCCCCAAAAGATTGCCACAGACCTCGTTAGTCTGGGAGGGGGAAGAAGTCTGTAAACGTGCTTATTTTTCAGCCATGTTTTAAGTAGTCCTATTCAGCTTTATCAGCCACCTACAATTAGCTAATGAAGTGTTCCTACATTTGCCACTCTCACAGGACACCACACCTCAAGGACAACTATCAGAGCAAACTACGCAGCCCAGCTTTGCTGAGAGGTAAATAGGGTGCAGGTGGATGCAGTACAGTCCGACTCCTCCTCAATACCAAATGTGTCCACACCCCCTGGTATACTAGCACAATTTTATTGCTACTCTAGTTGTGTAGCAACTAACATTTATAAACAGGGAATGAAAGCAGACACAAGGTCACTGAAAGCCTCTAAGCCAACTTATTGCTGAAAGATGATTTAATACTTGCTCCCGTGCCCTAAAGATCATGCTAACCTTTTTTTTAGTCTGATCTTACATACCAGTTACATCTTTACATAAAACTGCAAGTTAGCACTCTCCCCAAGATGGAGGAATAAAACCAAATACATCATTAAATGTCAGGGTCCTTGCAACAGTGGAAAAGTAATTTTAAGATTCACTTAAAAACAAGACAAGCTGCTTTTATTTCTCTTTTTAATGGGCAGGTTTTTTAAACTACCTCCCTTGGAACACTGAGGGTTTAGCACTACTACTAGAAATAACAGCACTACAACCAATCTATTTTGGATAAACGAAGTAAACAGCACAGGACATAGTTTATGCTTCAATAGCTTAAAGTTTGCTGAACCCACACACCTTAAAGGTAAACTGCTGAGAGATTACTTCCTATATGTGAAGCTGACATTCAAAACAAATGTTTAATTTGTGATCATCGGGGTTATCACAAAGTAACAATATACCTTTCTGAATACAGCAGTTCTACAATATGCTTTTAACAGCAATTGTACAGGACAAATTCTATACTTCAAGGAGGGTCCCTCATATGGATTAGCATAAGATCTTCCTCTCTATACACCTTCTATTTTTAGCACCTCTGCCACCTCTAAGGCCTGGTCTTTTTGGGCCTCCTTTGTTGCTAACATGGCAGCAAGCCAGTGAATGTATGCACTGCTCTGGGGAATACTTATGCTTAGTTCTGGCTGTTTCAGTAGGTTACAGAATTTCATGCTATGTTTAAAAGCCAACTGAAGAATTACAGAACAAGAAAAATTAAGAAAATCCAAGTTTCCTTAGTTGTGCTAACTCCTTACATGAATAAACTAAGAACTCAAGTTTTACTGTCTTGATAAAAGGCTTTTTAATCTCTTTAATTTCCACTGACTGTAGAATGCAAAATAATGGTCCTAAACAATCTCATTTTCAGATGCTTATGCACTAGCACAGTAGGTCTGTTTTTTAAATAGAACCACCACCACAAAAAGAAAGACTAAAAAAGAATTTTTTAAAGTCCTCGGCATTTAGTTATTTTTACATCAGCCCACAGGGGCTGGGGGGCACACAGGACTGGATGAGGACATTTGCACAACCATGTGCCTTTAAGGAGGCTAATGGGTCAGAAATCTGACCTGCAAGTTGTGTATGGGATTAAATGAACACGGGAAACATATTATGCAAATACATAAACAGGGCAGCCTTTCTTCTTCTGTGCTAACCAACTGTCTTTGCACTAGCACAGAGAAAACAAATTTACAAGAGTCCTCTTTCAGGAAACATATTTCTGAAAGCAGGCTTCTTATACATATCATTCTACTTCTTGTGTGCAGAAAAATGACCACTAACACAGCAGGAGAAAGCATCATATGATAGCTTGAAGATAAAAAAAGATCTGTACTTCTTGTAAACTCTTTGTGCTTAGTACTTTAGAACTAACTGAAAGGCTGATTACCTCCAACAAGTGGAATTCAGGGGTCTGTTTTTCTCAGTGCTTAGGGTCTCAAACATAATTCAGTCTGAAGATTTAGTATTGCATCTACTGTCTCAGAAGTGACCAAAGAATCAAGAGAATTGTACTCTCATAATAAATAAAAGATTAACATCCTCTCAACTTTTCCACTGTGAAGACTCAGCAGGTGAATAGGACATAGAAGAAAGATCAAAATCCTTTGGAAAGCAAATCCCTAGTTGCCTAATACTTGAGGATACCTCAAGCATACCTGTATTTTGAAAAACATTACCAAATTCATAAATACAATAAAAACCTCACCTCAGATTAAAAAAAATAAAAATTAACCACCATCCCACCAGAACTGAAACATTTTTCTTTCAAAGCTATGTTGAAAGCTTGTGATCATGTAAAAGAAAACATCTTCCACGCTGAAATGCAGTTACAGAAGACTGCTTGATCTCATTTTGGTTTACAGCAAGACTGCATGTGAACTATAAACAAAATTCAGTAAACCAAGGTAGGTTCAACAGTCACATAGTATTTCTTCCCTTTGGGCTGACAAGAATAGCTAAGGCAAACCCTGGACTGTGCTCTCATGATTGCATGAAAGGTTATGACAAGGCCAAGGAAAAGCAAAGGATTAAACATCTTCTGCTTCGAAAAGAGCCCATACATGATAGTAGCAGCCCTGTTAGCTGCTACTATCATGCAAGCTAAGAAACACAGTAAATTGGGATCCATAGGGTAAAAATGGAACAAGAGTATTCTACTCAACTCTGTGCAGTAAACAAAATGGCAAATAGAAATATAAAAGCCAGCACTGCATCAAAATACCTCCATTATTTTTACAGTAGAAGTAAAATTCAGTTAAGTCTTAGAACGGTATTTTCTTGACTTTCAAATTATTGAGGATGCCCACATTGCTAGCACAAAATATTATTCTTTAAATAAAAGTTCACTTAAAAGAAACATCATTGCATAAATGTAGCACTGTCTACTGGATTCATGTCTACACTGAAGAAGCCAACAAATAACATTTCAAAATTCAATCTCCAGAGTAGATAGTTACGACTTGAATTCACCCAACTATTTGCTTTAACTGGCAAGCACTATTTGATAGCAGCCCCTGCAGTACTATCTGAAATAAAGGGGCAGAAGTTGGCCTGAATGCTTTCTGCTTCATCTTTACACATCTAAGCTCATTTCCACTGAAAAAAATGGGTGCAGTAACAAATCCAGGTATCTTTTTCTGATTACCAGGTGGGAACAAACTGAAATATCTTAAATGAAAGCAAAGATACACTGCTTTTGAAACTTGTTCAGCTTCACATTAGCATGGGAGAGTTACAATTTGCTAGTGAATTATACGCAACAGGAACTCCCCAAGGCAAAGCTCTCTACAATTAGTTCCAGTTCATCCATAGATGACTCAGCCTTCTATGTCCATTACAGCAGAAAAGACATCACATGCTAAACTGCTTCTCATCTGTCCTACCACAAATATGCTGTGAAACACCAGTGAGCTTCCTAAGTGTGTGCCTACCTGATCCTCATAAGCACAATTTGCTTCAGTAATAGATCCCACAGTCCTCAGTTTGGCTGTCATCATTTTGCAATGCTCATGTTGGGTTTGGAATAAGGTCAGCAGAGTGCTCTGACTTGCTGATATAACTCATCAAGCCTCAGCAAGTTGAGCATACTATTTGTCATAGTAAATGGAGCTATAATCAAGACTTCAAATACCCTGCTAAAATTCCTCCACACATTATTACCTTCAGAGTGACTAGAAGACAGATTGTACTTCAAACAAAACAAAAAGCCACAACTTAGAACTCAGTGGTTAACAGCATTAATTGGGAAAGTGGAATTAGCTTCCCACAGCTGTTCCAATGCTGGTAACCCGTGTCACTTGGAAAAATTTTGTTTTCTAACTTTTTCACATAGGGGCAGATAAAAATGCTGGTCATTTAAATAAAATGTAAATGGAAGCAAAATCGCCGCACATCAAAGCTACTCAAACCTTTCTTCTATGCTTAACATCTGTACAGCTGCATGCACCAGCTTGAATAATTTTTTAATTGCTACAAACAAAATTTCTTAAGGTGACACCACTTAACTGTGGTTTTACTTGTAGGGGAAAAAAATATTTGTTACGGAAGTATTCCTCATAAAACTGGATACCCAAACTTCAGCAAACAGATTTTTCCCTGATGAAGTACACAAAAGATACGTAATTATTTGAATAGAACACCCATCAGTGGAGCTATATACTCAGTAATTTTACAAGACCATAACACTGATTTCCCCGAGATCTGCACCGTTCAAATTCTGCACTGCCACAGAGCACAAGTAACAACATACATGGGAAACCATGAAGCTAACAGGAAATGGGGAAGCAGCTATGAACAGTTTTGCTGAGGGGTGAAGAGGTAGAAGATGCTGAGCGCACAAAAGCATTGTTTTCAATAGACTTCCAGTCTTTGCTCTCTGAGGAACAAGGAAGATAGGGAACCTGACATTACCAGCATAACTATGAAACCTTCTTAAACAGTACTCATATCTCACTGTAAGAAACTGATAGAATAAGTCAGTCCAGGCCATTCTTCTGTTAAAAGAATCACTTCTGTGATTCTGCTATGTAATCTTGCTAGAGAGTTGATTCTGCTTCCCAACAGCATCCACCATTTTCCTAAACTCATACAGGTTGCACCAAATCTCCAAAAAAAGCAGCCTTTCTTTCAGAGTGAAAAAAAAATATTAATATTGGAAAAAACCCCAAACAAAACACACACATACACACCACAAGTTCACATCTCTTGGGCAGGATCTATAGTGTATTACTTTACTTTCTGATATTCTGACAAATAAATGGTATGTGAAAGGCTCACCAATTTGATGGAAGGAGCAACTAAAAGCAAACAGCAGTTTTTGCAATTAAAAGGTTAGGTTCTCAACATACCCCAAAGCAAACAGAAGCAACTCCAAATCACATAAATAGCATTTATTTTAAAAAGTTTCTGCTAAGTCATTTGAAATGTGGGAGTTAAGCCACAACCAGTCCTACAATACACATGCAGAAGCAGAGGGTTATTTCACAACTGTTTTTAAACAGCCAGGTCTGGAAATCAAGAGATCAAGTGCTCAAAAATAGGTGTAATATAATGCTTCAGAAGATTCTAAAAGTTTCCACCTTCTAGTACATAAAAAGTTGACAAATTACAGCGTTTAAACCCTTACCAGTATGTACTGTAACTACTGCAATCCATACACACGGTATGCTGAACTTTCTCTTGTTTTTCTGTTTTCTTATGATTGGTCATAGGAATCTGTGCATCTTCATAATGCTTTTTTGCATGGCCATTCACATATCTAAAATAAATGAAAAACAAAAAGTCTTATATTTTAAACAGTTACTTAACCAACATTCATTGAAAATAAGAAAAAAGGCAGCCTAATAAGCATCCAGTATTTATACAGGCATTAAAATAGGCAATTCATCTGTGTGAAAACATTGGTTAAATTTTCTAACTTTTTACCCCTTTACTCTCCCATGTTGTCCAAATTAATCTCTCCATCTCCTTCATAGCAACCACAAACTGGCATCCTTGTACCAAACCCCAGGATCTGGGACCTGAACAGCCTGATGCACCTTCACAGCTGAGAAAATCATTAGCTCCCTTTTTCAATACCTGTAATGTGGTTAGTCCTCCCTATTGCTTTCCCATATATTTTTTCTTACAGCTCTACTTTTTTCTCTACCCAGCACTCATCATGTTTGTGATTACTTTAACAGTGTGCTGTCCCCTACATAAAAGCACAACCATTTTAAGCTTTCCCATTCTGCAGCACAATTTAATATTAGAACATTCTACATTTTATAAAGTTCATGAATTTGAAAGGCTCTAGGGCTTGGGGTCACATAACTGAAAAAAGAAATCTAAAATTCTACAGCTCTTTTGCTGACATAATGAGCATTTTCATGCTCAAAATTTAAGATGTAGGAAATTAAGCATCTTTAATTAAAAAAGTGTCATTACAAATGCAAGAGCCCTAAGTATCAGCTGAAAATCATTAACACTTAGAAGTGCATGGCCAAGCCTCAGGTGAATTCCCTCCTCCCCCATTTCTTGCTTGTTGAACTCAGAAATGCTAACTAATAGGAACTCTGCACATGCTCCACATGAAGGTCTTTGTATTCTACACTTGTTCTCCCACATGCAGGTGTAAACAATTCTGCTAACACAGCTGTGTTAGTTAAGGCACTGAAGCCACAGGGTTAAAAACATTGCTGTGCTGGCAGAATCCCGCAGCAACTATGTCATAACCCGAATGAGACAGTTGTGCTTGCAGGAGTTGGTTTTCTGCCTAACAATGCAAATGACAGGTTTATAAAGCTATGCTCCCACCAGAAATGCTCTGCTGCTGTTAACACCATCAGTAACGTTCCCTATGACCCTACCTGGAGGATGTACTTCAAGTGAAGATCTGAAAAGCTCTCTTTCTCTTCCTTTGATTTCAAACATTATCTGAACACAAGAACATGCCCGTGTGCTTTCACGATCAAAAGTGCTCCCACTGCAAGGTCTATATTACATTCTTCTCATTCAATTGTTTTCCATCCTAAGGATGGGAGCAGTTTGGAAAGCCAAAACAAACTACATAAATAACTGACTCGATGTCTACTAACTGCACACAAGAAAGGTCACATGTGGACAGTAATAATGTTTTTTTTAAATTAATAACAAGTAAAATATTCCAAACTATTTATTTCACACCGTCACATAACATGAAGTAGCTCCCCCTCTCTTAGCTCTCACCAAGTATAAATTTAGAAAATAAATTAATACATAAAAAGAGATAAAAAGGGGTTTGTGCTGAAAACTCTGAATAGAAGACACAATTAAAATTGTGGCACTTACTGCTATCGAGCTCAAAGAAACAAAACCTGGAGTTCATTGAATCCACTTTGAAAGACAAAGTCACTAAGTTTAATGATGCCTTTCCAGAATAAAAGCACACCAGCACAGACACTATCCTACAGATGAAAACATGTTGACATCTCAGATACTGTCTAAACGTCAACACTAACTGCATTCTCATTAGTATGTGCATGTCAAACATTTATGTAGCAGCAAATAACAGCATTGACTGTATCATGCCTCTACAAATTCTTTTGGTGTACTTCAACTAACACAGAGAAAAAACAGGTGTACTCTGAAGGAACTCTGATGGTAGCTAGTCCTTATATGTTATGGCAATAACTTCATTCCAAAACTACACTACAGTACATTTAAGGTATTTTCTGTCTAAGCTGGACAGTTGCTGTTTTTCTCAAAATAAGCTGCGCCACTTTGGATTTGTGGGTTTCCAAGAATTCTTACTGGTTTAACCTAATTACAATAGAAACATCCTTTACAGAATGGACCTTTACAATAATCCACTGAATGAGCAATTCTCCAGGCACTTTGTGAGCTGAGCAATCACATTCACCATATGCTTTTCTTTGGGGAAAAAAAAATTATGTCAAGTATAATCTCTGGACTCTCATAAGGTAGCAAAGAAGTGTGTTTAGTATAAACATACAATGTTAAATGAGATCATGAAAGGTTTATTTCAAGAAATTATATATAAGGCATTCAGGAAAATTTTGAATTAACTGCCTCAGTCAAGCAACAAAGGAAAAAGATAAAGGTCTGAAAAGATTTGCACACTAACACTTTGTACTCACCTTCCACAATGGACACTTGAGCACGTCAAACAGACCCATGGACTTTTATTTGACCGGCACACTATAAAAGATTTTAAAAAAGTGTCAAATGAATTAGCTCTGATATTACAGTTGTATAACACATCCTGAGCACTAGCAATAGCTCTGCTGACTCCACCTTAGGAGCACAATTATATAAAAGAGCCCGTCATGTTCATTAACCTATATTAAGGACTAAACTAACAGACTGAAGAGCTGTTGACACTAAAGCACATTAGCCTTCTGGCTTGGGTTTTAGTCACAGGCTACATGTTTACCTGTTACGTTCCAAGAAAAAAATAAATTTTTTTGTTTGTATTATATCCACATGAGGTCTACTTGATTTTGAAATACAATACAGAAATATCAGAAGCACAAGTAGCAAAAACACTGGTAAAGTTTAAAAACCTTTCTTTTAGCTTTTAATAAGGCAGTCCACAGAACACAGGAAAAAAAAGCCACAGCGCGTCACTTCTATTTCATAAAACTTGTTATACAAGAAGCCATTTTAAAGAAGATATTGCAAGAAAGCCTGGCAATCCGATAAGAAGCACACAGAATTACTTTGCAATGCCTGATAATACACACCATTTATACAATACGTATTCCTATGCTGCAGTGCCAGTAAAGGCTTTATCCATAAAGATTTTACCCTTTCAGTCAAGCACAAGCAGGTGAAAAATTAACATGTAACACAGTGCTGTGCTTCGCAATCCATTCAAGACATCAGAAGATGTTATCTAAGTTTTTAGCTGTCTTCTGAGTCTAGAAAACTTAAATTAAACAAACATGGATGTTTTTTAAGCTAAAGGGCTTAAAATGAAAAAACAACAGATACTAGAAAATGGGAACACCATCCCAGGGTAGAGTCACAGAAACAGGATAGTTCAACTCCTACTCCAAGCCAGTAGCAAAGCGTGCAAATTCAGATTAGAAACAAAATCTCAATAAATAACCCAGGTAGGCAGAACACAGTAAAACAGGCAAAAGCAGAGCAAAATTGCCATTAGTCAAGTCAAGAAAAAGTATATACGAGTCTTTATAAACAATAGCCATTTTGGAACTACAACTAAATCGATATTGAACCCTCAAATTTTGAGAGGAATTCCATTTTGGATCATGTCATTGAAGAAGGGATGCTACAATATACAACACTTAGATTTGAATGAGGTAAAATTGTTAACAACTATGCATTACCACAGAATTTACAGAAATAGCATTACACTTTCAAATGCCCAACTAATATGATGAGAAAAGAAAAATTAAATGCTAAGTGCACTTCTGCAAGGGGCAAAAACAACAATAAAAAGACAACTTCGCTTATCCCAAAAATACAAAAGGGTATGATGCCACCTAATTTTTCTACACGCTATAAATAACTGCTTCTTGGAGCAGCCCATCAAGAGTCACAGCAGAAAAACAAGACATCAGAAACATGAGGGTCTGTAAGGCCAGGGGGAAGAGGGACAAAGAGAAGAGGATTAAACCTAGTGTACACGTAAATTATTTATATTGTTATTTATTGTGGAAAAGCTTGAGAACAGCCTTCCCTGACTGGAGTCACACCTTAGAAAAAGGAACTGAGGAAACAAGCATGCACAGAAGCTGCTCCAGGGCAGGATCACCTGAGCAGGCTAATTCAGGACTTCTAGCAAAACTCAAAAATAGGTTCACCAAGCTACAAACCATGGTACATATCAAACTGATCGAACTGTTAAGATCAAAGACTATCAGAGAAAGCCAAGCTAACAAAAGTCAAAGAAGTTTCTTTATCAAATTAAATGCTAATTAAAAAGAAAAGGCAAGGAGGGGGTCAATATTTAATTGGGAGAGAAGCGACTAGCTTAGCTGTTTAGAAGAGCTAATATATTTTTCCACCATTACATTTCACCTTTTTTAAATCAGACAGAAAAATAAATGAGCTAACACTGCTTCTTAAAGAATTGTTTTCTGGATTTGAATTCATTATTACAAATAGTTGTTGTATTTCAATTCACAGGCCCAATCCAAGGAATGTTTAAAACTAAGAATTTTACTTTTACTATGTTCACTGGAAAAAAGCACATTCCATAGAAATATTATTTGAACTAACTACTTTAAAGTCTTTAGCAAAGACTCCAGAATTGTTTCCTTCAACTGCTGCAATTATTACTTTACTCGAGAAATACATTTTCTCACATGTCTCAGTTTTCTGGTTTTGGTTTTCCAAAAACAAATTTTCCTATTTCTAAGGTTGATGGGTTCCCACAACTGTGATGGTAATCTTGCAATAGATAGAAGACAGCCAGGTAGAGCTGTTTTGGCTTACATTTCAAGTTAGAAAAGTGGAAGAAGTTAGTCTAGTTTGACCAAAACGTTATCGAGAAAACCAGCATTTGGCACTGGCAAATAGAAGAGAAAGGGAAGACATTAAATAGCCATCATCAATTAAAAATAGGCTAAATGGACCACTGCTTAACCTGATACAATTTTATTTTCCTGAATTACACAAACTGAAGGGTAAAAAATTAACGATAAGGAAAGAGAAGCCAAAACCATTCATGCCCTTAAACACAGATTAAGTGCTGCATGAACAAACCACTACCCTACACTCTCCTTGCCAGGAACACAAAACAGTCTTCCTAGACATTAAAATCCCAGCAGAAATCTCTCACTTTGCAATAACATTTTTGCTTTCACTATGTTATCATCTGTGGACAGAACAGGTTCTCAACCAGTATGTCAAAGCATTACAATGCAAACTATTATTCTTACTTTCCACCATGTACCAGACAATTCCAATTTTATATTCAGGTATTTGAAATACCTGCACTGCTTCCTTGTCAAGTGACAAATTATACTGAATTAGTGCTCATTCTGCAGAGTTCACACCAGGTTTAAGTGTTCTGCACAAAGCCAGCATACAAGTCCACCAACTCTGCACAACGCCAAACAGTGTCCACTAAAATTTTCCATCTTTCATATCAAGGAATAGGAAAAGATGGCTCATTTGTTTGCTTTAACTTTTAGGAAGAACTTTGCTCCAATTGCATCACATTAGAAATGTGTAGTTTATCTTCTGCACAAACATCTCCTCCCACAAAGAACTCGAATAACATGGAAGTGACTCCCACTAAGATTAAACACAGAAGCCAATATTAAATTTGTGACCCACGGTTGCTCTGTTCTGAGAGGATTACACAACTGATTTTTTTAGAGGCTGCTGAAGATTGTATTCTGTATTTCTCTGAGGTTGGCTTGGTAGATACCTGCATTAAAACTTGGCTCTCTAGGTATTCCTCAATTCATATCTTGAAGCAGTTACCGTCTGTTACTTACTGTTAATAAATTAAATTAGGCTGGGATCTTCAGTTATTAGTCAGGACTCTAACAAGACAGGCACCATGAAATGCACAGCAGAAGCGCAGTCACTGCCCTGAACTGCTTAGAATCTAAATTAAAGGTAGACAGTTTTGCTTCATCTGTAAAGAAAGTGCATGTTACTCCTTTCAGATATGGTACTTACACAAAGGCACTAGACTTAAAAGTGGACCAGAAACAAGAGAGACAGACAGATCCATAGCAAACCCCTTCCCAATTCAGAGCACATTGCACAGCCCTGGAACTTGGCCCTTAAAACAGACTTGGGTGTTCAGGACTTTCAAGTCAGACAGTTACATCAAATCGTGAGGAAAGACTCCCAGACGCATTTGTACAGGTACGTATGTGTTCCCTCAATAATGAGTATTCCAATTGGGATTTGGGGTTTTTTTTTTTTTTAGTGCTGTTTAGAAAAAGAAGAAGAGGGGTGTACTACATTAGCACCCCCTACTTTGGAATAAAGTTATGTACAACAAACATCTTAACCACATTAAAAAAAACCAACTTAATTATCTGTGTATGTTACACCTTATTTAGTGGTATACAGGCTAAGGAACACTGGCTGCTTTCTGGGCTTGAACTAAAGCGGCTATTGCAACAGTTACCAACTGCCTCATTTTGCTATATTTTTAGAATAGCTTCAAGTGGTTAGGCAAATATGATACTAACATGTCAAAAGAAAAGGGAAAGCAAATCTGCAATGCCACAATGTTGTCTGAAGCAGTAAGTAATTTGCCATTTTACATCAGTATTGGCTTATTCAGAAGCTTAGAAACATAATTTTTCATCACATAATAGGAAGGGGAAATATTATCTTTTACTTTATCTTTCTCTAAGAGAAATCTGAATACTCATTTGTTATACAGCCTACAAAGCCCTCTGTAAATGAAGAGGAGTATCAATCCATCCCCAAGAGAGCAATCAAACACCACTACATACAGACTCATACATAACTATCAGAACATTCAGAGACGTCCCTCCAGCTTCCACTTTCTGTAAATCATCCCGATAACATTCATCAAGTTACGCCAAGTAGAATGAGTAAGATATGGTTAATCAGTTTGGCACTCTCATCACAGGGGCCCCACCCCATCTTACCCTCATGATCACTCAAATGTGTACTTATGAATCTTGACTTTTTTTTTTTTCCTTACTGAAAACTGACTCCAAGTGCAGTCTTGTGAAGCATGAATGCTCCTGGCAAACACTGTATTCCTTACAGAAGAAAGCTGCAGATTTTCATTGTAGGAAAGTTACAACTATGTAGAAGTATACAAACAACCTGTGAAACTAATAGTATTGTTTAAATAGCACACTGCATAATTTAGAAACTGGCAAAAGAAAAAAGAAGCAGGAAGAGGAGGAGACAAACAGGAAGCAGTTTCTGTAAGGCAGCCAAGTTAAGAAACCTGCAAGATACAGTGTCCACCAAAGAACTGGCAGTAGCGCAGCCATGTGATCAACACAAACTGGCGACTTTGCCAGTCACAGGAGCACAAGTGACCTGAGGCCATAGCTACTACAGAACTGTGCCTACATCCAAGTTTTAAAACAGTTCTTTATTACATCACTAAAGAAAAGGGCACAAAATATCAGCACAATAAGAGCAATACTTTGGTCCTTCTGTTAACAGCACATTGAATGGAAACAAGATTAGCATCATTAGACTCTTTCCAGTAGTCTCCACAGCCTTTACAAGATGGCCTAGATTTTGTTCTCAAAAGGAGCTGTACCAACACTACTATCCTACTTGTATAATTGTATGGTTAAACTAAAGTAACATAATGACCTGCACAGAAATGTCTTTGGACTAAGTGACCTTTTTTTCTGTTCAGTTTATGTTGACATAGTAGGTCAGCTATACTGATATAAGCTAAACTGAAAAAGGCCACTGTTAACTCCACTCAGCATCTGCACAGGGAACAGTATTTAAATAGTTGCAGCTACACTGGTATACTGATACTGTGCTGAGCAAATTGTCCCACAAACGTAAGCACTTGGTGACAAACATATATATGCTACATAAGTATAACATGCTGTATGTGTAGCATGTATACACATGCTATATGTATGCATGTGTGTATACACACACATAAATGTGCATATATAAAAAAGCAATACTGTTATAAAGTATTTTAGAGAAATAGACTTACTTTTCCTTTCCCATACCTTTAACTTAACTTTGCCTAACAATCCCTCAGTGCCCTATTTAATTAAGATTTGGTAGCAGGACAATGTTACTCTACATTTTGCTCCTAAAAGAACGTGACAAATGCAGCAAAAAAAGAGCTGGGCAGTGTCCATTAACAACATGTGAAGAAAAATGAAGCAACAATCCGTATATCAAAATGTGAAACCCCTGCTTTGTGAAACATAATCCTTCTGTCTGTGACACATGCCTAAGGAACCAGACCTAAAGGTGCCTCCTCCAAAGATCTGGAAGTAAAGGTGAGAGAAACTTGCAAGCAAAAATCCTGGGAAACGATCACAAGTGGTGGGAATACAAAAATCTGCACAAAAATTTAACCAAAATTATGCAAACCCCTTTAGTACTAACATTTCAAATGCAAAGTTTTCAGTCACAGGATTCAGAGCGTTTCTCAGAGAGCCCACTTCCATTTACAGACTGAAAAATGGAGAATGAGAGATCGAATAATTTACCAAAAGAATTTTATCAGCATAGATCAGAACTGAGCCTACTAGCCCTAAGACCTGAGTCCTTTACGTCATTTTACTTGCAGGCAAAAGTAAAAGCATCCCAAAACTCAGCACTCTACACAAACCTTTTAAGGTGACTTGCCAAAACAGCTCTAAATTAAACACCTAAAACTTCCCATATGCTATATACCAGGGCTTATCAGGCATCTGAGAGCGTCATCTATGAAAGCCAGTATTCTAAGTAGGGAATTGCTGAAGCCTAGGAGAAATATCAAGGAGACAAACTTGTTGGATGTGGTCCCTCCTCCAGGCTTACATGCTGGGGTTGCAAAAAGGCTCTGCCCAACCACCGGAATTTACAGCTGTAAAACTCCCTCTGGATGCCCACATGACGTCTTTTTGAAGACTGAATATATCAGCTGAGTTTTCTCCGCAATTCCCATTCATTCAAGATGTGAATGCCTCAAGTTTAATGCACATACCTCCTACCCTTGGAAGACCTTCCTTCCAGACTACTCCTAAGTGCTGAGGGAGGACTGACAATTACTTCTGTTAAAGCCAGCACTTCCTAGAAATAAGCAGTTATTTGGGGGAACAGCAAGACAAAGCAAGAGAGAGCGTGACTTTCACCAAGCCTAGCATTTACAGCTTTTATCCAGCCTGCAGTCTCCGCAGCAATGAATGTCCATGCACTCTATATTTCAAATCCACCAGACAAAACATTCAGTCATTAGAATTGAGACTGGAACCAAGGATTTTCCACTTAAAATGAAGTAACTGTCCAAATCACAACATTACAGAGCCATGTCCATTCTTTCCTTCTGGGCCACAAACTTGGTTATAAACCAGCATGGACAATAAAACAGCTTCTCAGGGTAAAAATTAGAAGTCTTACTCATCACAGAACAGTCCAGACTACAGGACATCTGGATATGTGCAGAATTGGACACTCTGGCACTGAAAAAAACATTTTATTAGCAGAATTAAAGAAGCCTAAAAAAAATATAGGCATCCTCCAAGCTAAGTCAGTATTTTTACATGTAAAGATTCATAACAGGCAATATAAGGTACTTAGTACTAGAGTACACATGTATTAACACATCTGATCATGTTCCTGCTTTTTGACTTCAAATTCTTTTGTGTATTTAAAAAGGCAGTTGCTATAAGTATCCACACAAGCTTTATTATCTGACCCTATTGTCCATTTACATTCAGGAGGAATCAAAAATATTCAAATGAGTACCTCAACTAAACATATTGGTAAAATCGTAAGGCACTGCAGGCATTAACATATACAGAAGCACATTCCAAGCAGAACGTTAACATTATTTTATAATCTAGGAGTAGGTTCCAGAACTTAAATACCGAGTTAAACATCTATGGTTGTTGATCATTCGTTGGTTTTTTTTGTTTGTTTGGGGTTGGGTTTTTTGGGGGTGGGGTGGGGAGTGGTGTGTTTAAAGTGTATACACATCTGGTAAGTATCTGCTCTACATTTTAAGAACTTAAGGCTAGTCAATTCCAGATGAGTAACTGTAATGAAAACCAGGTGACTGAAAAAGGAAGTAAATGTTACAAGACTATTTTTTAAACCTTTGAGTAGGCTAAAGCTCCTTTCTAAACACAGAATGCAGGAAAAAGGAACGTTACAGGCTTTGAAAACTAGAGACATGTTCTACACCTTATGAGCCAGCTGTTTTTACTGTTTAGGTTTTAAAAGAGTATTCCCATTTGTTTTCAAACTTCATTTCACATAAAGCTCTTCTTTCTATCCTACCCTCAGCCCCGTTACAAGGAGTTCATAAATGGACTGCACTTGTTCTAAACTGTTTGATATTAGAAAAATAAATATTCTATTTAACAATATTTTAAATCAGTTTCATTTGTTAGACATCTTTATTGCCCATTTTAGAAAAACAGCATTCTAGTCAAAGTGAAACCAGACAGAAGAGGAAATGGGTTTTAATTATACTATTTAAAATGTTTTGTTTCAAAATCAGCTAACACCCACGTACTAGGCAAAAAGATAAGAAAAGATGAAATTTAAATTACATTTCAATCAAAGCAAGAGAATTTACAAGAAAGCAAGTTTCCTAGTAAGCATTACCAACAATACAAAAATGTTAACCATTCTTTCATACCCTCATAACAAAGAGATGCACAATGAATAGAAGTCTCAACGGTATCAAGTCTTAGCCTGACTCAAATCACATTCAAATGTAAGAGAATTCAAACTCTGAAGAACATTTAAAAAAAGAAAGGAAGAAAGAAACAAACCAACCAACCTACCCTAACTTTACAGCTATGGAAAAAAACCAGTTATTTCTTCCATTATCTTTCAACCAAAACCAGAAAGATTAAGTTTTTAGTGAGAAAACAAATAATAAGTGACAGTGAGTGAACTTATGAAATCAACTAATATTTGTGTTCATGCATAATGGTACATGTGGTTTCCTCCTCTTTGTCACTAAAAAAAAGCATTGCTCAGGCTCACATAAGAAATTTCACAGATGGTTACAGTAAACCACTCTATTGCAATGGAAGACCATATATAATTCAGACACTCTAAACAACAACTGAGTATGAATATAAAACACGGGTAGGTAAACAATTTTTCATAGAATAAATAGGTCATTGAAGTCCCAAACACATTCCTAACATTGAAGAAAGTTTGTCAGAGAACAACATGATTAGCTTCATCCGCATGTAATTCACCTCCCCAGTTACACTCAACCACATTGGCTTACAGTTCGGTATTTTGATTATGCAATCAGAATTCCACACTGAAAAACTTGGAAGTTAAAAAAGTATGCATTTTTATTTGCCTATATTCTTAGTCTAGGAATGGAAAAGCAGACAGGTAGGTAAGGAAAACTTCTTTCAACCAGTGTAAACAGACATGTCAGTTCCTGAGGACACATAAAGCATGCTGCGCTGCTGCTTTTGTTATGGTAAAGAAATAAGGTCACTTAGCACTACCAATCTCACACATAGATGCTTAGCTCTCTGGCTACCGTAGTGCCATATTTTTTGCTAATTTCATCTTTCTACATGTCAAGTCAAACTTCAGGTCAAGAAATGTCAGCAGTTGATCTTCCTGCATACACCACATAAATCACATCCTACCTGAAAGCAACAGTAAGAAAACATGCATTATCAAGACAGAAAGACAAGACAGAAAGACAAGACAGAAAGACAAGACAGAAAGACAAGACAGAAAGACAAGACAGAAAGACAAGACAAAGACAGATTAAGATGTAACACATCAGTAGCAGGAATTATTGCCTCTATTTCGTCTTTACATTCTAAAACCAATTTCTAGTGGTTTGGCTACTTTGATAACTAACTAGTATCCAAATTTAAATACATACATACACACACATATATACTTACATATTTTTAAATTAAATGCTTTCTAGTCCTCACAGCAAAACAGATACTGTTTCTCATTATAGTAGCAGAATGCCAAGGGGAAAAAAAAAAATTATTCAATCTTTATGTTAGGGTGAGACACACAAATATTCATTTTCAAACAGCAGCCAGAAAAAACACAGCAAAGCCAACAGTGTAACGTAATTTTTAAACCCTTAAGGAAAGGAATCTTCTTGAGTCAGTCAGCAATCAATCGCAGGTCAAAACATTTGAGCTGGAAATAAAAGGGAAAAGAGGAGAAAGACAGCAAGAAGACTTCTTGCTTTCTTTATATAACCTAGTAATTAATCTACTTATTTGAGTCCCCACTATTTCATTCCTACTTCCCCAATACTAGCAAAAGCACATTACTAACCATCCCTGTGAACAAAAAGGAAAGAAATCAAATGCTCAGTGGACAAAAACATTACCAAATGAAAAACTTATGAACCAAAGTTTAAAAAAAATCTTTTTAAAGGGTCATGGCTATCTTGAGAAAATGCACCTGTATTTTGACATGGACAAGCAGACACTCACATTCACACAGAATCCTAAATGATGTACCTATGAATTACCTTGAAAAATCAGTATCTGCCTGTTTGGTATCGATAAGGACCTCCAACCCCCACCCCCAAGCCTGATAGTACCATGTCACTTTTAAGTTAAAAAGCTGTCTGCTTGCAATATTGGGGGGCAGGCTAACTTCGAGAATAATCACCTTATTTTGCCAGGTTGCCTGTGGGTATTGTGATTGGATTCCAATGGGTAATAAAATCTGTCAAAGAAATTTCATAACTACATTTACAAGATCCAAAATTACACAAGATATTCCAAAGGGGGGGGGCAGACGACCCAACCACTAGAGGACTTCTCTGACATACCAGTTAAGATTGCTGAATGCTAAGTGTATTCATCGTGTCACGTACAGTTTAAAACACCCTCTTATAATCAAAGAAATGAATCATTAAGAACACAAAATCTTGCACTGCTCCCATAACAAGGACACCATAAAGCAATGAATATTTTATCAGATGTAATTCTAATTCACTCCACAATAAAAACCGTTTCCTCCAATAATCTCAAAATAAAAATCAGAAATGCCTTAACTAGTTTTCAGATCTACATTTCTGATTAAGTTGCACTTTCTAACTTCCATGGATTGTTTTAATTAATGGCCTTTAACCACTTTTTACCTAGGTAACAAACGTTTGTTAAAACAGAAAACAAAGCATGAACAGGTTACTAAATGAAGGGAGTGGCACTGATCAAATGAGAAATAGCTCAAAGCTTAATTTCATTCCAAACATTGGGTCTGAAACTTTCACTCTATGAACCTCAGACACAGATGCAACAAAAAAATTAACTAGTCTAACTCTGTTGGCCTTAGCACCTTGCAACAATCAGAGAATCAAAGAATAATGCATTGATCTTGTTTAACACCTGGACATCTTGAAGGTCTTGGGAAAGGCAGGTGAAAATTATTATCCTGCTTACATTTAAACCAGCTGTAATGAGATTTGCACTAATCTGTGGATAAATCAAGAGTCTGCCATGCACATGAGTGTCTCTCCTACACACTTGTGTGTGCCTTATATATCCCACTTCCACAAAGCCTCAGACTATCCTGTCTCCTTACCATATGGTATACTTTGAAGAATATTTTCAAAACATTGGATTTTAGTTAGATCATAAATACTTTTGAACAGTCAGTAATAAAATTTGTCCTTCAAAGTTTATATTCAAAATCATCACGAAGATGAGATCTAGTTTCTAAACAAAGGCACTGTATTAAATGTCTGACTACTTTCCTCTGAAGCAGTCTCTTTCCTCAGCTAACATTCAAGTTTTGTGACTGATTGTGATTCTGTTGAGTAGAGAGTACAAACATATTTTTGAAGAGAAAATCTAGGACATATTAATCACCATCAACTTAAGTTTATTGACTTTTAAAAGATACCAAGTATGTGAAAACAAAAAGACTCCCTTTTTTTGTAATTAAAAGGACAATTAGGTCTAGCTTGTGAGGCTGAAATTGAGACCCTTACCCCATCTCAATAAGCGTGCATCTTCTAACAGAATCAGTTCCAAAGCACTATGCTCTATCACACAGGCAAAGGTAACTACTGCCTCCATGGTTAGCTCATACATCAGTAACCAATTTAAATGGGAAAAAAACCCAAAACAAAACATCAACAGTTTTAAGGAAAACAAGGCTGAGTCTGAAAAAAACCAAAATCTAACAAGCTTTACTTAAAAAAAGACAGCCAGGGAATTAATTTAAGGAGATATAACAACCTATAAAGTCTGCAGAGTTACTAACAAGCATTCCTGCCTTGCAGTGACCCAGAGAAACGGATGAAAGACTACCCAACTTTGAAATTAAGTGACTGAATTAAAAAAAAAAAGGTAAATTTTTTTACATACTTATTTTGTCATTTACATTTCAGAATAAATCTGGTAGTTTCCAGGCCAAATTAATTTTCCAGATGTAGGGTGATAAATAACCCTCATACACACAGACCATTAGGTCCACACACTGTCCATGAGCTTACCCTGAGTCTACAGCTGACTGAACAGAATTTTTCACAGGAAGAAGGCCCTACCCACCCTTCTCCAGTTTCACTGAGTTGTCTCTGCTTCTCCTTTACTCTAGTAAGAATGGAAGGAAAGAGGAAATTAGGACCTCTAGTAATAAAAAGGAAAAAGCAAAAGGAGAGACAAATACTCATGGAGATGGAGAAGAAACACTAACGAGGAGCTGAGATGAAAAGGAAAGCCAAGACAGTTAAAGTCTGTGTACCTGAGCTTTTACAGTGTATTTATTTTGGCACTGACTGCAACAGTCCAACGCCAAAAAACACAGTGTGGCAGAATGCTGTTACCTACCCCAGTGAAAAGAGAACAGTGTAACTGATTTAACTGAGAAAACAAAAACAAAAACTGAGGGGGGGGGGGCAAACAACAACAAAAAAAAACGTCAAAAGCAGTCTGACCCAGTTCAGTCATGCTCTTGAAAGTTCTACTCGGCCGAAAACATTTGCTCTCACATATAAATGAAGTATTCAGTGATATTCAGGGTTATTCTGAACTAACTGAATTTACTAAGTAATTTAGTACATTACTTCAAACACAGAAAAAATGTCATTAATTCAGCACGTGGATTTCCACCATAATCATCGTTCACTAGGCCTCAAACAGCTTCCTCATGCTAGCTCTTCTCTGTACTTTTTATGGTCTCAGCGTCATTTGCAAATGCCACAATGTATGTTTCTGACCAACTGTGAAATTACAGCTCTTATTCAACAGAACTTAGAGTGCAAGAAACAGATGCCAGGCAAATATATTTAGCATTTACAGGAAATACCAGTCTACAGCCAGAATTGCTCTTCAATATCTAACAAAATTATGTTATTTAAGAAAAAAAATGTATTCAGCTGACAGTGAGCTGGAAAGCAACAGTTTTAAGCATACTTCAGAAGTACAATTCTCCTTTACAAAAATAAAAATATAAATCACCAAGTCTCCCTTTCAGCAGACACAATCCTATCTGTCTGCAGTTGTTCTTCTAAAGAAAGAACTTCAAATTATACAGTGAACAATCAATGAGTTCAGTGAGAACTAATGAATCCTCAACCACACAGAAAATAAAAGTTGGAAAAACACTTCAGACTTGCACAGGTGTGCTTAGAAGATTGCAATCTCACTTAGGTGAGGCATGAATCCCTGCGGTTTCATGAGCCTATTAAAAGTTGTTGAGAAATACCACATCTGAGCTGTTCCAGAGTACTTTTCATAATTACATGATTTGCACAACAGTGCTGAAGGTGTGGCACATCATACAAATTCAACTGATTCAGTCTGTGACACTTTGCAGTCTTGCCAATGCCTCCAGCTACTCTGCTTCCAACTTCAGCAGAAGCTTCAGAAATTAAAGTGCATTGAAAGACTGCACTGTAATTGGAATTAGCAGACATCTGCATACAGTATTTCACGTGACAGCACTGATTAAAAGCCATTTTCAGTTTCTGTACAATTTCTACATTATATATTCATCTCCTCTCTTCTCAAATGCCCCATTACAGTAACAACAAAAACAAACTGCCTCTGGATCTGCAAAAAGGCATTCTGTGCTCTCTTTTGATAGTCTTAGAGCTCCTCAAAGCAAATGCGTGCCGCTTTCTGCATCACTTACTGTACAGAGCACGCTTGACCGGACTAAATGCTCAGGGGAAAGCATGCCATTTTCTAAACAGGAGTGCTTAAACTCTCAGGCTTCCAAACTACATAACAGTAACATAACAGACATTCTAGAGACACATTAAAATGAACATACATCATTACTCTTTAATTTGGAGCAAAAACATTCATACTTGGATCAACACACTTGTCAATGCTTCCTCTCACTACTTTTTTTAAGTCTTCCTTCATCATAAGGCCTCCATAACAACTCTGTCAGATAGCTTCAAGGGGAACTGATTTAGGCCAAAAGAGCAATTCAGGCTGGTGCACATGCTCCTCTGATCAATTCCCTAACTTCAGTAAAGCTAGCTTCCAAATATCATCAAATGCAACACCCCTCCATTATACGATGACACAATATTCAATATCAAATAACAATATTCCAAAATGCCTCCATATTACCTTGTGAAGTTAATGTTGCAATCAGGAGAGTTTTTGTGGAGAGGCGAGAAAAAGGTACTTAACCAACAGGCATCACTCAGCATGACAATTCCAGCTCCTTAAATCGCAGAAACGCAAGATAATGATAAAAATAGCCACTGGCAGTCTCAACCAAGAACTCACTCTCCAACCTATTCTGCAATGTTTTGCTGTCACTGGCAGGTCATGTGACTGCCAGAAAGCTTCCTGTATCAGTATCTTCACTTACTCTCCTTTTCTGGAAAGGTCAGCAGCAACGCAGAACAGGATTGACAACAAGTTCTGAATCATTTTGAGACAACGTGCTTGATGAGAGATGCCTTATTATTACAGACTGCAGAAAATTACCTTCTAAATATTTTTCTCCAACTGAGGCAACACCACCAACAAAAACAACTAAGCCCACAGAACCTTAGAAAACACAGCATCAAAAGCAACAGAAAATGCATTACATTGACAAGATATACATGGCATTTTCTCTCTTTAATTTTATATTACCAAGTTGCAGCAAAACCAGAAAATAAGAAATTGTATTTATTGTGAATTGACAGAAACAAGTATTACACATCTTTAAAAAAAATTAATCTCACTAAAATGAGCACCAACAAGAAAGAGACAGTACTCTATATACCATTAGGGAGCTAATGTAACAATAATCACATATCACTAGCTGGAACTGAAAAGGGAGGCACTACATTTTACTATACTAGTAAGAATGCAAAATTCATTTTTAAAAAGAACAATTTTCATTTGCTTTAAATTAACAAGAGCCTGCTATTTGTTCATTGGAATGTTCTAAATTCAATGCACCTACCTTTTTCTCTATCCACTTGTTAAGAATTCAATAGTTATCTATGTGAGTATTGTGTGACTCATTATCTTAATTTTCTTAAAAAGCATAGCAAACAGAGACACTGCCCTAGACATGGTATCCTCATCAATCTATTCAGCTCCCCAAAGTGTCCGGCACGTTCTTCCTGCCTCCCAGCTGTAATAAATCAGTTGATTGCTCAGCAACTGGCTCTCCCTGTAAGTGCTGCTTTGGGAAAAACACCTCTGAACAACAAAGAAAAATTTGTTCTAATTGCTGAACTTCTTTGTTGAGAAGCAGCATGCCTAACAGGGTCCTGTAGCTGTAAACTGGCTAATTTTTGAAATTGGAAAGTCATATTAATACCTGAGCATGTATTTTTAGTTTTGACAATTTTATCTTTTTAAAGTTCTCCAAAGGGTGGTTCCCTACTGCCATATGCTTCTGGTTGACAACTTTGCTTACCCTTGATACTCTGAAGATAAGAGATGGACCTACGGAGTTAGACTTCTTGTCATTAATTTTTTTTCAGTAAAGAAACATTAGGGACAACAGATTTTCCTATACTCCTCCTTTCCTTCAATCATTCTCCACATTATTCCACTGTAAAGTATACTCCCTCTAAAATCAAAAGCATTACAGAGTAAAATAACTGGTTTTGCCAAAGGAAGCAGCGGCACTACCACACCTTGGCTCCAGGAAACTGCAATCAGGGAAGAACTCAAGTAAGCAACAGCCTTCCCACACGAAAGCACTAATACTGCAAGACAAAGGACAACCATCTTTCCTTTAAAAAAAGGAACACCTTAAAATATATCTAGGGTTTTGGCGCTCCTTGATCAGTCATTCCCAAATGAGGCTTTCTCTCCGGTGCCCATAGACACAAGTCACGCTGCTGCTCAAAGTGGGGCCTACTTCCTACATTAAACACACTTGGTCATGTCTACTTCCATACCGAGCATTAACTAAACACATTACAGTTACAGCAAACAAAAACACGTACCAAAAATGACAGCAATCATCTGCAGTTATTTGTGCAGAAGCGTGCGATAATCCATTAGAAAGCTAAATTTAAAACACCTTGGGCATGGCACCTTTAAAGGAAAAGCCCCCGAACAAACAAGATCATGAGAGGGACACTACTGAAGACAGGATAAATTTCAAAGATGGTAATTTGCATTACTAAATCAGTGAGCAAAGTACTAAAAAAAGATGACCTCTACACTCCTACGGACCCACACAGCACAGTAGCTGAGCATGACTCCCAGACCCCCCACAGACCACCTTCACTGAGCTGCTCCGTGGATCGAGGGGGGGGCCCACGCGTCACCTTCAGCCTCGGCAGTCCAATTACAACTACACTCTCCAAAGCTCTTTCAAAAATGTATATTAAGGAAAAAAAGTCATCTCAGACTGATTTAAAGAACACACTGACGCTGCAGCAGCCACCAGCTCCTCTCCTCTCCGCCCCGGCCCCCGCGGCCAGGCTTCCCCTGGGCAGGGCGAAGCACGCAGCTCCTCCGGCAGACAAAAGGAGCCAGGAGCCGCGGTCTCGCATTCCTCCGCGCTCGGCGGGGCTGGGGGCGCCGGCCCCTGGCGAAGACAAAGTCTGC
>NW_010972775.1:4320252-4380425 GCF_000737465.1 Haliaeetus leucocephalus
GGTCGCCGCTTGGGGGGGGGAGAGAGAGAGGCCCCGCTCTTGCAAGGCCGGCGTGCAGCCGCTGGGGTCGCTGAGGGGACGCGCAGGCAGCCCCTGCGGAGGCCTGCGGCGGGCTGGGCTGTTATCGGGTCCTGGCGAAGGCCAGCGGTACGGCGGAGCTCTGTCCCTCCCATCTCCTCGTTCGAAACGTCTGACAGCTCTCTGCCGCAGGTGTCCGCACCGAAAGGCAGTGCCGGCCCCACGCTCTCTCCTGGTGGTTACTTGGGGCACGAACCGCAGCCCCGGGCGCAGGCTGGGGCAGCCGTGCGGCCGCTGCCGGGTCTCCCTGCGACGGGCACGTCCCACCCCACGGCGGGCCGCAAGGGTTCCCGTGCGCTCCGCTCACAAAAACGGTACGGCTCTGCGTACGTGGTAAGGCAGGTGCTGTGTTCAAGCCATCGGTTCCTTACCATGCACAGCCGATGGCGTACCCTTCCTTCCTGAGCTCTGCCTTCAGCAGCTCCGTGGTTTAACTTCTCCCCAGAGACAACGGGCAGTCGTGGTCATCTTGTCTCTCTGCTGATTAGTTGCAAATACCTTCGCCTCACGCTTTTTTTTAAAGAGTTACCTGGCCTCGAATTTAGCTTGTTACTGAGTTTCCCACTCTGTGGCTGTAACCTTTAAGTTCAGCAGCAGTAGAAGTACAGATGTGGTCTTACAGCTTTTCCAGACAACATAGAGTTAACAATTGTACGGCTCAGCAGTTTGCGTGCTTATGCTGGATCAATACAAATGTTGTATTGAAAATACTCAGTTCCTTTTCAAACGTAGCAAGTAAAGTCCGCCACCACCGTAATACCTGAAAAAGTGGGGATTTTTTTAATCTAAGGAACTGTGACTCCTCCTGCATATTAGGAGTTTTAGACATTTTCTCTTACCATAACTAATGGGAGAAATACAATTTTGCCACTAGTTTTGCCCACTGTGCGTCTATCTCCATGTATTTTACATGGCACAGCACTATTTCATAGAAGATTACTTTAGAAATTGACAGTTCTGTATGGATTTTCAGATGAGATAATATCAAAGATGTCTTCGTGGTCACAAATCTCCTTGGCAGAACGCTGTTCTTTACCCTCTTTGTTCTTTTTCACTGTGTTTATAGGGGGGGAAATTGAGAGCATGAAAGATCCAGTTTTCCACAGCATCAGAAACTACTTCAACTACACTCAGTGCAGTTTGTATTTCTAGCTGTGTAGTTAGAAAGAGAATTAGTTCATCAATACCCAACTGTGAATTAAATGGCTGCAAATGTTATCTTGACACAAAACCGTGGTGCTTCCTTACATATTCCCCGTCCTTCAAAACTGTCAGTTTGATCAATCAGGTAAGTAACATACCCAACATATATTTTACAGGTTCTACAGAAAGCATGTATTTGTATAGTTTTCTAACAAATACTGTATAAATAGAGAAAAAAATGAATTGGGAGGACAGAATTTTAAAAATTGTTTCATACAACACAACTTTGATATACACCTAAGAATCACTTATACAAGTTTAAGGAGCAAAAAGGTGGTCAGGTTAGCATGTTTATATATTAGCCAAGGGGTCCTTTTGTTTCTTCTCCACCCTCTGCCACAATGTATAACAAAGACATACATTAAATTAAAGCAGCAGTTTGACTGCAGTTGCTTTCTCTCTTTTCTAACCAATGCACACATTTAATTCTCGTCATGCCCCACCCATCCTTACACACAAACGATGAGAAAGAAACCTCAACTGGATCTGCCCTTCTCATTTTCCACTACGTAGCAGTGTCACTTGGCCGTCTCTCAGTAGTCTTTTGCAACCAGAGTTTAACCAAAACAGTCAGTCCTTATCTCACTGTGTGGATTGTTAGTAGTATATTTAGTCTTTCAGAAATAAAGAGCTGGTTAACAATGATTAAATATGGTAAAATAAACATGTTTAAATACTTTTAATTATCTGCTTTCATTTTAGCACTCCCATTCATTACTTTACAGTTGATACAATATACCTGGAGAGGAGAACCAATTCCTTTCCTAAGTAAACAAAACCAGGGCGTCCCAAAAGAACAGTATGGCCTTGCACAGTCACTGGAGTTGAACCCCTGCCACTATGAACTACTACATCTCTACCAAAGGCAATGTATTGAAATCAGTAGAGCTACAATACCTTATATTAGAACAGTTCTTATAAGCATAGCCATGTTGGAAGAGTATCTTCTGGCAAGATACTACTAGATCCAAGTACGAAGTAAGAGTCAATAGGAGACTGCCATCTTATTTCCCCAAGCCCCTCATGGACTTAACAGAATAACAGTCTGAATGGGGTAGCAGATAGTGTTACTATTTTGGTGGGGATGGGGGGGTGGAGTGCTAGTAGTATCTTTAAAAGAAGATGAAGATGAAAAGGCATGATCCGTTGCAGTAAAACTCTAATAAACATTAGCGGACTGTGAAAGACATCCTCAAAAATGTCTAGAGATATAAGGCCTATGTACTGCTTTCTCTTAGAGTTCCTCTTTTTAGTCCAGAAGGCTGCAAACTTGCAGACTTCTCAAAGAAAAAAAAAACATATAACTTTGGTTTAATTTAAGAGGCCTGTGATCACCATCTATTACCTTTATTTTAAGATGCAACTGTTCAACTTGCAATATAACACACAAAGAAAAAATGTCCTTTCTCCCCTGCTGTGAAGTTATTAAGATCCCTTTTAAAAAAGTGCTTGGAGTTGCAGGAGATTGGGAGGGACTGCATAACTCTGCTAAGCCCAGCATCTCCTAGAATGACAGACATCAGTTATAACTTCTCTGGGCAGCATTTAGCTGTGAAAAACTACTAAATAAAAAGGTGTCAGCTTACCAAGATAGGCCCTTCATCTTCCATCCCTGATGTTTCATGTTTAGGGGCCAAACCCATCCACACTGTGACACCTTGTTCCTTTGCAAGATAATAATGGAGTTTTATTCCTCCTTTCATTTGTGGGTTGACAGCCGTTTAGTGAAACTCTTTTAAAAGTGTAATTTTGTCCAAACACTTGCATGTTTCTTGTTTTAGTTGCCATGCCCACAGCAAATGTGGTAGCCTTTAAATTTATCTTTGGTTGCCAAGAGAAATACTCAAGTAAGGATGACTCAATCTGTTCGGGAGTCATGATGCATAGCAGTTAGTTATCACATATGTGAGGATGCATAAGGACAATTTAGAAGAGTAATAAGTATATTTGTAATGCAGCCTCTTTGCCTACTGAAAAATAATGGATCAATAATGCAATTCTATGAGCACTTGGATCTCAAAAGCACTACTACAACAAGTTTAGTTTTAAGTGGCTTGCAGTGAGGCATATATGTTGAATGCAGAGGAAGACTGGAGTAGAAGCTCTGGGTATATTTTCCTTTTCAGTTTGCTTTTTCAGTGCAATTTCTTGAGCACAAATCCCTTGATTTGGAACTGGAGTCCCATCTCTTGCTCCCATCTTTCCTCAGATCAGAGTAATTTAGATGATAGCTAAAATAAATTCTATAGGCATGCTCACAATGAGTGCAATCAGTGCAGAACAGGAGCCTGTGAATTAGCATTATAAATAAGAAATTTCTATTTAATATAGCACATCATCATCTCTACTACAACAGAGCTATTCCACACAACATCCTCTTGTGGAATATATGTAGTCATCCATCTATGCTATAGGCTCCATCTGAAAGCATCTGAGCTTACACTTTGGCCCTGAATTGGTAGCTTGCATATATGCTAACAATTTACAGTGGGGAAGTTTGCTTGGAGGGTTCTTTAGTTCTGCTCTATTTCTCAGAAATAAAATCTGTGGTCTTAAATATTTGAAAACATTAACTTGCCTCCCTTGTGTATGTATTGTGATATGGTCTAATGATGCAGTAGCATAATTTTCCATGTGATCTTGGCTTCCTTGAAAATCACTAGATGAACAGCACTCAATGGATCAACTGAAGCAGCTTGTTGCCTTAGATGATTTCCTCATTTGCTATAGAAACTGGAGAGGATGGAATGAAGAAGGGACGACGCTGGAGGAGTGGAATGAATGCTAGCCTGAAGAACTAGAATCTAATTCAGTCTTTGCCAGACAATTCTTGCATGCCACCTGGCAAGTTATTTAAACCGATTTTTTTACTAAGTAGATCTGTTTGCTTAAGTTAGAAGTCTAACCTCCTTCTCAGCTACAGCTGAGGAAAAGAGGCCAGCTCTGCTCAGAGCACACATTTTGGAGTCCTCCTGTCTCTATGGCTAAACATCCATCCTCAATTTCTAGATTAAAGGCATAGAGAGAATATCATCTCCCATGGCAAGTTTCTTCTTTTCTAAGTGGTAAACTCAGAATGTGTGGAATGAGATTGGCAGATGCCCTGAACACTCAACTGGAAAGGATATTAGCAAGCCTTTTGCTCTGAACACACAAAGCAGTAAACACATTGAAAACACTACATGCCAATGCAGACCTAGCAGAAACTTGATAGACTGGGCTTTCACCTCTTATTTCCCAAAGGTGTAAAAGTGAAACATTCAGGTATGATGGTGATAACAACGGAAACTACACAGAAACCCACCACAAGGAAATGAATTCTTTACTTAGTGCAGATGCAACTCTGAGGCAGACAACTGGCATGGAAAATATCAACAGAAAGCATCAGAATATATGTAAGTTCTAATACAGGGTCTCAGCTTAAGAAAACCTTTACTAGAGGCTGGCCTAGCAGCTCTGCGACTTATATACCATCTCTGCAGCGGACAGAAGCTTAGCTGCATGCATCTGTGTATGAAACTATGCTACAGCACATTAAATACCACAAGCACATTTCCGGCAGCATGTTGTCTCATTAACAAATCTACTTCCATTTCCTGCACGTCCTCCGAAAATAAAGGTCACACACTTATTCGGTGTTTGATCATAACACCACAAGCGACTCCCTTTACAAGGTTCAAAATTCTTCTCTAAAAGGCGAGATGCCCAAGATGAAGGACAAAAATTTAGAACTAGGCAAATGACCAGAGCAAGCATCTGTGACAGTATTTAGAACATAAGATTAAAGAGTGTAAATAGGCATGACTCCCTTCAAAGCACGTCCACGACACTTCTGTACACATACCTTGAGGGGGCGGTGTGACACAAAGTATTGTGCAAAGGTACCAGGTAGTGCCAAAGGACAGAAGTGTTCTTCATTCCCCGCTGCTTACACTACGTGAACTTCTACTTCCATTGGATTAATGGTTCTCTTCAGTGCTAAGGACAGATCTCCCATTTCTTAATGAGTTGCTTCTTGTGGGGAATAACGTTGACTATAGCAGTACAATTGTATTAGGCCGATATAGATTCCATCAGAGCAGAAGATTACCTTTTTTTAAGTCTAATTCAAGTATGTACCTGAGGTCTACAGAGCAGCTGTGCTCCCTAAAACACACAGAAAAGAAGGAAACTGGCCAAAGAAATTGCATGCTATCGATAGGATCCATGTGGCCTGGATTGTGTACAAACATGCACACACACATATATATGGGGTTTTTTTCCTTGTATATTTTCCTCTGCGTATGTATATATATATATGTTTCTCTAGAAGAATGTCCCTTCACACAGTCAGAACTACGGATCAGATTCCCCAGGTGGTATACACCAGAGTTGTTCTATTGAGTCCAGACTAGCTGAGAAGCTGCCTTTGTTTCTTTCAAATGAAATCAACAGGTTGTTTCACTCTTCCTCCAAGCCCATGAGTCAGAATGGGCCAAAGGCACAATTCGTTAATGTGTTACTGTCACATGTCCTTTTCCACAGTTTATGTTTGCCCAAAGAGATCGAGCGGTTTCTGGGCCTTGACTACAAACTGGTATTCCATGAAGTCTATTGTAACAGATCTGATTTTCCCATTGCTGAGCATGCTTGCAAAATCCAGTTCCTAGAAGTAGACATTTTGGAAAAGGTATTTTGAGGTGATGCAGTCCTCTAGACTGGATACTCCTCTGCAGGAAACAAACAGCAGGGTAGTATTAAAAGTATCTGAAATATTCTTGTCATTTGCAACAGTGTTAAGTATGCTAAATGGGAATGCAAAAAGTGGGGAAACCTGCTGCAGCCTGATCTCCCAGATGAGTGAGTTGAAATCCTGAGGACATGGCTCTAGTTCCCTGTATTCTGAGAGCTGTAGCTGGGGAAAAGAAAGCAGTAGTAGAAGGAAGAGAGTAGTGCAACAGACAAGCAAAGAAAAACAACAGATATGAATATGATCTTCTAGTGCTTTGATTTCTGAAAGCCTATGCTAATTTTACATCACTTTTCCAAGGATTCCAGAAGCATCCTATCAAACAAAGGCAAAGCTTTAACTCTGATCCAAACTTTGCTTTGTCTGCATTATCACAGCCTGGTCACAATGCAAGGTATAAATAAAGATGAATGTGACTATTCTGTGTGGTGGGTTTTTGAACCAAGGGAGATGTGAAAAATAAATGCTACAAATAAACTGAATGGGTTTTAAATTTTCCACATTGCCTTCTTAATGTGTTATTTGTACAGATGAAGGGTTATTTTAATTCATGCTTTAAACAAATGCCTGAAAGTTCTCATATGTCTGGCAGCTTTCAACACCACCTTCATCAATTGTTATACTGTCCTCCAGAGTCTGTTCAGTAATGCAAGTGCATCAGGGTGACATCTAGCAGTATTATTTCATCTCACTGGCATTTAGCTTTTACTGTAATCAGTTATGTAAATTTTATATTATATTATTTCCAAATTTAGTCTTGAAAATATAATAATGATTCTGTACTTGTGCTTAAGCTACTTTTAAGATCAGCAGGCTTTATTTCATCCTATCTTAATCAAAATAGAACATTTTATAGCCAACATAACTAATTTCTCTTCATCACAACTGAACAAGGCTTACTCACTAATTTTTGGCAAACAAGGGGACTACAAGTATATTAAAAAAAAAAAAAAAAGGCAGCTCATTTTACATACTGTGTTAGAGCACAGAGAACTCCCAAACATCCTGTTGAAACAAAACCTAGTACTACCTATTTGCCTGGAAAATGTGATAGCCTATCCACCTATCTGTTTGATCAAGGAAGAAGAAACTGTTCAAAAGCACTGGAGTAATTCCAGAACCTAAAAATCACTAGTACTATTTCTTATGTCACATGGGGCAAAACCATAGATGGTTCTAAGCCACAAACACTGCATGTTTAAATGACACACAGGTTTTCAATTTCACTGCTACAATTAGCTTGTTAACAGTCTAAGGAAAATAGAAAATAATCCAGTCACAAAAATTAAATGAAGAATTACTCAGATGATAATCTGGGAGGATTGGGAAGAGAATGAGATGGTACAGAATGATACTATTTCAGATAAAACTCAGGAATCAGAATGTGAAATCTATTTGCCTGTGAAAAGGACATGTAAAGAAAATATTCTAAAAGCAGTGTTTAGATTAATTTCTAAAGTTCCATTCCAAACACTTAAAAATGGTATGACAGAAAACTCCCAGGATGAACTGGGTGAACTAATATGACTTTTTTCACCTCTAACATCTGTTATTTCCATGTAGAATATTACTACAGTAAAAGTATCATATGTATCTGTGAACTGTAACTGTACACAAATAATTTCACTTTTCCCTCTGTATTAAACTGTTGATAGCCAAAATACTCTACAAGCTATTTTTGCTTCTTTGTTTGCTGTAAGCTACAAAGGCATCCCACCTGTCCCTCTGCTGCATGTACTTGCTTCTAGTTTTGTACAAAGAATTTTGTACTGTACTGCGCACGTATTAGATCTTGGTTCTACTTTACTGACCACAAGGAACTGTAAATATTAACACAAAAGGTGCCAATGTCTCCAAGCATTTTGATTCTGAAGTGTTTTGACTCCAAAGCAAGTATCCCTGGGAAAAACTTGCCAATGTACACAAAGACAGTATATACACTTCACTGATAATTGCGTTGAGTAAGACTTGTTAGCTCACAAATAGCAGCATTTTATCCTGATTGGAGATCAGCTCATTACCAAGGAAATAGGCATTTTCTTGACATGTCACTAGGATTATATTATTTGTTATTACGTTATTCTTCAGGCTCAGTTATTCACAATGTTGAGTAGCAATCTGAATTGTGAAAAAGGAGACCATTGGTTCTGATTTCCTTTCCTCGCTCCCTTCGCTTAACATCTGCTAATTCAAGGACTGAACAAGGCCTTCCGGAATTTTTCTGCTCTAGCTGGAACTTGCAACTGAGATGCCAAAATACAGTGAGAGGGAGATACCCAGCTTGTTCTGAAATAAGCCACTGGGATGCCCTATGAGCAGTACTAGATCTTTCAAAGCGGTCTTGCTAAGCTCCAAACACCAAACTGATTTTCTCCTTATAGCAAAGGGTGAATGTGCCAATGGCTATTCAGTGCCTTAATCAAAGAGGTTCTATGAACTACTGACACAGTGAAGAATTTTGAAGAACAGAGATGTAGCTGAGTTTTTTGGGATTTTGACTTGCTTCACACTAAATATATTTTTAATCATTTAAATGCATGGCATTTTGTAAATGGGGAGGATCAGGAAGTTAGTACGTAGCGTGATACAATTCACATTCAAGAAAATTATCTGAAGACCTTTTATAGAATTTTAAATCTGCAATGCCTATTATTTTTTTCACTCAGAGCCTTGTACAATTAGACTCAATATAAGTAAGGCAACTGTTTAAAAATATTTACGGGTCTACATTACTACTTCTCTACCTGGTAGACTCTAGAATTTACCCAAGCTGATTTCTGTAATGCCTGTGTGGCCAAGAATTTATGGTGCACCATGAAAAATGATTTACTGGCACTCCCTCAGGAAGTGCTTAGTAACTCATGCACGCTCACATAATGCAACCATCCCCAATCCACTGTGACACTGTACCACATTAACACGTATTTCTGTATGTTCAGAGATTTGTGTGTCTAAAAGAATCTAAGGTGACACATAACTGCAGTAAAAGCTTTCCTTACTATAATTCCCTTTTGTTAAAAGTGTGCTTTAATAGCAGGGACCCAATAGATGTTGCAGTCAGTAGATGAGTAAGCTTGGTAAGACCTGCTGCATTTTGTGGTCCCTCCTTGCCCCATCACTAGTCACTTAAAGATAGTTAAGCAGCAACTGCATAACTACATTCTGATGTCTTCACTGATTCATATATCCCTATCAACAATATTCCATATTTCTTTTGAACCACTTCCCACGGTTCAAACATACAAGCAACGTAAAATAGGCTAAAACCAGATGACTAATCACTATCTCTGCCTTCTGCATGTTAGCAGTTTTGTAAAGTAGCAAACAGCTGAAAAAATGATGCAGTGATCTCATCATAGTGATCCTTTCATTAAATTATTATTGTTTCAGTAGAAGATCACTTTGTATGTTCAGTCCTAAAAATTACTGAAGCCTAAGCAATGTGAGACTTGACTGCTGTACCATCTCTATCCTAAGCATGGTATTTAAAGTAGGTAGAGACTGCCAGGCCCGCATTTAGAGCATAATGAGATTTTACTCTTGTAAACATGATTGAGTATCCAAGCCCAAGAAAATTATTAAACTTGTGTGGTGTGTAGTGTAGTGTAAAAATGGGCTTTTAATTCAGGACAGCTGGTTCTCCTTTGTCTCACTTAATGCCACTTCATGCAAGCCCAAGGGAAAATGGCAGGCTCAACATCTTTCAGGCCCATAAGGTCCAAAACTCTGAACTACAGGTTAACCAAGACATGCTTGATGATGGTAGGATAATTTTCTCTTGATGGGTAAATGTAACAGCTGTAGTAGATCAAAAAGCTGATCTAAATAGCCAGAGCATTTAGGTACTCATAAGCATGGCATGTAATCATGAATCTTGCTCCCAGATTCAGGGCTTAAGCTTTACACCATTGCTATTAGTATTTCTGCATGAAGATAAACCTTCTCATTACAGTCTTTCTCTAAGAAAACAGAGGTTAACAAGCCTGACTTCTCATTACAGCCTCTCATCCACATAGACAACACTGCATTTTGCCATTCCTAGGATAAGAGGCTGGGGCGGAGCCACTCCAGCCATGAAGACAGGAAGGAAAGAAAAGAAGTGAAAACAGCAACCTCCGTTGCTGGGCTGCTGATCAGTCTGACTCCAGACTTTGCCATACCCATCCCATCTCCTTCTGCCTAAACACCAACCATAGCCGCAACCAGACTGGTTGTCTGGGGTTGTGGCATAGGCATTTCTGCTGCCAGTAGGCTGCTATTCCAGGCAGCTATTTTGCTAATGTCTAGGGTCAACCCTGGCTGTTAATTGCATAAAGAGAACCGGTATGTCACCTTGTCATGTGGGAAAATGAGCAAATATTGTTGATGGTGCTGTAAAACCATTAGCAATATGAAACCACAATGTATCTATGTACAAGGAAGGTTAAGACTTATGACTACCTGCAGACTTCTTCCTGCAAGTATGTGCACTGTGTACTTTTTGTATGTGTTCTTGGCACATGCTGCTTATATTGTTTGCAAATTGTTCTGCTCTCAGAGAGACCTACAAACATTTCAGAGTTTTAGCAGTTTGAGGTTATATTTACTCAGATGGCTGCAAGTCATCAGGGATTGTGAAGATGCATCACTAAGGGCTGAAATTAAGGGATGATATTAAAAGTGAAATTAAAAACCCATCTGACTTACCGTCATGTGGACAGGTTTGTGCACCTACTGTGGACAAACTCTTCATGCGTTGCCTGTCAGTGAACAAGTCATTCCCATTCCCAGCAGCACCTCTGTAAGCAAATGGTTTGCAGCAGTTCACAGTTCTGTAATAAGAGAGGCTATTCAGGAATGCTTACAATCTACAGTCCTGGGTTATGCTGATCCCCTTTTATCCTCTTTGCTATGGTAATGTGGTTATTGCTATGTATGAAATATCACATTGTAGCTCTGGACACAAGACTGCTGCAGTGAACAAGCTGGTGGGAGAACTCCAACAGCTCCATGTTCCAGGGGCTGCATGAAAAACACCCTCGTGGGGAGGTTTCAAACCAGCAGCTGCACCACTAGTGCACTGCCTTCCCAAAGGGAGTACGGGCCAAAAGACGTGGACTCCCTGCATTCCTGGATGACAACATTTTTCAAGATTTTTGGAACATATAATATAAGCAGAATACATTTCATTTAAAACACACTCATTTTTCATGCTTTCATGCAAAGAATTGGCCCCCATTTCCTTTTCCCTCTTCCACCACTCCTAACTCCCTGGCTTTTGCAGTCACTATTAGGAGATTTACATTTCTGGAAAACTACAACACTGACTTCTTTCATGTTGACTTTTAAAGCCAACATATGACTGGCAAAGTTTACCAGCAAGACAAACAAGCAAGCTTTTTATGTCTCCAAAGCTAATAAAATACTGCTTGGAGCACAGCTTGCCTAGAGTTTCTGCACGAGCAGAGCTCATTCTGCAAGCCCAACATGAGGAGACAGCTATTTTAATCATCCTGTAGTAGCTTAAGCATAGGTTCTCCTGTTGATTTAGAACAGTCTCAATGCAGAACACTAAGCCATAAATACATCTGGAACTGAGGCTGAAGAAGAGTTAATAGTCATCTCTCTAGTTTTATTTTAAAATATACCTTTAGATCTCCTGATGTGTAGCAGACATCAGTGAGTCACTCCAGACAGCTTAAAGATATTTTGGAAAAACCTGTAAAGTGAGTTTTTGGGTTTGTTTTTCTTTTTCTTTCTTTCTTTTTTTTTTTTTTTTTCCCCAGTCGCAAGCAGACTTGGCTTAGTTATTTGGTTTTGTTTTGTAATAGAAGGAGAACTAGAGTTGCATAGAAGTTAATGAGCACATAACATCCCTCAGCCACATAGACACTCCAAGAGAAACAAAAGGACTTCTGGTCTGACTCTAGCCAGCCATCCTGTGTCGATGAAGCTAGTGGAGCGGTAACAAGGGGCCTTTGCATTCATCCTCTGTGTAGCAGCATCAACTGCAGTGAACTTCTATGCTCAGAGCAAAGAGCACAATTGCACCAGCGGAAGGAGGAAACAGAGCAGTGAGGCCCTTTTTCCGAGCATCCCCAGTTCATACTGCTTTATAGGTCTTGTTGGCTGCAATGTGGAAAGTATGCAGCATCTACAGATATTTACAAAGGGTAGAGACAGAAATTAAGCAGAAGGAAGTCAGTCACACAGTCAGAAACTGAAATCCAGCATGGGGACTCCTGGTACCCTGTCCAGATCACTCCCTTCTACACTGCCAGCTTAGAACCCAGACAAGGCCAGAACTGACGATGTAAGTATCTGAATGCCTGTCTTCCCTATAGCAAGACTTTTGTCTGGCTACTCCTTCAGTGTCTCACATTTAAGCTCTTGAGCCAACACCATGACCATGTATGGTGAATGAAGCAGACAGAGCAGAGGCCAGCAACAAAAATGATCCTGTTATTCTGAGGAGTATTTCTGGCAGGATCCAGAAGTACAAAGCAATGAGAAGAAAGCTGTGTTCCATCTTTAGCAGAATGCTTCAATTTGCTGTACTTTGCTTCTTGACTTGTTTGCTTGAGCCTTTTTTTAACCACACTTTAGGGCTTTCCAGTGTGCACAGACAGGACAAAAACAGTGACTCACAAGTGTATACCTATTATTTAGTTGTTATATAAAGACCACCTGAGAGCACCATGAATTCACATTTTAGGTTTGCTGGAAACTTTTGCTGGAAACTTGTTCTGGTCTGTTACCACCTTGCAGGGATCCTTTCTCATACCCCACACACAAGCAAATCCACAACATGTTTTTAAATGAGTATAGAGATGCCCTGTTAGTCACAGCAGTGACCACAGAAAAAAATTTGCCTTTGAGATTCTTTTATTATTTCATACATCTTTACTAGGTAACCTTTCGTAACAGAGGATACCATTTGTGCTTTTTATGTGGTGGCAGGGGTTACCATCCTGCCATGTGACAAGGAAATTTACCTGAGCCTATTTGAGATAACAATTCTTGTCGCACATTATTCATATAGTCATCACTTCTCCTCCATTCCCCCATTCAGTGACTTAGGTCCTCAGCTCCACTCTAACAATGGGGAAAGATCTGAGTCTCTGATAAAATGGAACCTAGGACAGTCTGATAAATCAAAGATTGTAAGGAAAAAAGTGAGGGATCTTTCTCTAGAGGGATAGTGCCTTTATTTGGATAAACGCAACAGATGAAGAGAGCTAACACTTAATGCTTCTCTTCTACTTGCCTTACAAACCCCATTTTAATATGCTTCAGAAGACGTCACAGTGAAATATTCTCAACTTTATGCCCCATCATTATTGCTCAATTAGTACCACAATACAGCACCTCAGAAGAGATAGTGCTCTGAGCCAAAGACCAAAACAAGATGCCTCTGCTTTACAGAAGGCTCTGCAAATTCATGCATCTCCACACATTAGACTGGAAAAGTGGAAAGGGACTGCTGAGTGAGCTCCCCTCCTTTCTGCCCCCAGCCATGAGGTAAAGACGAGTTGCATAATGTAAAAGGACTATCTCTGCTTTTTTTCCAAGGAGGAAACTAAATGGTCATGCCCAGCACTCCTCCCAAAATTTCCATATTATTTTCTGGTAATTCTGCGGAGAATCTGGTACCCTACTGAGGCATGCTGGCGAGGGGGAAAAGGCAGCCCGGAGAATGCACTGATGCAGGAAATGGGAAGCAGGAACGTGGGCACATGGCACCCCAGCCCTTGAGTTACCAACAGTTGGCATTGTAATGACTGGCTCAGGCTCATTAAAGGAGCTTCTTGTTGAATTACTGGCAGAGAAGCAGGGAAGCACTCTGCTGTGCAGAGTGCTGACTCCCTGACCATGTCTTCAAAGCCCAGGATCCTCACCAGGCTGGCTGCCCTATTAGGGATGGGCTGCATTTGGTTTAAGCTGACCAGTTCTGTCCTCAGTACTCCCCCATCTACATCTAGGCCTTCAGCAAATTTTGCATCTTCCTGTTTTCTTTGCCAAACCCTAAAAAGGCAAACATTTCAACATTGCAGGGATGTAGCACAATATTAAAACACAGATTTCAATAGTAATGACTCAGGCTTAATGGCCTGGCTGCAAAGCTCATTTTCCTCCTGCCAGCTCCCTCGACCCTGCAGTTCACATTTCCTAGAAGGTTGAATAGGTTTAGGAACCAACAGTGTATTCAAAACGGAGTACTTTTGACTACAAAAGGCTAGAGAGGCTATTATAATTATTTCGTATTTTCAAGCAAAAAACAATCCCAAATGTTGTTTACTGAAGATAGACAGCCAGCAGTTTTCCATAATCTTTGGGAAACTTTCCACAGCCCCACTGCAGAATGCTGGTGACTTAGAGAATGACGCACCTAGGAGCAGTGTCAGTCACTCCCCTGAATGGGCTCTGGGAACCCACTCAAATACGAGGTGATCCTCATGTCCTGAAAGTTATATACGATGAGCCATGCCCTTGCAGAGCACGCAGCAACCATGGCCAGTCCCTACACCTACAGTTCATTATAAAGCAGCGTATCTACCTCAACCGTGTGACTGAGAACCTCTATTAAGTCATATTATCTATTAGCACCAAAAAGGTTAATGTTTAGCTTTGTATATACTCAGTTTGTTATTCATTGCATATATTCCCCACATGCAACTAAGCAGATACTTGACAGGTCTTTTTCTCAGAAACCAAATGTAATGCCTTGAAATTAACTGGCAATATATTTGGACTTTTGACTCGCATGCCAAGATTAGAAGTATTTCTAAATGGTGATAGTTACAGCCACTGTAAATACAGCATTCAGTCTGCTTCTTTTATGGGTGCTGCTTAACCTATTCTAAGCATCACAGTTGAGTCTACTGTTTAAACACAAGTAGAGTTTTCCCAACAGCTGGGACCCAAGGCCAAGTTGCTTTGCAGTCATATTTTACTGTAATAGTAATTTTACTGTAATACTGCTAAAAAACATACTCTGAACAAACCAATATATGCACTCAGAGGGAGTTTTAGTTCTGTGCCTGATGTGATCTTACATGCTCCTGTAAATCTGTTTGAGAGCTGACTTCAGGGAAGACAGGCTCTAAATCCGAATACTAGGTTGAACAGAAAAAAAGGTTGGGGAAATTGATTTGAATTTGTGTAAGTGGCCACACACAATCGTGCCTGGCCTTCTCATATGGGAAATCCTGGAGTGCTGCTCTGCTCAGTCTGCCAGTTACCAGCCCATTTAGCATATGCTTCAGAACACGCAAGAACCCTTGAATTTGACTTCACTGGGCTATTCCGCCACAGCAGAAATTTCTTCCATAAGGACATAATATTTTTGGGAGGGCAGATGGAAAAATCACTAACATACAGGGAATTTCAGAGAGGTAGAATATAATTTAGAGGGCAGGGCATTGGATTTATGAATTCCTGCTCTAACTCTATGGCTTGTAATGACCAGTGATCAGTATCTTGGTTTTGTGCATCATCCCCAATATGAAGGATTTTTTAAAAAACAGTTCTTACCTTCCAAACTTGCTGATGTAATGAAAATGAGGCAAGAACAAAATGAAGACACAGCAGGAAAAAATCTACCATTATGCATTGTGCCTCAGGACACACATTCAGTGCCTTTGCCAAGAAAGAGAAGGTTTTACTGTCCCCACAGTTTATCTGATAATGTAAGGTTCCCTTCAAAGCCTGATCTCTGCCAATAAGAAGTTAATGCATTTATCTTTAATAGCTAGCTACCTAGTAATGATTTTATATCTTGATGTATCCCTTCAAAAAAATTAAATGGATACGTCCATCTCCTCCTAGTTGTTTTATTACATATTTATTATATATTCCTATTCTGAGACACCCAAAATATTATTAACAAGTTGTTTTTTTAAGGGGTCCCCTCTCATACACACGTTTTCTGGGATCTCTTTGTCCTCATCTAGTGATTCCTAAGGTGCGAGTCCTAGTTATACAGCCAAGAAGATTAAATACTGATTTCCAGGGATGAAATTACAGCTATCCTTAGTTCCCACTTTCCAAATGCCTTTTGAAGAGTCATCGGATGCCAGCAAGATCCAACCTTTGGAACAGAGCAAAACATGTGCTGTTTTTGCAGGCTAATCGTTTGTCACTGGATGACAAATGCAAGACTCAAAATGAATTTCTGGGACTTCCACTAAAATTCCTTTTTGTACCCACTGGAGTGCTTCTGGGTTTCATTTTTAATTAAGAGTCACACTGAAGTGCATACAGACATATGCATGCCTGTGCAACACTGAGCCATAGGGCTCTAGCCACAAAAGTGCAACAGTAGAAACTACAGCACTTCAGCTTAGAAGGCAGAAAACAGATCTATGATCTCATCAGAGTAAGCTGTAGATTTCCAAGAGAGCTCTCCCATGGCTGCTCCTGTGTCTCCAGCTCCTGCCTGCCTGGCTGGTTGTGCCTCACCAACCAAGACCAGAATTCAGCTCCTGAAGTCAAGATATGTAGATCCAGGGCTTTGGGTTAGTCTCTCCTGAATTTAACGGACCACAAGCCCCTCCAGCTCTCTTAGATACGCTCCTATGGCCAAACATAAGTGAGGTTCAGGCCTTTGCACTAGGAAGGAAGGCAGAACTGGGATGGCCATATGTGACAATTGACAGTATGCAGTCCAGCATTTCCATCTATTATTGCATCTACCTATTCTACTGCTCTTGGTAAACCTCAACATATTATTTTGTACATCTAAACTGCTCATTAAAGAGTAACAACTGGTTCAGCAGCTGTCTGTGTTTTCATAAAAAAGAACTTGGCTATCACTAATTGCTTCTGTCAGTCTTGGATCACATGTAGGAAGCACTTGTAACCAGCCCTGTGACTGGAGCCAACTGGTGCAGGCTATTCCTACGGTTTTTACCTCGCCTGTGCACAGCATTGCAAGAAGGTGTTCCTAGCACTAATGTTTGGCTGTGAAAGGCAGACAGGCAATACCTAAGTAGGGTTAACTACTCTCAGCTTCATCTGCTTGTCAAACAACTAACTGAAAGTATGTGATCTTTCAGTAGGGTAGATATGATATAAGCAAAGATACTGAACAATTTCCTGCATTCCACAGTAATTTAGAAATGCAGTTTTGAGAGACTGAAAGGCCTGAAGGAAGATCACATCAAGGAAAGATGGAACTTGCCTGAGATAAAAATACCACTCAAAATCCCATAACATGGAAATGGCCAGTTTAACAATAGAGTGACCTTTCTAGGGGAGCCAGTGTCAAAAAGATGACAATGAATATTGAAGCTCTGAACAACCTGTTTTATCTACACAATTAGAGGCTCTGAGAGGATGAACTTAATGGCAGTGTGCACTAACATTTCAAACATAGACATCAAGGTTTATATTCCAGCATAGCTCAAACATGGAAACAGGACTCAGTTTAAAGATTTCTGTCTTGGGTCACTGATGCAAACTGCCCAACACCCAAGACTCCTCAAGCATTGTTAGGGTTTCTGAGACAACTAGACTACATCTGCCTGTCAATGCTGTGGCCTTGGCCTCCAAAATTCTTCAGACAGTCCTGGGGTTAGACCTTTTGTTTACACACAGCAGGTTACCAGTAAACCAGCATGTGTTTGAATCATCTGTGTCACAGCAGGCTGCAACGGAGTCTTGCACCCACCCACTCTCACTGGGCCTCATTGCCAGTAGTCACCCCAACATCCACCAGCTCACAAACCCCGGGGGGTGGATGGGTGAACGGGTGAGATCCCACTAGATGGCAGTACGACCCAGACTGATTTTAGTTATTGCACACGTTGAGTTCATTTCTTATTTTGGATCCAACGGACTTTCTTGTTTGTTTTCTGTTTACAGTATGCATGGTGCTCCACAGTCTGTTTGTTATGGCCACTTATCCGTATGTTTGCTAAAATGTTTTTTAAAGAAAAGTACCCATGCAGTATCACCATCTCCCCTGACCTTTGACACTGCTCACATCAAAGCCTTCTTTTCCATTTTATTTCAGCTTCATCTTTGAAGCTAAACACACCAGGAAGAGGGAGTGAGGGTCAGTCAAATCATCATGAAATTTGCAAGTGAAAATTCCAAATGTACTCTCTTATGAGAAGGCCTTGTCTCATCCATTTAACGGGCTGGGATTATCAAATATTTAATAGTGTCACTTGTGCATATTGACTGATCAGCATCCAGGCTAACCAGCTTGCAATAAGATAAACAAAAAACATTCCCATTAACTTTGCAGAGAGCTCTAATAGGCACTAAAAGTTAACTCTCGTATACCTGCTCAACAGCTCATTTGTTGACACTCCCTGAGGAACATCTGAAAGCCCACATTCCCAGTCTGATTTCCTGCTAGAATAGATGACTCTTCATTTGATTCCTGCATAACTGGGATGATATGACCCTTTGCCATGCTCCAGCATGGGAAGCACTTTAGGAATTAATTTGCAAAAAAAAATCCACAAGATATAACAAGTAATATACAGTAATGGCTGTACAACATTTATTCCATGGGAAAAACACAATAGGGAATGCATAGTGAAGATAGGAAAAAAAAAAAAAGAAATTTTGTCTGAGCATATGTTGGATGATGCTGTCAAAACTGTGCAAGCAAGGCCAAAACAATCATAAAGATATAGGGAGTATTTCTAATTTCTTGCAATCTGGAATTGCTGGAAGTGTATCGGCTTCATTTCCTTTTTCCAAAATTCTTGAGTCCACCATCATGAAATGTGTCTGTTTGACAATGGCAGAGTTTGATTTAGTAAATAAATTTGGCAATTTGCATGTCAGAAACACAGCTATTCCTGGCAGCCTTGAATCTCAACTGCAGAGCTAATTTAACTTTTTCCATATAGTTTGGAAAAATGGCTATTCTGGCTCATTCATAATATGAACAGCTTTCATAAAAAGACCTACACAACCTGTTTCGTATGTTGTGTAGTCATTAAAGGTCTTTTGACTTATTGCAAATGGTGACAGCATCACTTGTTATCTACATTTTTCATTTCTTTTTCTTGTGTCTCATTCTCATACCTACTGCGATCACAGTAAAGGGCATTGCCATGATGAAAGAATTCTTGGAACAACAAATACAGAGTATTTATTAATCCAAAAATGAAGGACAAATTAAAAAACATGAGCTAATAAGAAGTAGTTTCCCAATATGGGAGCCAAGTGTCATTGTTGTGCCTGTCAATCTGTACTTGGAGTTTGGAGTTTGTTCTGTGTGTGGTGTGCTATGGGCTGGACAAAATTAATAAATGGGGGTGGGCTGATTTTGAGGAGAGAAGCAGTTGGGACCCCAGAGGTCTTTGCTTTTGTAATCAGATTAGTAGAACTCAAAGGTAAGTGAGATAGAGCAGAATTTCCTTTGCTGATGAACTGCAGAACACGTGCTGGCCAACTAAACATGTGTAGCCATTTTCAAAAGAAGGATATTTACACATGAAGATGTTTACCCATGTCTGTCTACTTTCAATTCTGGACCTGTGTGTCCACTGCAACTGCTACCATACCAAAAACACAACCATGAGCAAGGAGCTGCTTTTTTTAGCATCCTTAAGCCTGTGCACTGCAGAAAGCAGCAGTAATAATCTTGACTGGTGGTCATAACAGTCTCAGTATACTACATTCAACAGAGCTCACATATGTAACTCCTGAAGTCCGGCACGTGTTCAGATGTATCATGGAAAACAATAAAAGAGTAAATTTTCAAATTAAATTAGTATTTTGCTAATCTAAGTTACTCAGGAAGATAGTCTGCAGTGAGATCACTTCATATGCCCTGAGGCATAGAAGAAACACATAGCTCTTGAACAGATATAATAGAGGGCTGACTTGGTTATGGACTAGGGTTATGTCACTGCCCAGGTCTAATAACAAATGTCTAACAAGTGTGTTCTTCTCTGATTTTCCTTACCTAATGGTCATTTACCCTATCATTGTCTAATTTCTATAGCACTATGCTTTCAGAAGCAATGTCCCGCCTTTTTTTCTGTTCCCAATTCTACACACAGAGATTGGGATGAAAAATTGGTACAGAAGAATTTGACTGAAGATAACTGCTGATAACAGTGCCGTTTGAAATATACCTCAATAGAGGGAGTTACCTGTTTTTAAAGCAGTTCTGTTCATACACCGTGAGACTGAGGTAGTGTTTAATACTTCATTGTGTTTGTCATGTTGAGGTGCCACAGAAGCCAAAATTTCAGTGTAATTTGGAGAAAATCAGCCTGTACTGCAAACTCCTGGTTAGCTAGATCACAGCTGGATGGTGATAATATTTTGGTATCTTTGCTATGGGGAACTCTTGTAGCATAAGCCAGCCAAGCTCCACTACCTTCTCAGCTGAGAACAGCAGAACTGAAAGTTTTTCAATGAACTGCTCTAGAGAAGAACAAGGTAGAAAAACTGAGGAACAGAAATAATGGAGCTGCTAAGCAAATCCATATTCAGGCCAGATAGCACCCTGCACTTGATCCTGCTTTTAAAAAGGATTCATGATCCTTAATTGCATCGGGTGGGGAGTGCTGCCTGCTAACTGGGGCAGGGCCTCAAACTCTGGGGACTGTAAGCTCAACTTTTCTCCAACATTGGGACATTAGGCAACCTATCATTCACACCTTGTATTCCTTTGCTGCAGCTTTAAAGTGGGAAATCACAACTAGGGAGAAACAAGATATGGAATCATCTTATATTACAGCATAATTGCACTTCTGCAGTTCCATTCAACAGGGAATCCCATAGCAATACTGAGTCTCCTCTGAAGCCCATGGTCCTGCTGGGTGGTTGTGTTTTGGTTTTTTCTCCATGATCCACATCATCTTTCATCCTCCCTGTTCTTAGCTCTACTTATTGCATACTGCATTGTAAACATGTATTTTAATATGGCAAACACCCACATTCACGGAAGACATTTTTCAGCATAATGAGTTCCCTTAAACTTGTCCTGTGCACTTTCCAGGATGACTATCACGTTAGTCTATATGTTACTACCAGTTTGACAAACACCACTAAAGTTAGGAGACAGTGCAAGTTAAAGATTGATAAACCCACACCACAAAATTTCAACCTGACCTGTCACACTGGGGATCTGAATTTACTTCTCATAAGCCCCACCAATCTATGAAAACCCTGCTCTGTCTCTGCCTTGGACTGATGGTGAGATGAAAACCAACTGGCTAGCAACCTAAAATTTCTTAAAGATAGAATAAAATGGCAAGCATTGTGTGGTTTGTGCAGAATACAGGCAGGTAACTGTCAAGGAGCTCTTTTTTTTTCTTTTTCTTTTCCTGTGGCTTGGGTTTTGCAAGCAAAGAGCTTTCTATTCAGCTAGCCTTGAAAGCACAAGCGCTGCCTGGAATTCCTCCCAAGGATGTGAAGCCAAACTATAGCAGAAACTGGGGAAGGAGAGGTGTAGATTGTGGAAATGCAAAAAAGAGTTGAGGGAAATTCTAAGAATCAGAGCATACTTCAACACGGTGAACTTTTCAAGAACACTGGCAGAAAAAAGGAAGGAAGGAGATATGAAAACACAGTTTGGCAGATAACTCAGTCCACACCCTCCTACATAACAGGGCCTTTTTGTAGAGGAAGTAATTTTCAACTGTTACTGATACCAGCCTTAGCAGCTTGTCAGACAGGTTGCCAGTTACCTGAAGGCTGATGACAAAACAATTTCTTCTGCAGAAACATACAAAATTATATTTCCAAACTTGCAGCAGGTTAGGGAAGGTCCTGCATGCAGTAACAACTGTGTGCTGATAGCCCACATGCTTCAACACACTCAGCATGCCCATCTGTACAAACATGGTAGACAGCATGACTCTCTTCTGGACTTAAAAATACATGTTAAAAACATTTTCACTAAAGCTCATGCCCTCTCCCTCTAGATTACATCTGGCTGAACCAAAACAAGCAGAATTACAATCTAGGTTTACAAAATACTAAGTAGTATGAGACAGGAACTGTACTTAACAACAGCTGCTTTCTAAGAGGCTACAAGACATTAATTAGCTGCTACTGCTCTCTGCAGCCTTCCTCTGCCTAGCTTGGGAGGACACAGCTACAGAAGAACAGCAGCAATAGGCCAGAATCATGCTCTACAGTAGGTTGCTACCTGGGATCTAGACAGAAGTGAGCCATGATCCAGTCAACCTTCTTTTCCCTTTATCAGCCTCACAAATGATGGTTGGAAAAAATAAACAAGTCTAATAACATTGAGCAATTAAATAGCAGTTGATAAATAAAGATGCTGAAAATAAAGTCTGACCAGTCAAAATGAATACATGCTACAAAGCTGTTACTGAGATGTAGTAAGCAGTTAATAACAATTATAAATAATAATGTACTCAACTAAAACCAATAGCCTCTCCAATCCCACCTTCCGCTCCTCAGCGATCCATAGTGGACTGAGTTTAAGAGGATATTCCTCAATCACCTTCAGAAGAGGACATTAACTTACACCATGTGCTCCTCTTTACCCCTGTCCATACATGTCCTGAACATAACATTAGACTCTGGGGCTGTTTATTCATGAATTTTCACTCCTTCCCACTTCATGTGTTCTCCTGGTTGCAAGAGCTTTCAGCTTAAAAAAATCCCTTCCTGACAAGTTGGATAGTTTTCATGGCAAGTGTCCATGGTCCCTCTGAGTTATTAACAGTCCCACACACAGCCTCACTTCTCTTCCCCTCCCCCCAGTCCTCACAGTGGCCCATTATGCTAAATCACACTGATCCAAAAACGGGAGCTGAAGGAGACACTCTGAAATAGGCTAGAAAAACTCTACTGTGGTATGGCCCATAAAAGGACAGCTTTTTTAAGCATTTGTGTCTCTGCTAAATAATTTCTGAGGTTCCACATTTAAATTCCCTCTCCAAGAGCTGGAGTCTGCCCTATGAGGAGCTCACTAAAACTGAGGTAATGAAGGGTATGATCAGTTTTCTGAGGGTGCTGTGACCTAGAGGCAGGTCTGATTACATCATTTGTTTTGGGTTGAGCCTCAGGAGCTTTATAAAAAGCAGTCTTAAAAGGAAGGAGAGAGACAAGGGGAGAGAAGGGCAATAACTCATTAGCAGAAGCTCTGTGTGCATTCTGCTATTTGCTACATATCTACAAGGGAGTTTCTTCAGAGTGCAAGGAACCTGTGAACTGTCGGAATATTATAAGTCTTTCCTTGAGATGTCAGCCAAGAGCTTCAGTATAGTCACAGTCACTACTGTGCTTATTTTCTTCCTAAAGATACAACTCTCAATGCAAGCGCCGTTGAATGGTAAAGTCTTTCAGCTTTCTATTTTATTGTCACTTGTAACTTGGGGCAGCTAATATATGCAGAAAACTGGCATCTTTTAGTCATTACTATTTCAATAGCATGCTCAAAGCTGTATATTGTTGCAATCTGCAGTTCTTTGGAGTTAGTATCCTTATTTCAATTTCTCAGAATAGGCATTCTGATACATATAGGAAAAAGAAATTTGTGCTCTGATTTAATATGCGTTACAGACTTCGTGCATGGTCAGTATGCCTTGCTTTGTGATCTTTTTGTTTCTCATAGAATGAAGCAGAGACTGGCCCTTCTCAGAGTTAGTGGAAGCATCACACCTTTCCCTCTGCCCTGTTTATTTTTAAACCAGAGGAAAAGAATGCAATCCCTGTGAAGCAGCCCATATACTAGACCTCATTCTCTTATATTTAACAGGACCAGTTTCAGGAGGTCAGCCCTCACTCTCTTTTTAGGAGTTAGTGTTCATCTATTCAAGCTGATTATAATCAATTTTCATCCATTCTAGCTAATTATAATCCACCTAGTGTTATTACAGGATATGAGGGATAATCATTGTAAAGTGTTGTGTAAGAGGACTTACTCAGCACATGTATTCATGGGATGAAAATCCTGAAGGCTCAAGCGTAATCCAGAGCTGTCAGTTTCATAAACAGCTCTGCCAAGACAAGCATTTTACCAGGTTTTTCACAAGAGCTACATAAGGGGCGGAATTCAAACTTTTAAGGTCACCTTCTTATTTTGGGCACATATCATCTGAAAAATGGCTATATTCTGTAGCAGAATCTCCCACTTGAACGGCAGAGTTTCCTAGAGCTTTGTGCTTTCCAGGTGCTTTCTCTGACAACACAGAAGCTTTGGAAGTGAAAGGATGTGTCGAAAACATATGTCTTACAGTATGTCCTGAAGGGAATGCTGGAGAATTTCTATCTTAGAATTAGATGCTCAAGTACCAAGAAATGGCAAGAGCTACAGCATCTGCCTGTCTCTGACGTCTACCCAAGTCAGAGACACAACTAACGTAGATTGTCGTAACTAAAACCATTCCCACTTTCCCAGCTCCCAACTGACATTGGAAACATATTTGTACCCTGGATATTGACCAGTGAAACACAGATACACTGGCTCTAGGACCCTCCTCTGCCATGGGTGGACGTGTATCTGTATTACACAGAAGCACTCACCCCAACATGAACAAAGAGGCAGGAGAGTGCTCACAGGTACGGAGCTGTTGCTAGTTCCCTTCTAGATGTGAATCAGACACTCTCTTGATTCTCCTCCAATTTTGGGAGACTGTGTGACAGTCTGCCTCATCCTTATTTCATTATCAAGCAGAATAAGGCTAATAACCTTGCTGATAGTCTGAGGATGGCAGCAAATCACTTTTGCAGCTCTACATGTTCATTCAGACAAAATCAAGAAGATTCTGCCATCTAGTAATCTATTCATCTCCTGATCTAAGTTAGATGAAATAAGTGTTAAATGGGCCTCAGCCCTACCTACACTAGTTGCTGTTATTGTGCTCATCAGTAAAGTCATAATGGTAGTGAATTGCAGATCATCAAAATGCTCACAGGCTAAGGAACATTTCACCTGGCAAAAGACTTTAAGCTTTCATTTATTTTTGTTTTGATTGGCACAAACACCCAAAATATTGAAAATCTTCGAAATTGACCATTTTAAGGTTGTTCTAGATTATAAAAATCATAGTTTTGACACTTTGTACACATTTTAATGGGCAGTAGGAGCATGAGCAGAAAGTAGCTATTGTAGTTAACCCAGTATTTCTTCAAACCCTACTCAGTTGAGGATGTGGCAATTTCTGAAACCTGTTGACAATCAGTTGCTATCTTCATGCAAGTTTTCCCTACAGAAGGTGCTGACCAGAGGACACAAGCACCCCCAAAAAAACTCAGTAAGAGATAATCCCCTGCAGAGAGAAGGGGAGTTGAGAATGAAGTTTCTCATCTTGAAATCTAAGACAGTACACAAATTCTTCTATGCAAGGAACCTGGGGACTTCAGCCAGGATGATTATACAGACCTCGTTTTGAAAATTCCAGTGTAAAAGAACAAGGCATACTGGTCCTAATGAACTGGAAGCAGAGAGCTTAGTGTTCCCAGCATATATCAATACAAAAGAGCTAAGTGCAGCTGTTTTGCACATCCTTACAAATTAATCCCAAACATTTCACACAGTATTCTTTGGAGAAGAGCTGTATCTGTGACCACGCTTCAGAGTACAAGAAATGCAGCCAAGAATCATGTACTGAGCAGACATATGTATGTAAGAATAAATATTTGCATGCATGCATGCATGCACACTGAGTGTTTGCAAGACTTGTAACTCAGGACTGTTTTCTAAGCAGAAATAAAATTAAATTTGCGGAGAGTAAAGATTTGCATTAGCCTGATAACCAGAACTGTTCAGGTCTGTCAGGACAAGCACCTGGAATTACACAACAAGCTGAATGACTGTAAGTAGGTTTCAGGACCGAAAAAAAAAAAAATTAAAAAGAGTATTTAATAAGTCAAGACATTTCCAAAGACATGCAGAGACACTGTCTCAAATTCAGTTCCTTAAGCAATGGATGAATATTGATCATTTTAACACTCACTCAACCCCTCCAGGATACCCTGAGTTATATGGGTTTGTGTATCATACTCCCTTTTTTCAAAGTCCATCTATTCCTATCTGTTTTCAGTTGGCAAATCCCAGACCCACTGTACAGAAATGACTGTCCATCATTTCTCAGTGTAGCAATGGCAATCCACTGATGTTTTTCAAATTCCTCAACTAGGCACAAGGTGGTTCATTATAGCTACACTCCATTTATATTCCTTAGTTTCCTAACCAGAAAAAAATCTGCGATGTACCTACGTAGAGAGTCTGTGGCTATTAAAAAAAACCCAACAAACCAAAACCTGACAAAAGTTTCGCTCCAGGATTTAAGTGACCACAAGAAAGCCACCTCTATGGGCAGGATCACAGGGATAATTATAATTTGGGTGAGAAGGGTTCATAATCTTTGAAAGAGTCTATGTTTTGTTCAACATCTGGGAAAGACAGATAAAAGTATTGCAAAATTCAGTACATGGGTTTAAGTGGCAATTTGTTTCTTTACAGATCAAGATCAATTTCAGATATTCACAGTAATATTTCTTTTGTCTTTAAACAGGGTCAAAATGGTCTTATATTGGTAAGTACTAACTAACTTGTACATACTAAGTTGTGGCTTTGTTCTGTATTTTAAGAACAACATGCCAAACGTATTCTGGTGAGAACCTACTAGGTTCACTATCTTTACCCAGGTTTGGATCTGGCCTGTTGTCTTGAAATCTGCTATGCATCCATCACGTTTCATACCTGGGTTTCTGGGTTCTAAATTGCCTTGCAGAATGACAGGAACTTCAGCAGACTAAGATTGGCCCTACAACTGCAGATGTTCCCCAAAGCCCTGTTTCCCCACCAGTCACAGACCAGCAGCACATTTCAGCCTAGTTCTGCGAAGAGCATATCTCTCCCCACCCACATGGGTCTTCAGTTTTAAGTAGAGTCAGAGTTCAGCAAGTCACCTGTATTGTGTTACTGGAGACTTAGCTCCCTGAAAATCCCAGCACTGACAAGGTAGAATAAATCATATTCAGGAGAGCAGTGTTATTTTGTATACTAATCCTCTAAGTCAGCTACTAACCCAGAAGGATCTGATGGCTGCTCAGGAAGAATAATTATCTAGAGATTTTCTTTTAATTGATCAAATCCTCTGGCCAGTTATTTCCTCATTCAGAGTAGTGTTTTATATGCCACGTGCCCACAGAGAAGTAGGCAGTACTGAGAATCTCAGCAAAAAATGCTTCGTCTTAAGCCTTTGGTGCTGTTCCAAGACAACACAAAGAACCTCTGAGATTGAACTCGCTGCTAGTAACTACTCCCTTTGGCTGTGCTCCAGTTTACCTGACTTGCTTCACATAAGCAAAAGGAAAACTGTCAGCTGCATGTTTATAGGTATTAATGTAACTGCCAGTATGCACACATATACTTCACATCCTCATTAGGGGAAAAAAGCTTCGCACAGTTTGAATAACAAAAGCCTGCGTTTTCCACCTTGACAGCAGCCATCAGATGAACCTAACCCTGCTGGGTAGTAAGGAAAGCAAGACTTCTTTTACTACCATCAAAGTAGAAGTTTTACCCTCCTTCCCAGTGTGATGCTTGTTTAAATTAGTTACTTCTCCCTTTCTGGGAATTTGGGTACCAGTGTTTATTTCAGAGTATGTTAATCTTAATGCCCAACTTCATCAGTTCCTATTAAGTACTTCCATATTACAGCCTGATTTCTAGCATGTACAGGAGGATAGAGGGAAGGTTCACAAAACAGATTCTTATTTTTTTCCTTCAGCTACTGATTTTCAAATATATCTAGAAAAACATAAAAAACCAACTTCAAAAAAATTAAAGTGGCAACTGAACTTGTACAGAATAGCTCTTTTCATATACCTGGAAAAAAGCAGAGGTAGAACATTGGTCTGCACAGAGAAAAACAGCGATTAGAGAGACTGCAGTCAGCCAGAAAAGAGCCTCTCCGTACTCTCCTGCTGATCCTGGTTCCTTACAGCAGCCTACACCTTCCACCATTTACCTTTAACCCTGCAACACTTTGCAATGCCTCCCACTAAAATTAAGTCAACAGGACAGGAAAGGAAGTCAAGCCATTGTCATCCCAGCGCAGACTGATGTCAAGATGAGGGTCAAGGTACAAGATTAAGGGTGGAGGAGAAATCCGGGTGCTGGTTGTCAATCAAAGTTCTCTTTGTTAAGTACAACGATATGTAAAACTGAATGTTGATACAGCTCAGGGCATGGTGGCAAAGCAAGATGACACTGCATGTGATCAGGCCTTATCTCTTCAGTGCAAGCTTTCCAAAGGAATGAGCATTTGGCTTAGCTATAATGGAAACTACTGCTTGTCATGGTTTAACCCCAGCCAGCAACTAAGCACCATGCAGCTGCTCACTCACTTACCTCCCACCCAGTGGGATGGGGGAGAAAATGGGGAAAAGAAAGTAAAACTTGTGGGTTGAGATAAGAACAGTTTAAAAGGACAGAGAAGAAGAAACTAATAATGATAACACTAATAAAATGACAACAGTAATAATAAAAGGATTGGAATATACAATGAAATTGCTCACCACCTGCTGACCAATGCCCAGTTAATCCCCGAGCGGCGATCCCCCCACCCCCACTGCTCCTAGTTTATATACTAGATGGGACGTCACACGGTATGGAATACCCCGTTGGCCAGTTTGGGTCAGCTGCCCTGGCTGTGTCCTGTGCCAACTTCTTGTGCCCCTCCAGCCTTCTTGCTGGCTGGGCATGAGCAGTTGAAAAATCCTTGACTTGAGACTAAACATTACTTAGCAACAACTGAAAACATCAGTGTTATCAACATTCTTCTCATACCAAACTCAAAAACATAGCACTATACCAGCTACTAGGAAGACAATTAACTCTATCTCGGCTGAAACCAGGACACTGCTTCAGATACAATAAAGGCTAAACCTCTCCTCTATTTGCCTCTTCCTTAGCCAAACTGTAGCAATGCTATTTGTTCTTCCTGATTTCACTACTGTTGTATATAGCCCAAGAAAAAGTGCCTGGAAGAAACAGCACAGGCCAGTGAGCTGGGGCATGAGCCCTCAGCCACTTCTGACACAGGCTTGCTTTGTGTCCTCTGATGGGCTGCTTCACCTTCTGTAAAATGGACAAAGTAGATGAAGTGTATAATGAGAAAAGTGTTTTCAGTTAAATAACTAAAAGGATTGTTGCCCCATAGCTCAGGATAGCACATGCATGCAGCTTTTGGCAATGTTGCTGTGTGGCTGGAAAGTGCGGGCCTGAAATCCTCTGCCCCAGAAGTAAATTGGTAGAATTGGAGATCTGGGCTTCAATTCTTCAGATTCTGGCTTTCTGCTTCTGTAATGTAAGAGGGCTGGAATGAAATCAAAGAACCAGAATCACTCCTTGAGAGTGGACAAGCAGCTACAACGGAGGAAACTAGCTTTACAGCCAAGTTTAAATTAATAGAGCCAACAGAATTATTAATGTGCTTTAGCATGTGAGGGGACAACTTCACACTACAATGTAGACACAACTGTTGTAACAGACCTCAGGCTAATTGAACTTGCAAACTCCTTAGTTTTACTGTTGCCAAATACTCCAATGCAGTGAGGTGCTGAGAACTTGTGCTAAGACCCCTCCACTTCCCCTTAGGAAATGCCAGCTTTAGTGAACGCACTAGAACATGCCCAAAATTTCTCATACAGCACTTGAATGGAGTAGCAGGGACAGCTACAGCCCTTGGCAATTCCTCTATCTCACAAGCTTCCCTCTGGACACATATGTGAGAGATACACACATATTGGATATGTGTACACAGAATGGTATGACTGAGCTCCGCCTGTGCTCTGAGCGAAATGGAAACCATGGGGTCATGTTACTGTGGCAGGGAGCCTGGACTCTCAGCCTTCACTGCTAACTCAGCCCTGGGCTAACAGCAGCTATAAAGCTTCCAGCTGGCTGAAAACAGGGCAGAGTGCTCTGCCTGGCTGCAAAAATACCACAGACATTCCCCATGTTACTGACCCAATGCATTTTACTACATTAGTTTTCTTCAGATCAAGAGAACTTCGACACCCTGTGAAAAGCTCAAGCAACATGAATATTAAGGTCATAAGAGCAAAAGTCTGTTGGTAACAGCGGTGTCTTATAGGCCTGTTTTCTTCTTTTTTTAAGTCAGCCAATGTACACATGCTGGGAGCAGACACCATGGTTGTTCTTAAAGGAACATCTGTCCTGCATGACCCAGCAGCACTAGAGCTGCAAGGTTGGCTGAAGGCGTAGGCACAGAAAGCTAAAAGCTGCCAAAGGAGATGATACAATGGATGCATGCAGCCATGGTGCTGAGGGTATTTTGCTCAGCTCACTGTGCAGCTGGGCAGCAAGACTATCCAAAGAATTATTACTACTTTATTTACAGACATCTTTTATAAAATAGCCATGAGGGCACAGTCAGGTTTAGGGTTATTTATAGCGTGGTAGGGGAACATGGTCCTGGAAACTCATGTACAAGAAAGCAGCCCACAAGCTGGATTTGAGCAACCTGAGAGTGTTCATGGCTGCACTGGGTGCAGTGGTAGCAGGAGGGGCCCTACTTCCACCCATACCAACAGCTCCGTACCTTAATTTGCTTGCTCCAACAGCTGAATAGTAGTGTTGGGTGCGTAGGACAGGCCCATGGCACAATTACTGCTCTGCTGACACAGTCCTGATGGGAACCTCATAGCAGCAAACATCATCTGAAATGCCTGGGTTGTTCCCTTTGTCACAAACGTTGTCACAAAAGAAGGGTATTAACTACTAAGATATTTTTGCAATATTTCTTATGTTAATACTTTTTGGGACTTGTAGTACAGGGCAATCTTAATACATCCACATGCTAGTCTTTATTCAGTAGTGATCAGACAGAGCCTTTGTAAACATAATGTGATTTCCACTGAATTTATCTGAATGTGCTGGCACAGAAAAAGGAAAATCTGGTTCACAATCAATCATTCATTTTCAACAGAGCTAGCTGAGAAATGCCTTCCAGCTGTGTGGTTTATCTACCACGGAAATCTCAATTTCACATATGCAAACCCAAGCTGCAGTGAGCTCAGCTCTTTGAGACAGGAGTTTTGAGGCACTGAAATTAGGAAGACTACGTGACAAAAGGCAGAGTTTCTAGAAAAACTGGTTTTGTACCAAAAAAGACTTTTTGTTTGGCTTGCGTGGTTTTTTTTTTAATTGAGCAGGAATGAGAAGCAAAAACTGCTGTAGCTTAGAGGCCTGTGAGTGGAGTTGCAGATTTATGTCAAGGAAAGGGTAACTGCTAATAAAGATCAAGGTACATAAAGCCTGCAATAACTACAGCATTTTATAGAAAAGACAAAAGTTTCCCTTCTGAACTGCTGATGTTGGTGTGGAAGTTCCCATACCCTGTTGCCAGCTCTTAAGGGCATTCAATTCATCCAAACATAGTACTGAAAAAGTGAGTGGTACTTCATGACATGGTTTCCACTGGCTGGGACTAGACTTCTATTTTATGCACCAATTAAAAATTATTTATTTAATTATCAAGTCTCCAAACCTACAATATGTAATATATTGACATCTTCTGGCAAACTCACTATCTTATCAGCGCGTGGAAACCCCAAGCCTTTTAAAATTACTGAAGTCTTTTTACAATAAAGGTTTCTCAGCAATTTTTTCTGACACTGCTGTAGTCTTAGCTCCCCGGAAAGTGTTAAATTTCAGTGTCATTGACTTGCACATCAAGTTTCAACCTCAAGAAACTATCATTTCCTGGTATATCCTGATATATATTTTTCTGGGAAATGTTCTTGAATATGTATATCCCATAGTGTGGAATTTATGCTCCTCTGGATGGATTTGTTATTTGCCAAAAACTATGCAGATGACAGTATACAGTCTTCTATAATGTCAGCATAACATGTATTAGCTTTTAAAATTAATTTCAATTTCAATAACTTTAAGATAGTACCATGAAGATCTAAGAGGAGAGAAATTAATGTGATTGGCAGCAAACTGGAGTCAAAGATTTATGTTACAGCAACATCAAGGCCTATTTATACTGGAAAGCACTGACTGAGTCTGAGTATCCACACTGCAAACAATACCATGTGCTAACCTATGTCTTGAATAATCTTGAAGAGCTTTAACAAGGAAGTAAGGCTCTCTTTGAGCATCAGAACTGAACTTGTCAATTCTGTCACATGCACTATGTTTAAATCACATTCACCTCCACTGTCCATATCCTTGGAAACTGTCTTTCACGTTAAAAAGTGAGTCTCTAATAATATTCTCCTGATTGTTAATTTCCCTTCAGAAAAGATCTGAACTTGCTTTGCAACTGATGACCTGATCTAACATTAGATTCTGGCATTCACGATTCATGGAAGATGTTAACACACTGGAGAGACTTCAAAGAAGCCACAAGGAACATTATAGGTTTGGAAAAGCAGCCTTCTAACCAAAGACTCAAGGAACTCAATCTATTTAGTTTAAGAGAATTGAGAAACTATGTCCTCTATTTATAAATACTTTAATGAGGAACAGAAGTATGCTAACAGGAGGCTCTTCAATTTCTAAGCAAAGGATTAAAAGCAATCACTATCTAAACGAAGTCAAAGCTAGACAAACTCACAGTGAAAAGCAAGCTACCGAGGAGAGTAATTATCCATTGGGCACTAATGAAGTATCTTTTACCTGCAATGCTTAAAGGCAGAGTAGATTTTTTTTTCCTTCTGAAAGATACGGCCTCATTGAAGTAGAAATTAATCCAGGGAGGTCCAATGGCTTGTGTTATACAGATCAGGCTGGGTGATCCCAAAAGACCTTCCTGCCTTAGAAAGAATTATCATGAATCTTCAGAGTAAAGAAGAAACACAAGTTGCAAGTACCTCTTTTAGTATTTAAATCCAAATGGTCTCAGCTTACAGCTTGTAAACAGCTGCTAGCTATTAATCTGTAATTAAATCAAAGGCACAATTAAAAATCTCTTGATATTATCTATTCTTTGTAGATCCTACCTAGGGCAAAAGACTGTGATGAAGAAAAGTTTCACCAGAGTTTGAGCAAGTTATTGCAGGTCAAATTGTCATAACACCTTCCATTTTTGCAAGTTAGCTTTTCACTGTGCATTATGCAACATGACTAGATAGAGCCAGACAGTTTGTATGGTAAGGGAATTTTATAAGGGTCTGGCTTTCTATGTACTGAAAAGTATGGAAACTTTCTTCTGTCAACATGAAGTCACTTCTTTCAGCAATTCTCTTCAGAAGGCTGGAATAGCTGCATTACTGTGCATATGCCTGTTACTTCCATAGGGAAAAGTCATTCATGTCAGTAAATAATCCAAATACTGTCACAGATCCAAACTCTACTCGTCACACTTGTGCACTCTGAAGAGAGACAATACCATCATGAGAGGGTCAGAGGCACTGTGGCTGGCTGTGGTGCTGCTGCCTGCAGGCCTAACCTGGTGAGCTACCAGGCCTGCAGTTCCCCAAGAGTGTAACATCAACAGCAGTTGAGATTGTAAAAAAATAGAGGGGTGGTAGAGTGTCTCTATGTGAGATTTTTATTGGCATTTGGCCCTTTTCTATCTAATGGCACACTGGAAAGATGAAATTAAGTTTAAAAAAAAAAAGTCTTAAAAATTCAGAAAAGGCTCCTTTTCCAAATTTTGGGTGAAGGCTGAAACAGGGGAGTTTTTATATTAATTGCATAGTTAAGGCTTGACAAATGTGTCTCTTTGTTAATTTACACAGGTCCTGATGGAGAGAAGGCCTGGCCAAAGAAATACCCATTTTGTGGAGGAGTATTCCAGTCGCCAATAGATTTCCACAAAGATATTCTCCAGTATGATTCTAATCTCTTGCCTTTAGAATTCATAGGCTATAATGTGCCCTCCACTGACCAGTTTACATTGACCAATAATGGTCATTCAGGTAAGGAAGGTCAATGACAGCAAGGGATTGTGAAGGAAAGAGTTGCTGGAGCTCATCATTTTTTATTTCATGGGTGAACTACTTTGATTATCAAATGAAATTAAACTTTCATGATGAAGCCTTCACATCAGCATACCTACATCTAGAGAACAGGCTAGGGAAACTTGGGAATGTACTAAAGTACAAATGGATTCGCAGTAAGCCAAATTGACTATGGTTTTTAAATAAACTGTAGGCATGTCAGAATTAATTCCTGAGCTTTTCTTATTACTTTGGTTGGAGTGCTCCAAAACAGAAACAGACTTTGTGATTATGTTAAAAAAAGATGAACTGATAAAATATGGGTGCAATGGGTCTCTGACATTCCAGTCTAATCAAAGCTCAGCTGAATTATGGGGGCAAGGGGAGAGGGAAAAACAAAAATCTAGTAGCACCATTCTGTTCCTTTGACTTGAGATAGAAACCCTCTTTAGTGTAAGATAGTACAGATAGATAAAAAGACAGAAAAATAATTAGCAATAGCATTCAAACATGCCCTCCATCGTAGTACTAAACCAAAGGTCAGTACAGTAGGTAAACGCAGAGAAGATGCAGTCTCATAAAGGTCTACTATATTGACACAATATACAATACCAGCAATATAGTATCACCATTTTTTGTTCCTTCCTGAAACATTTGAAGACATAGAAATAAGAACAGTTATAAGGCCTTCCTTCTTTGTATCCTCCTCTGTTGCACAAGCATCAAAAGAACCTGTGTTATAAAATACTCTCTGCCTCTGGTCTTCTCTGGCATGCTTGGTTAAAAGATGCCTGACATGCAAACACCTCTTTTTTTTTCTCACTCTTTCAGTGGGGTAAACCTGCTCTGTAGAACATCATAAACCCACTCTTCAGGCATGGTTCCTGGTTTTCCTCTTGATCAATTTCTTCATCAAAACCAGGTTGCTTTAGACTAGGAGTGGCTGGAACACCCTTTCCTTGTGAACCTTCTTTTCCTAAGAGCCTTTCTTGGTCCTGAGTGAAAGATTGTACTCTCACAGTTGAATGTATTAGGCTGATGTAAGTGACAGGCAGAGAAGGAAACATTGTCATTGTGGACTTTAATGCTGCCAGAGAGCAGGTGGAGACAAAAGAACAACACCGAGAGCCTGTCCCTCACATAATAGTTGCACAGGTAAAAGCAAATTCCTCGTAGAGCCTACATCACTAACATTGTCAGATCTTGCCCCTAAAACAAGAAGTTCAACTACTTCCTAATGAAAGCCAAGACAAAAATAGATTCTCCCCCCTCAGTAAAAATGGGAATTCACTTACAAGGTCAGTGCCCTCCTAGAAAGCAGGGGACACGCGACCCACTCTAGAAACGTCACTCAGATACAAACCTTAATTGCTCTGAGTAATGAAAAATTAGCCTCTGTTAGAGTGATCATTACACCATCTGCTGCTGTCTTCTCTTATGGCTAGAGAGGAAATCAGTAGGATGCTTAATATTGTGGTATCAGTCATTCCTACATATAATTAATGGTACTTCAGCAGCCAGCTAATCCAGACACAATTACTTACTTCAGCTAGACTGAAAGCAGTAGAGCTCAAAAAAAGCTTTTTAGCACTAGCATAAAAACACATAGGCTTGCAGCTGTTCCTTCATTAAGGTTTTGAGCCTTGTTTCCCCTGCAAAACATGTCTGGAACACTCCAGAAACAAGTTGTATTCACACTGGAAAATAATAAAGATAAATTGCAAAGAAATTGATCTATTCTTTACATAAATTGTTGCTTTATGAAGTACCAAACTTCTCAAGTGAACAAGTCAGTTTCTGCTGAGTTGAGAATTACTACTGTAATTTCTACACAAAAAAAAATAGCCCAGCCTGTCTTCCACACTGGAGAGCAGAAGTGAGCAGAAGGGAGTGTAATGCATACAAAGGTCTCCCTCCAGAATGTCAAGAGAGGAAATGCTAGTTCTTAAGGCCTGTGATTATCTTGCTGCTTGACATCAATGATCTGGGTTTCAGGGGGAGCGGGGAGAGGGGGAAGCTTATTTGGTTTTGCCATATGCTCCTAAAAGATTAAGAGGCAGAGGAGTTCAATATAACAAGAGTTTAAAAATACCATGAGAAATATGAAGTTATTAAGCCATTTTCAACCACTATAAGGGGACTGACAGAAGGCACACAAGCCTAAGTTTTGCTTCAACACGTTCAGTAACTGACTCTTCAATAGGACTGAGATAATTTTGCATTCTTCAGGGAGAAGAAAGATTTCCATTAGCAACAATTCTCACATTCAATTCCTTCAGTTTAAGAAAATAGAAAAAGGGTATATTCTAAATTCTCCTGAATTACCTAGAAAGGGTTAAAGACAACTAAAGTGTTTATCTCCTACCACAGACTGAGATGGATTTAAGTTAAGAATCTGCTTTGCTCACGCTCCATACATAATATACTTAGACACAGTACTTTTATTTGCCCTGTGCTTGAAAGCCGTGGTATCATTTGCTCCCCTCTGGTTTTGGTCTGCTTACAGTGAAAATGTATCTGTCGCCTACTATGTGCATCAGAAACCTCCCTTTTGAATACACTGCATCTCAACTTCACCTACACTGGGGCAACAGAAACAAGTCAGAAGGCTCAGAGCACACAGTCAGTGGGAAGCATTTTGCAGCAGAGGTAAGAGAAGTTCAGATCAGGGAAAGAAACAAAGGATGCTGGGCAGGTCTCACTGTTTCAAAGCGAGATCTTTATCTTGGGTATATGACTGTAAAAGGCTGCAAGGTTCTAACCCAAGTTCTCATGGTCTGGGTATATACTAAAAAAATGCATTGTGCACTGCAAAAAGGATGGACTCTGATGTACTTTCATGAATACGCCACAAGTCAGGGAGTTAGAATTTAGGTTCTAAACTGAGGGCTGGCAATGGGTCACTTGAGTAATTTCAAGCAAATTGCTAGATATTTGACACCTTTGTTCTTCTCTGTAAACCAGGTATATCTTTTAGTTGCACAACATTGCTTCTCTGTCTACTTTTACTCACCTTCTACCCAGTGAAGAACTATTTGTTATCTTTTCTAATCCTAAATTATGGATTTGGGAATAGATTTTGAAAAGCAGTACCAATTGGATATTTACCCCAAAATGAATAAAAGAGAAATCAGTCAGAATAATTTGCTTGCATAACAGCACTTGAGGAATCCATTTCTTCTCTAGTTACATTTAACACCCATTTTTGCATTTTAAACATTGGAGAGCCCCAATAGTGCTAAGGCGTTACTTTTTCAGAAAAATTTACTAGTACCACAGTCAAGATGCCTTGAAACTGAAGTTATCCTCTTCCCCCCGTCATTGCAGGGCGTTGGGGGTGGGGAACGGAGCGTAACTCGGCTACAGCAGGAGTGGTAGTTTCAGGACCTTTTGCTTTTCTCTGAAAAGATCTTACCACTACACCCAGAAATCACTGAAGGATCCCATTGTATTGTCTTAGCCTGAGGTGGCTACACTGGTCCTCTTTAGCTGTGAAACAGAAATGTGAGCATGCCCCAGAGGTTACCATAACATAGTATCTCCTTCTTTGTAGCTGCATGTTGTACATTATAACTCTGAGAAATATCCAGATATAACAGCAGCAATGGACAAAGCGGATGGACTGGCAGTTTTGGCTGTTCTTCTTGAGGTAGGATGCAGGACCTTTTTTTTGTTTGTTTTGTTTAGAATATGCTTTCAATCATTAAGTCATCACAGACCTTTAACATATAAAACTACCTAGATTGTTTAACAGTGCTGTGGCTGAATTAAGGTTCTTCCTTTTCTCTTTCACAAAAAAGGGCAAGATTCCAGCAGCACATACATAAACAGAAACAAATTTTAAGAGAAGAGGAATTCTAAGTATTTCCTCATGGTTTTCAGTAAGTTAACTTCAGCTATGTTAAATTCATTTTTGCATTCATTTACAAACTAAGGATTGGCAGTTTATCAAACAATAGACAACAGTGAATTTCAAGCTCACTTACTCAAAACTACCCATTGTAGCATGAAGCAGTTTTAACACAGCAGAGAGGCATAGGCAGACACAACCCTGGCTTTGGTGACTACATGTAATTACAATTTGACCACAGTCTTCAGGTTGCAAACTTCCCAGATTCTTTGAATCACAGATTACAGTAAACAAGTAAATTCAGTGCCCTTTTTAAGATGACAGGACAGCTTTCCAGTTTTCCCCTCTAAAGCCCCACATACAAGCAATTAAAGATAATAATGATCTGAAAGAAAAATTTTTAGAAGCTTGTACATATATAATTCTCCTTTTTCTTGAGGATTAAAACTCCTCAGTAAGAAAGATAACTATAAAGATGATTTTTAAAAGTGAGGATTTCCTGCAGCATAAAAAAAACTGAAAACACCCAGGTTTTCGCATTTCCATCAAAAAAGTGAAAATGTTCTAGTTAGCAGAAAAAGCTCTAATTCTCATTAATATTATCCAAGTTCACTTCCTAGCAGCTCTAAGACTTTCACAATAATTTTGTGTTAAATTTCAGTTCATTTGGAAGTTGCAGCTGTGAAAAGTGTCAGAGTATTGTATATTATGCTAGGGAATAATACTGGGATTCTGGTTATTTCTAAGCAATGGTGTTTAAAAATCAAATAGGGGAACAATGGAGATTAGGTCTTTCAAAAACTTTCAGACAGCTGGTGGCTATTACAGTTGATCTAAGGACACCGGTTTACTATGTCTGGTTGTCAGAGGAGTTGCTAATCACCAACTCTAAAGTATTCATAAAAAAGGCATTGCTTATGAGACTGAAAAGCTACTGGTAGCAGTTGAAAATCATGGTCTTGTTTGATAGTTGAGTTATAGCCCTTGCCAGATAGTCGAGTTATAGCCCTTGCCAGTGTCCCTGTGGTACCCAATAGTGTCATTCTTTATCTTCCTGGACTGTGAAGAGGAGCAGACTAAGAAATGTTTGTGGGTGGAAAAATGCAGCTTTGACTAGAAACCAGTAGATGACCTGAGAACCCTGTCAGTTGAGACCTTATGCCTGCAATGTTCTCAAAAGAAATGGTTTCTCTTCATCTGCACAGCATGCTGAACAGGCAAGGGGAATAGGGTCCTTCAAGTGCTCACAAGAGGTCTACACTGCAGTTGTTAGATAGTATTATGACAAAGCAGCCCTAATAGCTCTGGAAGCGAGTAAGAGTGTTATTGAGGTTCTGAGGATAGTGTTAATGTTTTGAGTAAAAAGAGTATTTATGCCATTCTAGTATATGAATATCTGGACAGCAGAGACACTTGCCTTTTGGCAGAGGCCACCAAATACTGCTGTCCGCTGTGTGCAGAAGCAAAGACTCATTCAGACTGCGGTGATTTGCACAGCTGTTAAAAGTCTGCTCATTACAGATTGGACCCTTCAACCCATCCTACGAAAAGATCTTCAGGCACTTCCGGAACGTGAAATACAAAGGTGAGTGGCTATAAACCTGCATTGGATTGCGAATGGCTAAGAGTATCAGATGTCACCCTGAGAGGGATCGAACCAGCTGAAGAAACAGTCCAGAAATCCCAGACAAATCTGTCACAAACTGTGAAAGACTTATAAATGCAGTGCATTTCTGTGAAGAGTGTATGGCTAGCATGTACCATGTGTTTCTGACTGGGCCTTATTTCTTGCACATGGTGTATTTTGGTTAATATGGCCACAGTTTACGTTATAGAATTCTGATTTGGTATCTAAAAAAAGATTCCTACATAGGAAACCTAGAAAGCTGTATTCCTTATTAAATTGGGATCATCTCTGTTAAAATGTATTTTTCTTTTCCTAGTGATATGACCAAAAACATCCTACTTACTGAAAAGCAAATTCACTTCATTGATACACTACCTGTGTAGTAATGACACAGCATTTAACATGAATCACCTATTTTAGATCAGATGGTCCAAGTCCCTGGTTTCAATATTCAAGAACTGCTTCCTGACAGACTGGATGAGTATTATCGCTATGAAGGATCCCTGACAACTCCTCCTTGCTACCCTAGCGTTCTCTGGACAGTTTTCCGACACCCCGTTAAAATTTCACAAGAGCAGGCAAGTTTAAATGCAGCACATGTTTTCCTGATTGGTGTCTGCTAAAGAACAGTATATGCGTATTCTCATTTCCTGGATTTCTCTTACGTTCCTGTAAAACCGAAAGATGACCATTGCTAAAATCCCTTAAGTGGGAAGAAGGGCACAGAACTGACATAAATCAATATCCTGTTCTGCTTCTAGTTAGCATGTTTTCAGTTGACCAGAATCAATGAAGGACCAACAACTGTGTAGCAATTGGTATAGTATCAGCTTGAAAAATCACAGTCAAGTGAGATTATCTTCTGTTTTCACTATGTACTTACTTCCTGCTTTGAGTCTCTCCATGAGTCACTTCCAGAGCATTTTTGTTCAGGCTTCATGGCTGAACCCTATTCACTAAGTATTTTAGTGCTACTTTGATCCTGGACTGACTTAGGTATGACAGGTTGGGTAGATGTTGTTTCTAAAAAGCATGTGATGTGTTACTTGTCAATCTTGAATGCCCTGGCTTTTCTCCAGCTTATGTTTTTTGTGCTCACCTGATTAATTTTTTTTGTTCTTAGGTGGCCACTTACATAGACTATAAACTCCCAATCACTATGTTCTGATTCACCTAATTGTAAACACAGGGGAAAAAATGTTATTATCAAAATCTCTGATCAAATTACTGCATGCTCCTTGTTATGAAAGTCCATTCTTAACTTTGTCCACTCTGCCAGATCATGTCTTTACCAAAGTAGAGAGGTCTTTCATAAAGTAGTTTTTAGTACTGCTTAGGAGTTAGACTGTGCTACGGAGAACATGCTGCAAAGGGCCACCATGTTTCCTCCCATCCATTTTTCCTGGTGGATAATTACCAAGTAGGATTAATCTTATCAGGATGTAAACAAAATATAGGTATGAGTTTGGAGATGTCACACTGTTTACACATTATTCTGTATTTGGACTCACAGGTCACACAAGACTTCAATATTACTTAATGTATCCTCTTCCCTTTGACTACCCCTTTGATTTCAAACACACACTCTCAGTAATCATACACTGGCAATGCTTCTTCCGTATTCTGGGAGCTGAACAGGGTGCTTCCCTTTATAGTTACTGGCACTGGAAACAGCCATGTACTGCACAGAGAGTGATGACCCAGAACCCCTGGAAATGGTTGATAACTTCCGAAACGTTCAGGAATTTCATGAAAGACTGGTTTTTATCTCCTTCCGTGAAGGTAAGTTGTATGAATGCCTCTATGCAAAGACACAGTGCACAGTGATTTGTGTAAACTTGAAATACTGAAGTGGCAGTCCCGTTGCACTGTACCACTACAAAAATCTAGCAATCTTATTTTCCCACAGTTCACTTTGTTCCCTTTTCTTCTCTTACTGCGTTGTTGCATGGGCAACTGTACGAGAATAAGGTATTCAGAGAGTATATAGGAAGGTTTTTTTTCCACAATGGGTATCAGGCAAGCCCTGCAACCCTTCTGACCAAAGACAAGGAGATAAAAGAAGGAAGACATGTTTGGCCTTGTCATGCTTAGCAGAAATACCTGCTGTCACTCCAAACACTAAACAGTTCTCTACAGCTGAGCTGTTTCAGTCAGCATAAAGTGCTTGAGCTGGCCTTGTCTCACCAGCGACATTTGCTGGTTCTCAGCAATATCAGGATTGTTTTTATGCAGACCACACATCTAAAGGGAATCACAGCTTTGCCTTTCAGGGAGTCTGGTTTTGGGAAATTACATAGAATCCTTGAGGAATTAAAAATCAAGAAACAAAAATAATTCATAACACTGGATTGTATGATCCAGTGTTACAAGTGAAAAAAAAATTTGCCATCTTATGAGGAAGAACAGATTTAAAAGCTTAATTATACAGTGTTACACAATGACAGTGCATAGGTTTGGGGCGCGAGTTGTGCACAAAAACCTGCATCTGTGGTGAGAAGCTTAGCTGTGCCCCACAATAAGGCATTCGAGTATACTGTTTGTGCAAAATGTATTGTTCCAATTTCTGTGTTGTCTTGCAAACAAATACCCTTAAGCAGTTGTGAAGCTGGCACATACACTGAAGGCAGATGAATCTAGGCAAGCCTCTACACTATTTGAAACTGGGAGTAAAAGATTTTTAAAAGAAAAAACAGACTTCACAAAAAAGACTGGCCAAGCAGTGAACTTTCAAATTAATAAAACGTGTTAGCACATCATTTCAACTTTGCCTGCTAGTTTCTTCACTGTTTAGATGAAAGAACGGAAAACACAGGAGTTGTCTATATTGGGAAATTTCGCACAATAGCCACTGCAGGGAACAGTTCTCCCTGCAGGCATACTGCAGTAGCTGTTCTTGCCATTCCCCTCAGCAGACAACCCCTTTCATCATAATATATTTTTTCTAATATAAAGCTATAAAGGAGAAAAGTGAAAATTAGAGATCAGCCAAAACAAATCCCAGCCAAAACATTTCTCTGAAATCAGAGAAGATTTAGATTTGCCACCAAAAGTTGGCTGGTCTCTGTCAGATTAGCTGCATCAAAACTCCCAACCAGAACACTGTGGAGCATCAGCAGCATGTGGCCCTTATTTGAAGCAAATCTCCCATCTTTGAGATAAAACCCAGAGACAATTTCAGAAGTCATTCTGTGGCTGGGGACCATCTCAGTTCTCATGGAAACATTTTAAAATCTTTCTAAAGCTTCCCATAAGAGGAACACAATTCTACCACGAAGTTTCTTTTGAGTGCCTTCTCTGGAATTATTGCACATAACTTAGTAATTATTTAAATAAGCATGTTGATGCTACTGTCCTTGCTACTTAAGCACATTTCTCTCATTGAGTTCTAATGATTTAGTTATTCATTTCTCTGTATTTTTACTGGAGTAAAAAATATTTAACAGCTCTGAGCTGACTGACTATATGGCTTGAACCACAAGCCATGACTTCCCATTCTCCAGCTCTGCATTAAATCTCTGCATTTCATAATCTCCAAAGCTTCAGCGACAAAGGCTACATCTCCTTAACTGCAGCATCTCCTGACTTTTATTTTATTAACCATTCTATCTGCAGTTAACATAGTGGATCCTTAGGAGAAGGCTTATGGACCAGGTATATGAAGAAGGGCAGACTACAGTGCTAAAGGCAATACACAGTTTTCAGTGCAGTTCAGGGATCCAAAATACCTCAGGTTCTCATTTCTGTACACTCAGCAGAAAGCTACTGACTAGAAAACCAACTATTTTAACTTGCAGCACAGAAGGAGGGGCAGCAATTTAAGACGAGATGGGATACTTCCCAATTTTGAGGTGCAGAGAAACAGCATAACATATCCTTTTATTTAAAGTATGATTAAGGAGCTGAAGATGTTACACCTGATAGGTTAAGTCATCACTATATGACTTTGTACTTTTTACTGAGCATCTTGAAAGGTGCTCAGGTTCTCAAGGACCCTCCTGTGTGTACACAGCTTCCAGTTTGTAAATAAAGGCCTAGAACAGTGACTTTCCCCCAAAATAGCTGAGTAGCTTTCATCTCCCACCCTCATTCTGGAAGCTAGAAATGCATTCATTCCAGATACCTCAAAAAAAGGTCCCCAAGCCTGTTGAGACTACAGTGCAAAGCTCTGTAAGCATCCACACTAGTTCTTTGCAGTCAAGCAGCTGAAGCATTTTTCTGATTTTGCTGTCATTTCTCCATTTGTCTCCTTGTTTCTTTGCTGCCAAATGTATCTTACCGTCTTTCCCATTACTAGCACCAGATAGCTAAATATTTAAGCCTAAACTAGCTTAGTTTAGTTATACCCTTCTTTTATTTAGCACTACCATTTCTGCTTTTGAATTACTGCTGAAAGAAGTTACTCTGATAAATTGTCTTTTTTCTCATTTTAATTTGTTTATAGTTTGAAGCCCAGTTTCAAGGTCTGACTAAAACAAAATACTGAGTACTGTTGGCTACCAAAATTTTGCGTCAGTCTGCATCAGCTCACATGTTAACAAAACATAAGATTTTTCCCTTTCTTAAGGATCATTAATACCTTTCTGCTATGCATGATGAAGAGTCTCCTCAATCTCTGTTCATGTGTAGTTCTCTGCACTAGGCAATAACCTAAATCTTACTGCTTCAGTCAAGAACAAGTAACAGAACAACCTCCCTATCAATTTATCAGCTAAGAAAACTGATTTGTTCATATTATACTGGTAACAAGTGGAAACCTTGTTTCTTGACTGTAATATGACCTGTGTCAAAAAGTTATTTCTGTGACTATATACAACTCACATAGGGCATACACAAGTCACACTTGGGATTTTGCTGGTTCTGTTCCTTGATTTCTCATTGTATACTATATAAAGCCATAGTCATAATATTCTATTCTATGTTCAAGCCTCTTATCAAGTCCCTATGCTGCCACTTGCAGAGTATAACAGTTACAGAAAAATGCCTCAATTTAATCTCATTTTAAAATAAGAATTACATTAGGAATTCTTCTGTTGCTAGATTCTAACCAAAATATATAAGAAAATTACAGGTTTACCAAATTGTCAACAGTCCTTAATAGCCCCATGATTAATATACAAACTGGTATTAGTTGCACAAACAGTATTTTGAGTAAATGAAAGGATTGCTAAATAGTGAAAAAGGGAAAGAACTAGAGTATGCCAATCCTTTTTCTGCTTTTATGGATTGGCCAGCTAGAAATATCCCTCTCCCCCATGGCATTCTCATATGACCAGGAAGAGGGTTAAAACTTTCTTCCCAAACCTCCAATCTCAAACACCAGCTGCCAGCTAGAGAACTAGTTAGGTCCAGAATGGCTATTTTAGTAATCCCCTTCAAATCTCTGCTCAAGTCAGATTATGTACAATGATTTTAAACAGCAGAATCAGGATTTGCAATATGGCTGCCAAGTTTCTGAGACTGTAAAGCTTCCTCTGCAGGGTCTTTCTTAAATCCATGCACAGACAATCTACTATAGCAATGCCACTGCAGAAACACTTACTGAAGTAATGGAAGTTCTAGAGTGAGCAGGTACCTTATGTTTAAGACCGGTTCACCATGGAATCCTAGAGATCCAACTTTTACGTTTTCTACTCTCTCAATTCATCAGAAGTGAGAAATGCAGTTTTCCATCTGTTTCTTAAGCTGACCTTTCAGCACCTGACTACCTTCTCTCTGTAAATCACACTCAGTACTTAAAAGTAAATGGTAGAGAGTTACAATCTGTGATCCCAGTGACTGAAAATCAGATACTATGCTTTTCATCCAGGAATCTCTAAACACTTCACAGAAATAGTGTAAGCATTATTATTTCCATCTATGCGGGAAAATTTGACCCAGATGTGACTTTCTCAAAATTGTTGCTGTGAACCAGTGCCAAACCCAAGAATAACATTTGGCTCCCATGCAGAGGTGACACCAGCTATAAAAGCGTTTTCAATGTCTCTTTAAACTTGGCATGACTTAACCAGGGTTGAATTGTATGGGTTATTGCCCATCCTGCTGTTCTCACCCAAGAACTGGTCTCTATGGCTATGAAAGGCATTGCTCAGCACTACTTTAATAGAAACCCCATTCAGTCTAAGTACATTTAATTACAAAAGCTCATTGACTCTATCAGTGAACCATAGAAAAATGTTCTACCCATTTCAAAAAAGGTATTCATCACCCCTGTAATCTCACATTCCACCTACTATAGCCACAAAGGCTCCCTCACAGGTGCAGTCCCTCACCTTAAGGGGAAGGAAAAAAAAAAAAAGGGTTCCTGGCAAAGCACAATTAAAGTGCACCTGGTTGCTTGCTGCAAGTGCCAAGCCTGATGCAGCCAGCTGTACCACAGACACTTACTAAGAAGGGAAGGAGAAACCATACACAGAATCATGGCTTGGGTCAGGCAACCACAGAAATTTGTGAAAGAAATCCTGTTGTGCACACTCTAGGCCACTACTAAAGCAGGTTTTCAGAGTAACTTTTCTGCCTTTTCAGTATCAAGACTGAGGGCTGCTATCTTCACCTGAGCACAGACACCACAAGATGGGGCCATTGAGCTGTGTTTTGTATCAAAAATGCAACGGACCAAACCGTTCGGTCCTCCGCCTTTTGATGCCAGTAATTAAAATCTAAATTCATGCTCACTATTAACAAGGACTACATTTCAAAATGTCTCTAATCTTAAAGGATTATTCAGAAAAACTCAAACATGTTTATAATGTGTTTTGCCTGTCAGCAATCTATTCTAATAAAATCAGCTTCACGTTCTTGCAGCTGAAATTTATTATGATGTTCAAACCTTCCACTGCCCCCAAGTTAAATGGGAACTGGTGTCTAGCTCTGATTATAGCACCATGCTGAAATACTATCTAACTAAATTTGCAAGAAGGTCTTCTCATCAAACAGAAATGCCCCCTACCCTTCCTCTTCAAACTACAAGCTCTCTTTCTACAATTATCTATTTGGTGTTATATTTTGTTGCCCATTTGATGCACCTTTACTATAACAAAACTCCCCTTTTTTAAAATACAGGTTTTTTTCAACTCCACAGATTGCAAGCTTCTTCTATTCAGTTGGACTCAAAATTAATAAAGCATCTAGTGGGTTAAATGGGATACGGTTAAACTCCAGGTTTTACATTTCTGTTTTCTCAACAGCTTATTTAATAAGAGAAAATATTTAGATGGAATACTTGATACCTGTCAGCTTCCCTCTGGGATGGTTCTGATGTTCCTTAGAGAGGAACAGTCATCTGATAAAATATTAAAAAAATGTGTACATGAATTATGAAAATGCAGTTAAGAAAAGTGTGCTCACCTTCAGGGTCTTTGGGAAGGCCAAAATAAATAAAAATACTTTCATTGCCAAAAATATAGGAAGGTCATTATCAGAGACGGCATTATAATGATAATGCTCAACATCTCAATGCAAACATGAGATCACTCAGTTCTTCACACTAATATCCTGAATTCATTCTTACCTTCATAGATGCCTTTAAGCAATGTTCTCAAGAGCAAAGCATATCACTCTTCAGCTGTCCACATTAAACGGTGTTCTTCTGCCTTGAAAAAACAAAAGGCATCAAATTTAACATCCTTAGTTGCCTGGGTTTAGTTGTTCAGTTTTGCTTATGCCCTCTCATAGATTATAGCATTGAAACCCAAAGAGTTTCTGATCTGCTATGCCTGTGCCTGCATGTTGGCTTTGTGACTTCAGCAGGTGTCTAAATTCACAGCACTGTGAACTGTGGATCCATTTGTGGGATTAGGACCTTCCAGTATACATCTATGCAAAGTTATCCATTCCATAATTGCAAAGTGGTATGAGCAGGCTGTAGGAAAGTTGCAGATGCAGAATGCAAATGTTATGACAGATTAGAGACTAACATTCTCCTCTCAAGTAAATGAAGTTAACTGTTTTGTATGCTTTCCCTCTTTTCTTAGGTTTTGTTGCTTCTGTTGTGATAGCCTGCATTCTGGGAGTTCTCATCATTCTTGCAGTAGCCTTCTGGCTACTGAAGAGGAAAAGGTAAGATGTCCAGCTGTTTGTCACATCACAGGAAAAGAAGTCAAACCAAATTTTTCTTCTGACACAAAGAAGTGCTTGTGTGTCCAAAACCTTGCACGTTTTTAATAGTGGTAATGTTTGATCTTTTATACAATACAATCTCTTCCTACAAGCTTTGATTTGTTTTTATCACTGTAGATGTTATTTCTCCTGTATCATATACTCCAAAGTAATTCTATTTTATTGCCAGCAAAATATACTTATATGGCTAAAAGGCCTCTACTTGCTATGACCTTTGTGCCATAGTGGCCACCATTCTGCCACTGTAGGAATGGTTGGGTTTTGTGAAAAGCAACTATATAGGGTTGTTTTTCCACAAAATAATAATTACTGGAATAGTGCTCATGTAAACCCTTAAAAGATACAAGGAAAGGAAATAGAGAATTGTATGTGAGTACCAGGGAGAACACAAAACTACTTTCTACTCTAGGTATTGACTGCTCCCACTAGCAGTTAGGAAATGAGACTCCCTTTCCAGGCTAAGCGGGACAAGCAGGCTGGGTTGATAATAGACTTACCCAGTTTTTCTGTTTCTGAATTGCCATTTGTTCTTTTTCTTGTTCTTTTTGCTAGCATTGCTGCTCCTAATTGCTTTTTTAATCCTTTCATTTTTTCCTAGAACAGTAAGTGAAACAAGAGGGGAATGAAGTTTTAGAAAAAACTTCTCCCAAAGGTCACCTCATTTAAGGGGAAGAAATCTGTACTGACAAGAGATCGTTTAGCCAGACTGTTTGCCACCAAAGCCAAATTCTGGAAAAAAGACTAAGATTACAAACTTTCCTACAGCCTGATCCCTTTGCAGTCAGCATTGACTCTGCCACACAGAATGCATTCTCCTGAAATATTTGTAACAATAAGCTACTGTGACATTTGCACTGGTACAGAGAAAAATAATCTCATGCATGCATAATTGACCATTTTAAGTAACCAATGGTGCTTTTCCTTCATCAGAATTACAATTGTTTAACACATTTCTTTTATTTTAGCTGCAAAAAGGGAGGTGAAGACAACAGAGGAGTCATCTACAAACCAGGCACGTACAAGGAGGAAGAAGACATCTCCAAACTTTGATGCCCCTGCTCTGTCACAAAAGCCCCTATTCATTCACAGCACTGATTTGGTGGAACATGTCTCTTGTTCTTGGCTAAAGATAAGCCTCAAGAGTGTTCTAAAAATGTACCAGCCAAAAGTTTTCTGTAGCCCTTGTTCTCTTGTTTTCCAGGGAGATAGGATCAGTGAATACTCCTGAGCTAAATTCCTCACCACATTCTTTCCATGTTTGCTGCTTACTGAGTCTGGGTCTTTTAATTGATTTTACAGTTAATCCTAAACTCCCATTTTATGGTTTGTTTAGCACAGATTTTCCCACAGGTATTCAAGTCTGAAGACACTCATCAATCTACAAGGACTCTTCCCTGCTAAATCAAGGTATTGGTTTTAGCATCATGAATATAAACAAGATAAAGGGCAATGTGTATTTGAGATAAGAATTTGAACTAGGTTGTTCAGCAGATCCAGTTTTTAAAATCACAGCATACGATGCTAGTACATTCACCAGTGGCTTTGTAACAGAAATATTAGAGGTAAAGACAAGTGTAAACGCAATGAGAGCCACATGGATTGTTAATGGGGTTCTCTGGAATCCCCAGGAACTGAGTGCTGAAAAACCACTACTGCTAGAGGAATGGCTCACTTTCCAGTTATTACATAGCCTCACAAATCTGTTACAGACATCAGCCTCTGTCTGTCATTAGAATTAGAGAAGGACCTTGTCTTATTATCCTGCTCTTATTTATAGTGTGTGCATGAATGCTGTGGAGATAATGCAGTTGCTGCTGCTTTTAAGCAGACTTGTCATTTAATCATGAAATCTTGATTGATTTTACAGTGTATATTACAACTGCAATTATACAGTAGACAGTTTCACTGATTTAGTTCTCTGAATTTAGTAAGTTAATTATTAGAAAGTAATCAAAATTACCTTTTCAAATCTCATAAGCTAGATACTCTTGAGTCTCATTATGCATTTTTGAAAGTGAGAAGCATAAACCTAACTCTGTTTCCACTGAAGACAATGTGAAATGTCATTGACTTCAGGAAGAACAGTGTTTAGCCAGCCTAGCCCCAGATGTATACAGAATTCCTCTTGAATTTGCCATCTAAAGCTAGGGTCTGAAATGTTTGTACTTCAGTACACAGGCAGGAAGTCATTGAGCACAGGCTTATACCTAAAATAACTTCAGGTCTGAAAGCTGCTAAACACTACCGGGGAAATTCCAGTCTGAACTTTACACTTAGGTCCATTTTATATTCAGTACCATCACCACCACATTTGTGATTTTAAATAAATAAATTATTACTGTATGTGTTTTCTCCTTTAAAGACGGCAGATGCATACTTACGTTTTAGATTCTAGCCTTTCCACCCCCAAGAAAACTGTTTGATGTCAAAAGCAAGCTTTTGAGTGAAAGGAGAAATAACTTATTAATACTTACTGTACATGAAATTTAGGAGCATAATCTTACAACTAAGTACATTGCATTTGCCAGCATTTTTATCTCGCATAAACAAGCACATAAATATCATCTTGTTGAAATGTTTCGAATTACTTAAAAAGCAGCATTTGTGTGCTATGGGGAACATTACTTACTCTTTGAATACAGGTGTTTAAAGACAAGAATAGATAATAAATTTTTATGATGTTTCTTTGGTTTCTCTTATTTCTTCTAGAAGAGTAACATTCTAATTAGTATTTTAATCTTCAGCTCAGCTGATTAGAAACATTGATCAATCACTTTTTTTTGCATGCAACATCCTTGGCATCTATAAAAAGAAGCATAAAAACTTCAGCCAAATACTATATGCTTACTGCGAGGAAAAGTCTCACATAACCAACATAGAAAAAATTACACATTAGGCAAAAAAAGTCTCTTTCAGAACTATTTCTTAAGCAAAAGAACAAACTGAAGAGGGATTCACACAAATCGTATTCCTGCTACTACCACTTGTAACACTCTCTAGCTGCATGGAGTCCTCCTATGAAATCCATGCTGCCTTTGAAAATGCAAGCACGTGGCAATTTTTGTTTTTCCTTAATACTATATTACCAGTTTGCACTGCCAGTGGTCCCTGAGCTGAAAGAATCTAATTCCATATGTTTTCTGGGCTCTTTAGCCACTATCATTTAATAAACCTATTGAAGTATCACATTTTTTTAATACTTACCAGGACATTTCTTTTCTCATTCTTACATGCACAACATGTCAGATGTCTGGAAAAATCAAGCATGATCAGAAAGACAGATGCAGTTAACACACTACCATAATAAATTAAATCAAGTTACAAAAATCACAATTGACTCCTTTTTAAATTGAATTACCCATTTTTGAGGCTCCAATAGCAGAAATGAAGCCTAAATAATTTAAGCCAGAAAAGAAGTGAAAGAGTTAGATGCCACAAGGGTTATAGAGCTCTCCTTCCATTTCCTTGTGATATAAGGAAACTCATTCCTTTGTGTTACAATGCACCTACAGCATGACTATTCTCAAGCAGATTATTCTCAAGTCCAAACTCAGGAGTATTCACTTCTTGTAAGCAAATATGAATATCCTCATAGCGGTGCTTTACTCATTGCCCTACTTCCTGGTTTAGTCAAGAATTTCTCCTCTCAGGAAGAGGTTATCAAAATAGCAGCTACCAGGTTTTCTTTTTTTCTTCAGAAAGGAGAACTTACTTCAGGACATCCTATCATAGTTTATATAACAAACTTTGAAGTCAGGTTGGTACAACTTTGTCCGAACTGGTTGACCAAGCTGTATTTGTGGTTAAAAAAAAGGTATATGACAATTAAGTCACAATTAATAGTCACAAGACTATTCTGCTAGAAGGTGTATACAGTGGGATCATGATAAATATCTTACTTTTACATTTTGTCCACTGTGAACAGTGTAGGGGTACAATACATCTTGCACAACTAAGCGTATTTCAAAATTTACTCAGGAAGCACTGAGAAGCACCAAGTCACAAAAAGTTCTGCATTTGTCATATCTATTGTATGAAAACAAACCCTAAAGGATTACTTTTAATATATACACCTAAAATCTAATGACCAACAAAAGCAAATTTTAACTTCTGAGGAAGTGTATTAAATATAGAAGATTTAAAAAAAAAAAGGCTTCTTGACTTCAGCTAAAATTGAGGAAGAAAATTGAGTTGTTTTGCTATTGCAAAGCTTACTGTGTTGAAGGAAAATGTTATTTTCATTAATTCTGTAGCAAGATCAATATATTAATTCTCATCTAAGTTTAAGACCTAGTCATCAGCTTTAAATCTCTTACCCATAGTTAAACATATATATTTAACATTGAATCATTTGTCTTACTATTGCAGAAAGCTGCAAGTGAACTAGTAAGTTCTCAGATGTGTGGTATCCATGAGGAGGTTTGAATTGTGCATTTCAAACAGCTGCCGGACAAAAGCCAAGTAACGTAGTAAACAAATACAGGTTTTTTCCTCCCCCTAAATTCAAGAAGGCATCAGTTGCTCTAAATGTGTAGAGAGATTATAGAGGATATTAGGCACTATCTGGGATGCTGATGAGCTAAAAGGAAGTCACTGTCCCTGCATAACAAGCAGCGTTTCAGATTTTGAAGGGAGCCACCTGCAGTGAAGAAAGTCTAAGTCCCCATGAGGATCAGGGTAATAAAGAATGGCAGTATGCTCCCTTCATAGTGAGGATGCAGAAAAGTCTGCAAAAATAAAAATAAAGTAGCAGGAAGTAAGTAAATCCAGAGTTCTTCACATGAGAAGAGATAGTTGGTGTCAAACTGCTAGGGAAGTAAAATGAAAAGGTGTCATTTTAAATAAATCAGAGCTTTTAAAAAAACCAGAGTTCTGTAATATGCAGTGTGTTAGCTGCAGCTGTCTGTCCCAGAGTTTCATCCATTTCAGCACTCAGGATCAGCAGACCCAGTAACCCCAAAGTGAAGGAACACAGCAAACTACAAAGACAATGGGAAAATCAATTGTATCCCATGGCTGGGTAGCTGGATACCCAGAATTGGACAAATGCTGGGTGGAATATTGCCCTCAACTTTCACACTACAAATAAATCATCAGTGTGTACCTCTGCTCATTTTATAGTGGCCTGATAATCTGCCCCACTTTCTATTTCTCCTACTGTCAAGACCTTAAGGAAATGAAACTGATTGGTGAACTCATGAAACCCAATGCCATCAGGTGGCTCAGAACAACCAGCACCACTACCAATCATTGCTTTTTTATTATTTTCAAGTTACTATTTCCAAGTAATCAAATTTTCTGAAATTCTGAAAGAAAACTGTAAATAGTTATTCTTACACATAGAGTATATTTTGAAAAATCGGTTTATGAATTAATTGTGGTGTGGGTTTTTTTAAACCACAAATACAGCTTGGGACATAAAAATTTAAAAAGACACTGCGAGGTTTCTATTACTGCCTTGCAAGGAATAGTCAAATCTTATTAACTTTCACTTTATTTTATTTTCCTTGTTTGTCCTTCTACCTAAAAAAACACAAACATTTTTCTTCATCACTAGAAAATGTAAACTGGAGCTTAACCTACCCCACAGGCCTCTTTAAAAGAAGGCAATATTTATATGTTCTATATTTCAAAAATGCCAGATAATCAGGAACATTACAGAAACGTAAAATCTGACACCTTGTTTCAGTTTTGGCTGCCTATTCAACACATAAATGTTTACAGACAGATTTCAAATTCCCTGTACTTTAATTAAGCTCAACAAAAGCAAACAGAAGACTTTGTAAGACACATACAAAATTTCCCCCCATGTTCATTTTTCAGAGTTGATGAAAAACCACCAGTGACTGCTGGATGGCCTTACATGGCTGTACAACACTTGGAGTGGCTGTATCCAACTGCCAAGAGCAGTGCAGGCTGACATGACTAAGTATCCAGCACCAGGATACACTGAAGTCTCCATTTCTTTAACATGAACGTTTAGTACATGCTTGGCTCTTCACAGAATAAGTAAGAAGTAAGAAAGAAATGGTGGCTTGAAAGCCTCAGGGAACCAAGCAGCTCACACAACCATTTAAATGTTTTGGTAGTACCTGTTTTAGACGATTTGATTATATTAAAAGCCTTTCTTGACCGTCCCAGAGGCTCTGCCCACATTCTAATCTAGAACCGTAACCCACTTACTGCACAGCTTTAGACAATTTATGTATTCACTACTTTTTCTGAAATTTAAAAAGTTGTTCTGTAACTAACCTAACTCATTGTACCTTGTCCACTCATAAAAAGACTTTCTACCACAATATAGCAACTACGGTTTTAGAACATCATTCCTCACCGAGAAAAGACTTCTGGCTAGCAAATCAACTCCTGATACTAGGATCATTCAAAATAAGTAATTTTATTAATAAAAAGCATTCCTGTGAGTGTTAAGTTCTACCCTGCCATTCTCACAATTTGAGCTATTACAAAAAAGTGTCAAAGCCATTTTGAAAAAATGGTTTTGCAAGCCTTCCTATTTTTGACCAGCTAAATAGAAAAGCATGCAGTTAAACGTGGAAATAATACCCATCACTTGTACCTAACTCTTAATCAGCACATGAGTTGTGACAATACACTAAATTACCATGTAGCTTTTTAATGTGAAATTATGAAACAAAAGTTCCCCAGACAACTTTTAGCCTGTTACATGAAACTGCACATAGTTGTTTCTGTGGTATTGCAGAACTACAGTAAGATATATAAATGAGCCACTGTTAACTGTCTCCTTTTCAGTTCTCAGTACAGTCATAGAGAAATATAGAGCAATTGTCTGTGGATGAAAATGGCTATACCTCAACTGCAGTGAACTGTATTATAATTCACATTAGCTGCAGATACTTACCTAGACCTCAGGAAGGAAAAAAGACCCTCAAACAAATCTACATTTAAAATGTGCATTTTTATCAAATCAGGTCTTATTATCAAAGTCAGTAAAATATATGTAAATGAATGTAAAACTACAAGTTTATGACAATTTAAAAGAACAGAACTTGGAAATTTTGCACATTTCATTAATAAATTAGTTTTATTTGAGCAAAACATATATATTGCATAGTCTCAGAAAAAAAAAATAGTTCCAAAAAAGAACTCAAAAGTCCAATTATTTTGTTTTCTTTTAAAAACATAATTAACAACTATTACTAAAAATAATATGTAAGACAGTTTCTGATTCCAGAGAAGTGAAATGGCACCATCTAGTGACTTACCAATTAGAAAATCAAGTCAGGAAAGTTGTCACTTCTTTTACTTCCTCACCACACCATACATTCAAGTTTGGAAACAATAGCAAAAGGAAATGTAAAAATAAACATGAATGCTGGAACACTTACTATGGAACAAGGAATTGAAAGTCAAGTGTTACTACTCAAGGATTATTTTTCTACTAAACTAGGTACCTGTAGTCTTCAGTATATTAAAATGTTTTTGAAGGCACATACAATATAAGTTTAATAGTCACATACTACTGACCCAAATATCTTCCCAGGAAAGCCAAATGCTTTTTAAGCAATGGCCACAACAGCTTATTCAGGAGTTTTCTATCAATTAATGATAACACACATAGTCATCAAACGTTATGAATAAAAATCAAGTAAGTTTGGATGTATCTAACTCTTCACTGACAAAATCAAGTAAGGCAGCAGCTCCTCCTCTTCAATTAGTAACAACACATCATAATTTGCACAGGCACCGTGATCCTATGTGTATATGTTCACTGATTCACATTTCCAGCAGATTGCCTGCAAGCTGCCAGCATAGAACATTTCTAAGCTATTTTGCCAGAACTAAACTTTAACTGCTTCTGTACAGACTGCATATATTTTATAACATCTTCTAGAAATTCATCCACTAGAAAAATACAGGCAAAAGCAGAACATTTGCTACTTATATTTTTTCCTCTGTGCTTTTCTTAAAGGAATATATTGAAAAAAACCTTAGTCACTTTTTTCTCAGCAAAAAGTCATATGCCCTCTGGAGGACTATCAAGGAGGGCTTTTCTTTTAGGAATTGCTGTACAAAAAGTGAAAGAGTGAAGGAGGTTGCGCAGTGGAGATTCTATACTCTTCACACATTTTCCACCAATGTTTCCTCTTCTGTTCTTTGCTTTCTGTGTGTATTTAATAAACATGAAGAGTTTCTTGCTTTGCTAGAAAAGTTAAGTCTCTAGCAACTCAAAAAAACCCCCACCAAAACCCACCACTCTATAAACTTTTAGTTTCCCACCCTAAAAAGTGGGACAGGTTGCAATTATAGCATCAGAGGATTATCTTTTTTTACACACTGAGAGACTGAAAATACTTTGTGAAGAACATTACCGTGATCTGAGGCTCTGCTGTCTTCTCGCTTATCCATAGCTCTATGGCAGGGCAAAGAATACTACCTATTCCTAATAAAAACAAGATAAATAACGTTAACAACTGTTTATTGCAACAGGGTTGAAAGCCATTAAGAAAAGCAACAGACAGGAGAGTTGGCATTGCTTCATACTGCTACAATCTTCAGCAAGAACAAGTAAAAAAAACTCATCAGGGAAATCACAGAAGAGCAAGCTACTACAAGCTACTACAGGTAAGGACCATATTCCAAGAACACATGGATAAAATACTTTCTGGTTAGAACAAGCACTGGGTCAAACAATTTTATGCACTAACTTCAACATATGCAACTGGCCCAGATTACATTATTTCTCTATTTCTATGAGCCAATTCTCCACACAGATACCTATTTTAGCTTTGGCAGAGCACAGAAACATGTATTTGAACAGACTGCCCTTCCTCTTTCAAAACTGATTTCATTTTAAGCTGAAATTTATGCCTGCAAGAATGGTTTTCAGCTGACACAGTAAAAATGGGGGTCTTGTAATCAGTCTTTTGAGAACACCTGCAGAGCTCACTTTAACTTTTACAAAAACCTGTATGATTTTCAAAATGTGATTTTTTTTAAAACTTTATTTGCAAATAGGTGGGGGTATTATTTATAAAAATTAATTGCCACTTGTTTTAACCATCATGGAGACAAACATAGTGGAAGTCCACAGACTCCCATTTGAAATGATGACTTTTCCAAGCTCAACTACAGATACAGTCATGGGACTAAAACAGCAAATGCTTCTGGTCATAAAAAGCAGTAAAATAAGGAAAAGACATGTTAGAGTATCTTCTGATTCTAAAATTTTGTATGAATACCCTGAATGAAAAGGCATGCAAATAATTCAAACAGAATATACAAACAAATATGCTTTTTTAGGACTAGCTGTTACTGTGTTTTGTCTTTAAGTTGGTTGCGCTAAACATTTGATAAGCTAATGTTCACCCACTGAATTAGTTACATAATTAAAAGGAGATATGTTAAACTGGTCCCTAAAATTAAAAGGAAAAAAGGTAATTTCTACTACTTAAAGCCTAATTTAGGACCCTGCATGCCTCGAAATAAAAGTAGCAGACAATGTCAGAGGAAAACTTGCTTGTCCTCTAAACCTTGCTTTTGATGTAGGTGAACCTCTGAAGGGGAGGCTGAGCTTACTTGTTGGAAACCACTGCTCTAGATCAAGAACAACAGACTTGCCATGGCGTCTTTTAAGAGGCACTTAAGCATCTGACACCTCCTTTAAAAATCGAAGGAGCATGAACCTTTAGATCTTGAATTAGTGAAACTAGTGAGCATGGTAGTATATTATCAGGGTATGGGGGGGGTCTTTGGTGACCAACCGAAAATCAGAGGCACAGACCAATTTTATAAATAGATGGTATCACTTAAAATACTCTAACTACGGTAAACGTGCAAAGATGGTCAACATACAGAGGTGTTGACCATCGCAGGCACCTCTATAACTGAATCTTTATTAATGTAATCTAATAATTGGTATAGTTATCATAACACAGTCTTCATCTTGGTCGCACAGGAAATGCTTAGGGCACTCTGACTGACTTCATACTTTGCATGCTATAGACGCAATCATGTATCCACACAAGACATGCACATGTATCTGTCAAAAAGCTGACAGAACTCCAGTGGCATCAAGTATATAATTCATTAGTATGGAGAAATATACACTAATCAAAATCAGTGTTGGTCACCTTTTCCCCAAAGCAAGAGGATTTTGGAAAGATTTTTGGAATACACATCAAAGTTTTCACTTGTTATTTGGAAACTGAAAATAAAAATAATATCTTTTTCTCTTGGTTTAACATCAGAAATCAATCTCTTGAAAGAAAACCACCTCCTTATCATTTTGCACATACTACCTGAATTATAAGAAGCTACCCATAAAGGACATTTACTGTTTGAGTTATTAAAGATTACTTTTCTGTCATAAAATGGTAATTACAGGGCACGTATCACAGAATGCTATGCATGCAATTCCAGGTCAGTGAAACAAGCTGTTGCTTTTGCACTCAACCATAGTCACTCATCTGACATTTTATATAGCAGTCACAAGACAACATATCATGATATCAAAGGCTACCATATGACACTGCAACCCACTTCTCAGAAAACTTACCTTACTCTACTAATTTTGTGCTCTCATTTAGACAGAATTTAAATAAAGGGAAAAAACACTTTTAAAGGTCAAATTTAATATTTCATTCTACATCCTTAAGCAAAAGGCAGTTTGGAAAGTTTATTATCGTTTAATCACTTTGATCTTTACAGAAAGAGCTACGGTGTCCTAAGTTGAAGAAAACTGGCAGGCAGTAATAACAGTAACTCATGAAAACTTCTATATATGTGGTTGAAAGGTGTTTGCTCTAATACTAAGTTTTAATGAAGAGCTGTGATAAATGAAATATAAACTACTTTGTTTTAAATCTTCTTTCTTTCCAAGAGGTAGCCCTTCCTATGGAAGAAAGTTTAAGGGTTAATTGACAGGGTTAACCCTATTAGCTGTGTTTGACCTCCAATTTGCATTATAGACTAAAATGTAAAAATTAAAGTTCCTAAGTTTTATTATTTGCTTTAAGGCTGCAATCATTTTATTTTATATTATTAAACCTAACTCTTGAGAAAGTATGTTGCCAGAAGAGAACTGCTGATACTGAATACCGTTAGCTATTTGTCCAGTGTGATGCCACACTTAAGGAATCTCCAGTGAATGGGAAACATCATATGACTTCAGAAGTCTGTCGTAGGTAAATCGGAATAGTTCCTGGGGCAGAAAACACCACTCCAAAGATGAACACATTTTTCCATACTGATGCTTAATGGCTACCACCAATTTGCACAGCAACAAATCACACAAGGGAAGAAAGCAGCAGGAAGACCAGCCAGATGAAAGCCCTTCAATCAAAGAGGGGAGAAAAAACCCAAAGAACTGTTATGCATATTGCATTTTCCACTAGCATTTGACATTTCTAATAAGAATCTCCATGAGGCAAATAAATTGGTTAGAGAGTTGCAGAGTAAATACCACAAAGAAATACATTCTAAAGAAGAGTGCATTTCCCATGACAAGAAACTATTTTTTAATAAAAATTAAACTAGCAATTTCATCTCTGATGTGGACAGGGTGGTTAAAAAACCAGTTAAGTAACTCTACCCATTTATGCAAACTACATTACTACTGAAAGAGGAAGGACTAGCTTCATTACACTGTGTGAGAAAATACAGAAAAGCAGGCCCACCTCTTAAAAACACTTTTGGTAAAGTCTGTTTCCTACCATGGCTACGGTTCTTGGGAATACCCACGAGGCACCAAAAATGAAACAATGCTGCCTTGAAAAGAATTTAAAAATGCATATGGAAACGGATGGCCTGCCTAAACATCGGAGCTGGAAGGGGCCCAAGCTGGCGAGTACGGGGCTGCGCGCACTGGGGGCTCATGGCCAGGCCTTCCCCAGGCGGGATCCCCTGGTCACCTCTGCAGGGCACACCAGCCCTCCAGGGCAGCTGCGGCAGGACAGAGGCTGTGCACTCCTGCACCCAGGGTGCCCACCCACCCACGTCCGCTTACTGTAATGCGGCATTGGGAGCTTCCTCACGAATGCCCCAGGAGTAACCAAACTAAACCTCCGTCACCACCACGTAGAGATCCCTGTTTTTTTCACCCCCAACCACTACAGCACAGCAACGTGGTGTCCACACGGCACAGCCCGTACCTGCCATCCCCAGCACTTTGTGCCCCAGAAGGGTGACTGAGGGCATGGGACACGGGATGGGGGACATTTATGGCCAAGGGGCGCAGCTGCCGAGGGTTCTCGTGGGAAGCCTGGGTGAAGGTCCCCTGCCACCGCCCGGGCCTGCGGGGCTGTGCTCCAGGACCACGTGAGGGCTGGTTTTCTGGGACAGAAGTGGCCAGAGCCCCCCCCGGGGGCCGTGGGGTACCCCGAGGTGGCGGCCCCACAGAAACGCCTGAGGAGAGACGAGTGCAGGGGTCAGCTGCCGTCACCATCTCAGAAAAGAACACTGCCCGCTGGGAGGGCCCGGTCGGGCGAGACCGAGACCGCGGCACGGCGCCGGCTGCCCTTGGGGGTGCGGGAGCACGCGTTGAGGGCAGCGGAGCTCAGGCCCGCTCGGCTCTGGGCCCGATGGCCTCCTCACCGGTCGCCCGGCGGGCGGGGCGGGGGGGGCGGGCCGCCTGCGACGAGGGAGGCGGCGCACAGCTGCAGAGCGCCGGCCCGACAGCGATGAGCCCGCGCCCCAGGAAGGCCGCCCCAACCCCAGCAGCCGCT
>NW_010972775.1:4380435-4412514 GCF_000737465.1 Haliaeetus leucocephalus
GCCGCTTCCCGCCGGCCGTGCCGGTATCCTCATAGCCCAGGAGGTTTCCCTACCGCCGGGTGTGCGGCTGCCCGCCGGGACGAACCTGCCGCCGCGGCCTCGGCCGCCCGCGGGCTGTGAGGAGGACGTGGAGGGCCTGAGGCTGGACGGGCCGCGCCGCGCCGCTCCCCTCAGGCGGCGCTGGGCGGGAAGCGGGGTCGCGCCGTACCGACTCCGGTTTTAGAACGGCTTCGGTTCTACCTTCCGCTTCGCTGTTTTTTTCCTCTCCTCTCCCTTGAAACAGATAAAATACCTGCAGAGTGATGGAGCAGCGCGTGCTAGTTATTTAACAGTTAATTAGTTGAATACTACTTTTAAAGGATTGCCCATCCCCACACTTGGCACGGGGAGTTGCGTAGCCATGGCTGAGGTTCAAGCACAGTGCTGTTCTGGAAAATTACTTACAAACGGTATTTAAGACACAGGTGGTAGCCTTTTCCCTGTAGTTTATTGGTTCAGAGCATAAATGCGTGTTTTACAAAGTCATTGCATTTCAGGTGAGGATGTTCAGAAGCAGTATTTGGCAGCATTAGACATTAATCTCATGGACAGAACTTGCTCAGGCTTCTTGGAAAAATTCATTCCTTCATCTAGAATACATACCAGAGCTAGTTAGTTGCTATCTTACCTGGAAGAAAAAAAAAAGTAAAGTAACACTAAGGATTTGCAAACAGCCTTTAAAGTAAACATTTAACTTTTCCTTAAAAAAAAAAAAAAGTAGTATTGACACAATAAGTTGCACTTCACGTGTAGAATTGGGTATGTAAAGTCTGCACTTTACCGATGAGCACACTGCCAGCAGTCCAACAAAATTACTTAAGTGGGTGAAATAGTGCCAAAATCCAAAGACAAGTATGCTCACAATAGCATCATCTCTTTATGCTGTTCCGCAAGGGTATTAAACCAAGTCAGAAAGGTTAGTGGCCACAATGGTGACATTTCCCTGAGAAATCAAAAACCATTTTGAAACAAATCCATCAATCTGAGACACCACTGCCTAACAGAAGGCCTTGGGATACCAGGTGTAGCTGTGTATCATGGACACTCCTTTGAAAGGAGTGGTGGCAGAAGCAGAAAAAGTCACAACTGCAGTAAATAATCTCAATCATCTACTCAAGGAAGGTATTTAATAGGGCGAGATTCTCAACACTTAGTGATTGTTTACAGAATTTTTGTTCACTTTGAAGTCAGTACAATGCATACAAGAGTAGAGTTCAAGTTACACACACTTTCCACAATTCATTAAACATGTTAATTCCTCAGGTGAGGAAAATGCTTGGATCCTGCTCAAAACTTAACTTTATTTCACAAACTGAAGGAAGAATATGTACTGAGTATGTGCTCAGAGGAATTTGTAACATTTGTTCACACCAGAAGCTTAGTGCTGATGTGCTCTGCTGAAGACAGTAAAAGATTTCTGAAGCAACTACAAAACATCCTAGAGCACTAAAAATTCTCTTCAGCATGTTTTGCATTCCATTCCATGCCCTTTCTTTAAACCTCTAGACGGCATGAGTAACACTACGCAACCTAAAAGCTTCATTTATGTATCTCCTGAAGATTAGAACCTTTCTGAAGAAAAATTATTTTGAAATCTTACATTATATTGATGACTTTGGTATAGTACAAGAATTCTAAAGAGACGCTAGTCAACCAAGTTGGAAAAAGAATCATTTAGGAAAAAGGCAATTTACCAGATTATAAAAGCTGGACACATCCTACACGTGTACTCACAACTTACCTCTGGTCTACAACTGTGCACCATTTGTAAAGTAATTTATAGAATCATAGAATGGTTTGGGTTAGAAAGGACCTTAAAGGTCATCTAGTTCCAATGCCCCTGCCGTGGGCAGGGACACCTTTCACTAGACCAGGCTGCTCAAGCCCCATCCAACCTGGCCTTGAACACTTCCAGGGATGGGGCATCCACAACCTCTCTGGGCAACCTGTTCCAGTGCCTCACCACCCTCACAGTGAAGAGCTCCTTCCTTACATCCACTCTAAGTCTACCCTCTTTAAAGCCATTACCCCTTGTCCTATCACTACAAGCCCTTGTAAAAAGTCCCTCTCTGGTTTTCTTGTAGGCCCTCTTTAGGTACTGGAAGGCTGCTGTAAGGTCTCCCTGGAGCCTTCTCTTCTCCAGGCTGAACAACCCCAGCCCCCTCAGCCTCTCTTCACAGGAGAGGTGCTCCAGCCCTCCTCTGGACTTGCTCCAACAGGTCCATGTCCTTCTTATGTTGGTGGCCCCACAGCTGAATGCAGTACTGCAGGTGGGGTTTCAGGAGAGCAGAGGGGCAGAATCAACTCCCTCACCCTGCTAGCCACACTTTTGACGCAGCCCAGAATGCGGCTGGCTTTCTGGGCTGCAAGTGCACAGTGCTGGCTCACATTCAGGTTTTCATCCACTAATACTCCCAAGTCCTTCTCTTCCAGGCTGCTCTCAATCCAGTTGTCACCCAGCCTGTATTTGTGCTTGGGGTTGCCCTGACCCATGTGTAGGACCTTGCAGTTGGCCTTGTTGAACTTCAGGAGGTTCACACAGGCCCACCTCTCAAGCCTGTAAAGGTCCCTCTGGATGGCATCCCTTCCTTGCTAGTCTGCAACCAAAAAAAGATCCAGGAACTGTAATAAATCACCATTTTTAAGCCATGTATGCCTGGTATTTCCTTTTAACAAACAGAGAATGCAAATGTATTTAAAATGTTATTGGGATGCAGATGCATGCCACTAACTCCTGTGAGAACTGAAGGACTTGCAGAAGTGATTTTAGGATTGCTGAGCATCTAGAACCAGTTCAGATCAAGGGCATCTGCAAAATAATGTTTAAACAGCTGGACCTAAAGCAGCAAACTTGTCTGGCAGAAGCAGTCTGAAAAAACAAAACCACACAACAAAACAAAACCAACAAATAATAAGGTGTAACAAGAATGTAACTCTAGCTTTCCGTTGCTTAAGGTAGAGAGACAATGCATTCTTTCAGCTAAATACAGTTTATTAGATGAACATGTAAAAAGCACAGATTTTAGAAGCTACCTGTCATCCATGTATTTCCCATTTATTCCTTAGGGTGCCCACTTGGGTGTCTTAACTATTAATCTGCTTTTGTCTTGGGTAGACAAAACCATTCTTTCCTTAGGTTTCCTAATTTTCATACCAGTTGTGAGTTATTGCCAAACCACAATAATTTGAAAGTCAAGAGCTATTGCTAATATAATATAATAGCCAACAAATATTTCTGTCAAATCCCTCAACATTCAGTGTTGAAGGAAGCTGGACAAACAGTATTTGCTATATTAATTAGTGATATTTGTGCCTCAGGTTACTTAAGAGCCTTACCTTTCACATAATGCTGATTTAAAACAGCAACAGCAACAACAAAGAAATATTAACAGCTTAAGTAAGTAGATAATTCTAAATCAAATTGGAGATTGTGTCTCATGTTATCTTTACTGGCATTGCTCAGAAGTTACTTTGGAAGAGTATTTCATGACACTAAATGTCTGGAAAATGGTTCCTTATGAAGCTGAAGGTCATTGAAATAATATACTTAAATTTAAGCAATAACTACAGGAATAGAGGAATTGCAGGAGAAATCTAAAGAACAGTCAAGTTTAGGAACAAGCAAAGCCATACAAAAACCCTTGTGGTTTGCCACTGAAGTTCAGCAAAGCTTTACAGGTGCAACTCAGCTGGGCACCCTTCCACAAGAGATGTACTGAAAATAGAGTGGAAATGCCAACTGTATAAAAACTACATGGAATATTTCATACAAAATACTCCAATACTTTTCATTATGTAACTTTTATTTGAGACACACATTGTTGTAAAAAAGTTCACACGGAATAATAAAACCATTGAGTGTGAAGGGTCTTTTTAGGGGTTGGGTTTGGTTTTTTGTCTATACACATCAATACAGAATTAATGATTAGGTTTACAAGTTAACCACATGACAAGTTCACTTTTCTCTGCAGGAGCTTTTCACATTACACCTTTATACCAGAGGTAAAATGTGCTTAAACACACACAGTAGAACAATCCTATTTCAAAATTAAGCATTTTCTCAAGGACTATACTTCTTATTCTGAATTTAGTAGCTACAAAGCATTAAAATAACTGAAGTTTTATTTGCAAAAATGTTTGTAAGGCCATAGGAATGCACTAAAATACTTAAATTCACCAGAAACAAGAAAAATCAATTGAAATCCTGCTTTTGTGGAGGAAAGAAATACAAGTTTTATTTATAAGAATGAGAATGGCATAAGCAGTTCAGTGAATGGAGGAGAAAAAAGACCTATTATCACCTACAGACCAATCCTTAAGAAGTTTAACATTGCAAAATTTCAGTTACATTAATAGATAACCAAACAGATGCATTTTCACAAATAACACATTTATGCATTTTAAATATTATTCATGTACTTTCAAATCATTATCCATTCACAATATCTTAATGTGATATGTATATTCAAGACTCCTTTATTCACTTGTGAAAATGATCCACTTAATTCACTTGACTTCAGCAGACTAGTATGGGAAAGGTACTTACAATAGGAAACACTTTCTGTAAAAAGAACTACAGGTCTGAAAAGTCAATTAGCATTTTTGAGACTGTCCCCCAAATAGAGAAGTGAGCTGCGTTAAGTTTCATGAGTGGTTTAAGCTTTAGCAATAATAGAACTTCCAGACAGTAAGTAAATCAAATATTCTATATACAGTCAACAAAAACTTCTTGTGCATGTTTTGCTGAGCACAGACTGAAAGCTAAAATTGCAAAGCACTGAGACCAGTTGGGGTTTTTTTTGTTTTGTTTTGTTTTTAAACCATTTAGAAAAATATTGGTCAAGATATAGTGCACAGACATGGGGCTGAGGGAAAGATTTCATAAAACTCCATAGCATAAGCAGCATTTTTGTTGTATCGAAATCCACCAAAAAATGTCTGCTTTTCCTGAAAGGTTAATGGCAATTTCTGGAATAAAACAGAAATACATTTGCTGCTTAATGAATAATTATATGACTTTCATTCTAATGGACATTAGAATACTAACTAGTTGACTGAGGTATAGTTAAGAGTCCTTCACAATTTAGATTATATAGTCTTGAGCAAAGTAGCAACAGAGACTGCACAAAACAATCATAGTGATATTAGAAAAGCCTGTAGTACCCAGCATCTGATGCACAGGCAGAACATACCATTTATCATCACCTGCTTGTCTAAAGGAAAATATAGCTAAAAAACTTTGCAGTAAAACATACAGCTGATTTGCACGCTAAGATACAGCACATTTTTCAATGTCTGACAAGGCAGACTGTACACAGAAAAAGGTCTATACTGACCAAAAGTTAGCACACCGATAAAGTGCAGCCACTAGCCATTTAATACTGCTGGAGAAGAGGGGTGGAGGCAAAACAACAAAGAAAGAGAGCGAAATCTGCATTTTACCTTATCCATAAGACCACATGAAATTAGAATTCTTCAGTTTCAGCAGGGGACAACAAAATTGCATTAAATTCTTCTACAAATAGAAAAAGATGAACTTTACATGAACATTAAGCAAAGTGAAATATTACTGCATTATTTTATCATGCATAAAGTGAATTTCCTATGGTCTTACCTCACATTTATGTACAGTTTAGCACAGCTAAATGTAAGAAAATAGCAAGGTTTTTTTTTCTCCCCCCCCATACAGAGCAGATACCCCAATTCGCTGCTGCTTCAAGAAGCACTTCATAGACCCTACTACTTACAGGCTCTTTCAAAGGGAAGTTCATGGAGACTAATATTGAATGAACATTTAACCACACAGCAAAGACAGGAAAAACAATACAAAGCATTCTGTAAACGGTGCCAAACACAGAACATGTCAGTTTTGGTTTCCAGACAACCCCTGAGATAAAAATCAAAGTATTACGACACCAAATAAGTCAGAGGTAAATTACTAAAAATAAACAACATTCATAATTGGTGTCACAACACTTTCTGTATAGAAGCACTTTTTTAAACCATACAGAAAACATAACTGCTTCAGCCTGTCCGAGAAAAACATCAAGGGTAGACAACAGAGCAGTTAGGGTTGCTTTGTATTTTCACTAAACCTTGTTGCCATGAAGATTTTTCTGTTTTAGTGCAGCAACAGCAGTTTATGAGATTCACCATCTAGTTACAATAACTATTTCTACTAAACTACATGTGGGGACAGGTTGATAACCACTTAAAACTTTATGGAACCAGCTACTAATGTTAAACCTTTTAAAATCTAATGCTATTGGCCCCCCGTTCACTTTCAAAATATTTACAACAGACCCAGAGATGACAAATTCAGTACCTGACATCACAAAATGAAGCAGTTATCTGTGGTAACAACCAACTCACTGTTTACAACTCTAGACAATGTAGTGAGGCAAAAGCAAGCACATCAGACATTAACTTTGACAATGACAGAATGCACCTATCCCCTAATAACAAACATGCTGGACACAAACTTGTAGTTAAAGCTTACAATGGTCCAAGTTTGGCACATCAACAGAACTAAAGCACCTGTTTTAATTGTTCATCGAGGAAATTTTTCAGAAGACAATAAAAAAGTAGTAGAACAAAGACTAGGTTATACAATGCTCAGTTGAGTAAAAAAAGGCAACTATGTTTCAACTCTGCTTCTAACAGTCTAGGTCACTGTACCAGTTTTTGATGAAAAAATAACTTAACTGCTTGAGCAGACCAAAGAGGGCTTCACACATTCAGCATTAACTCCATAACTAATAGTACATTACAGCCCTAATGTGACCGCTTCCTTAGTGCCAGAACTTGATAAATTTCAGCAACTGCACAGGAAGCTAGTTTTTGGACACCACTGTTGTCAGGGTCAATGCTTACAGACATTAACGAACTATCCTTAGAATTACAGTAGAAATGGAAGTCACCTTTAGAAGCAGTCATTTCTGAACAAATGAATCCACAAAGAGGTTACTCAAAAGTCATGCATTCAGCTTCCACAAGCCACTTAAGTGATAGTGATGAGGCCAATTTGTGACGATTTCAACTCCAGAGTGTACTTCATCAGAAACAAAAAAAGGTGCAGACAGTTTGAGCTAACAAAGGGAAGTTAAGTGAGGAAAGACACTGTGTTTATTCAAATAACTGAAAGGTGCATCTGTGAATCAGACAGTGACTGGCAATGCAGAACACAACTTTGCGAAGTCTGGTAAAGAAAGAAAAGCAACACACTACATTCAGAATAGAAGCCACAGCTTCTGCATGAACAGATTTGTGCATCTAAGAGAAAAAACCCATACAAATTGTTAAATGCCAATGGTTACAGTAATTCTCATCACTAGTGTGTCAACATCCATACTGCAGTCATGGCCACAAGTATACAGCATAGAAAATAATGGAAGTGAGACTTAATTTTTCCCCTGGCTCTTCTGCTTGAAAATAAATTTGTTTAAAAAGAAAAACCTGCACAAATCTGTTAAGAATCTTACTTACAAGTCAAACTGTGCAAATACAAATGTAAGATTGTGCTGTAACAGGCAGTAAGAGGCCAATATGGATGTGCAAAGTTAAAAGAAACATAGCAGCTTTTGCAACAGGCAATAAAACAGAAAGTAAAAAAGGAAAACAAGTTAACTCTTGCATTTGTGTCTCCACTTCATAGCTTCCATATCTGAGAAAGAAGAGCCTGACAGGTCAATAGGCTTAGTGAGCAAAATCCACTTGGTATTTTGTGTATCGCAGTCTACGTTCAATGGAGCTCTCAGCAGCAGCTTGGTGGTATTATTTCTGAGGCTTTGTGACCCTGTGCTTTCAAAGAAGCAGAAAAGGTTCTAAGTGTGCTGCAGTCTATCATTAGAAGTTCATCAAAGTAGCGTGCATCGAAAGAAGCTGCTCTTCTTAGATCGATTTTCTGTTATTTTTACTGGCCCACCTGCCCCTGACGAACTGTTGTCATTCTGAAAGAAAAAAGTATCAACATCATAAAATGCAGAAAAAATAAGTCTAGTTTTCCTAGTTTCCCTCCCTACTTCCCCCATCTTACAAAGCAATAACGAGAGCAGAGGTTTATTGCAACTTGAGCTCCTCAATTACCCAGACTCTGTTAATCACTCAATAAACTGCCTATTTTAAAAAAAAAAAACATTTATCCAACAATCCAGATCTGAAGTGTTAGCTGAAAGAGTGACTACATAATTTAATGTTTAATAAAACAAGGATCACACAGTTACATTTCAAAAGAACACATCAGTTTCAGGCTGCCCAATGTTAATGTTCATGCAAAATAATTAACAATTACACACTGATGTGTAATAAAGTGTGATAAAGCACTGTTTACTCAAATTTGATCTAGCATTCACTGTAATCCCCAGGAGTTTTTTGATAAGGCTACTACTCAGCCAATTATTATAGCAGTCATTTCAATGTATCTAGTTTGTATGCCAATTGGAAATACAAACCATTTTTCTGTTGAGCTTTGTCATAATGTCCCGTGCAAGTGTGAAAAATGCCTGGTGAGGAACAGAAATTAAAAAAAAAATAAAAAAAAAAAGAAAAAGAGAGTTAGTCACAAGACACATTAAAGACAAGATAGATTTGGAGTAACCAGACACATTAACAATACAGTATTTTGTAGGCCATTGCTAGCACTTCAAGTTGCAAGGCATTTTATGTACACTAGCTGTTAACTTAACTGCGCTAAGCATGCTTTATAAGAAAAAACTATTTCTTTTTAGTCTCCATCCCTCCAATCTTTGAAGCAAATGAACAGACTTTCCCATCACATACCTCTGGGGAAAAAAAAAAAAATCTACTGAAGAGAAGGCTGCATACACTAACACACACTAATACTTTTTTTTTTTCTTTTTTTTTTTGCCAAATTGTACTGTGCATCGCAACTAGAAACTCTCAGAGAGGTTTGAGGATGGCATGCCTGAGAAGTCACGTTAAGGTTAGCTTGCTTTCTGTCCTCCAAAAGTTTTGCTCCTGGACTATCTATAAAGTTATTTACGCTTCCAACATCCCTATTAAAAAAAAATAAAAATAATCACTCTGGCAAATCTCAGCATCTCAGACTTCAATGTATGAAGGAGCAAAGAAACTTCCGTAGCAGAATTCTGCAATTCTCCAGAAGCAGGGAAAAGTAAGACTTTTAGGCTATCTGGAGATATCAACAATCCAAAGACAGTTCCACAAAGCAAAAAAACCCTGTAAACACTTCCCCTCTCATTGTGTTTGGAATATATCTACAGACACTCATTTAATGCAAATAAAATCACAACAAATAAATTAATTCACTTCTGATCACAAGAATATCACAATTGTGTCATTTCTCACAAGTTAAGCATTTGGTGGAAAGACGACTAAGTCGTTACTTGCTGAATGCCTATACCAGCTGCATTTTTTAATGCTTTCTTCACTACTCATGTGACAATTTAAAAAAATATTCAGATAGCCAAGTCATGTGGAATAAGCACAAACTCATGTTGTACATTTAATGACCAACAGGAGTTAAAATGAAATTGCAGAGCATGTGATAAAAGAGCAAGTCAACCATCTGCAGGAACTAAAGAAGAAGAAAAGTACTTTTTATTAGACTATTGCTATCCACCATTGGTATTAGCTGCTAATGTTCACACTTCCATTGTCTGCTGTAAGAATCATAATGATACTGCAAAAATCACATCAAGCACTATTCCAGATGCAGCACAATGCAAATAAATCCATTCTAACTATATTGTATAACAATCATCCTGCAATCAGAAAAAAAAACATTTGGCTGGCTCGGCATCAGTCATGTTATTTTAAACTAGCAGCCTCTTTAGTATCTAGTTAATTTGTTAGCTGCATGATCTAAATTAAGTACATGTTTGGAAGACTTTTAAAAGGTATCCCATCCATATACATGGAAAGGCTTTTAGATGATTAGGTACAGGAACAACATTTAAGAACAAGTATGCCTTATCTGAATGAATGAATCTTAATGTAACTGCCTTTTGATATCATATTATTTTCTTGTCCACACTTCATAGAGTTAAGATCCTCTCTCCACCCTCCCTAAGATGACAAGAGTGATTCATGGTAAGATAGACTGGAGTTGAGCCACTCTTCCTTCTGATTCTATTTCCTTATGCTCTGATAAATAGGGATCTTGTGTTTTTAGCACAAAATTTATTTGCAGGAAAAGACTGCAAGTCTATAGATAGAGTATTATAAGCCCTTCTCCTCCTCTAACATCAGCTTACGACAGTCTATGCTGATGTTGTAGGTTAACATACAAATCTTTGGTCTCATCTCCATAGCACATATTTATTAGTCACCTGAAGGCTCCTTGACACAGTAGCATGTTATTCTGAAAGTAAATAATCTTGAATCTAATTTCCTGCACAAAGCATTGTTCTAAAATTACACCTATTCCCCTTCCAAAAGCACTTGCAATTTAAGTAGTGAGGCACAGAAGTCTAAAGCAACTGTTTGCTACAATAATAGTAAACCACTCTGTTAATACCCATTTAAAAAAACACAATTCCAGACATAACCAGAAAACAAGAAATGCTGGATTTTACAGTAGCTCTCTAAATATAACAAGATTGGTGACCCAGGAGCACAGCTGGTATTTCAGATCCCAGATCAGTTCAGAACATGAAACATGCCTCCACAGTAGTAGTTCAAGAAACACACTTAAGCGTAACGTGCATCTCTTACCTCTTCCACATTTATGCTGGATTTTGCACTTGTCTCCAAAAACTTGATTCCATAATCAATTGCTAACTGGAAGAGAGGTTAAAGTTTTTCAGTTTTTTTGAAGTTCCTTTGTGAAAGGAATGTTTCACCTAGATTCATAACAAATAGATGCTGTATGCTGCAGCAAGCTTTAAAAACAAAACCAAACAAGCTTCATTTCTGCTTTTCTCTTGCAAAAACATTAAAGTTACTGGACAATTAGACAAAATATTAGAACAAGCCATACCCTCATGTAAATTCAAAACCAACAGAGAGATTAATTGCTCATAAAAAGACTTATTTAGGACCTAAAAGAACATTAAGATAGAATCTTCATTGATATGGATTTATGGACCAGATAACTACGTACAATCATCCCATAAGTTGTGTTACTAGCAACTACACTACTGTAGCTGTGTACATGATAGATTATATAGCATTCTTACTTGCTTGTTTGTTCTGCAGAACAACTAATTACTTAAGCTTTAATAACAGTACTTACGACAAGAGCAAGTAACCACCATGGTGAATTGAGTAGAACATGATCAAATTATAAACATAGCTTTACATTAAAATTTAGAATACTTCACACTATAGCAAAGGTCAACATTCTTTACAGGATCTTCCCCTCAAGACAATAGTACCATCAAGTTTAGTCAAGCTTGAAGACAGTCAAGTGCCATTTAAACAAAAAATCCAACCTAGCATCCTATAATAAATAAAAGTTTCTGAAACAAGAGGTTTGAGGCCCATTATCTCTCATACGCCTAAAACATACCAAATATCCAGCAGCCAAAATCCTAAGAAAAGTAGGCTTCTGAACAAGGTAAGTCACCAAAGCTTACCTTCTCGCCTTTTTCTTTTGAGACTTGTCTTTTTTCATTCATATCACATTTGTTACCCAGGATCATTCTTTCTACATCTGAAGAGGCATGCTGAAAGAAGAAAAAGTAATCTCTCAGAAACAAAAAGTGCATATTTAAAAGAAATTTACATGTCAAACTCATCCACAAATGAACATTTTATTTTTAAAAAGTTATCTAATGTGAAGGCATTACTGAGAAAGAAACTAACTTTTGAAACAGGCAATTTAATATTTAAATATTAAAATAGGTTGGATAAAGACTCCTAGATTAAATTTGCCTCGGTATTACTACAGATCAAATACAGTACCATGAGCTCTGTACCAGGCTGCGCACATGCATTTGGTTATTCTGGAAATGTAACGGTACATACTTTACTTCCAAGTGGTGCATGGACATCTAGGGTATTTGGCTGAAGTATCATTATGCAATACATTTGCATTTTTTAAATAGATTATTAATAAAAGAATTTTTATGCAATAATCACTTCAGCGAGAGAACTTCAACAAGAAGCCCATGGATTTTATGTTTAAGGAAAAAAACCCAGTAAGATTCTGTTACCTAACTACAGCTTGGCTAAAATTAGGGTTTCTCCTCTAACTTCATAATGACCTATCCCTACTTGACAGCATGTCCCATTAAACGATTTACAGTAAGTTAGCAGGAAGGAAGCTTACCCAAGACCAAATGAAAAGGTCAAAAATCTCTAATCGGACAAAACACACAACACAGTAACAACTGAAGTTAGAGAGATCTGTCATCATCTCAGTGAAAGGTAGACACCCTAAGATCTTGCTCCTTCCCACTCCTTAGACACACCCAAAAGCAAAAAAGAACAATAAGTCATATAGTAAGAGCAGTTTTGAAATACTTTATGCTTACTTCTTAAACTTAAGTTTTCTACCTTCTATCCCTAGATGAACGAGATAATATTGTCCCCACTGATAATCACTGTTGCATTCACTGCACAGTCTAACTTGGCCATATATGTTGGCTACTATAATGAATTGAATAATTACTTGATTATTATTTGTCCCAGGGAAATCATAAGATGGAACGAGTAAGAAGTACTTTCCAAAGCACCTACCTCCTCTATGTTTCTTATCCAGTTTTTTATGTTGTCAAAAGACTTTTCATTTGTGATGTCATACACCAGCATAATTCCCTAAATAAAGTTAAGAAAATCTCGTTAGATGAGCTAGCACTATTGGTTGACTTTTGATGTATGCTCTTGATTTTTACTTCCAAGAAATTCAACATATGACTTATGCACCTATAATCCTTTCTCAAAGCATTATGCCATTGCTGAGAATTTACCCAAAATATTACTATTTAACATCTTTTGCCACTGTTAGAGGTCAAACGCACCACCTATGTGAAATTTTAAATTATTAGCCTATAGTCAGGAGAAGTTTAGAAATTCTACTACAACAGCAATCAGGACTCTATTGTTAAAGTCAAGTTGAGAAGCAGTAGCTTTAAGCAGTCAAAGATGACAAACCTGTGAGATCCAATCTGCTGGGGCCAGTAGATACTTACAGCAAAGCTGACACTAGGTGCTCTCCCAGAAGCTTTAGCTCTTTCAGACAGTTATGTACGTATACTAGCGTGGGCTCTCAACAATTAGCAAAGTATGGGAAACGACACAACAGCTGCATTAAGGACAGATTGCCAGGTTCACCTCCATTCCTTATTGCCTTTCCAATCATTCCTCGTAGGACAAAGAAAAGTCCTTGGCCATGGACTGGGAGGTGGGGAGAAGACCATGTCACTGCCAAAACCTTTTTAAGTACTAGAAAGCTCTAACACAGAGCCACAACCATTACTATTTCTCCTCATCTGTATTCCGTAACAGACCCACAGCCAGCCTACGAATGGAATAGATCTGTTCTTACAAAGCAATAAAAACATGTAGTAGCAGTATAGCTAGTAATCAGCAAGTTGAAATTAACAGCATCCCAACATAAAGTATCTCAAATCATAGCATTAAGAACCATTACAAGCAGCTGTACCACAAAGAGTGCAGGCTCTAAGTCAGTTATCTGACTTCAAGTCATTCTTAATGGAGGAAAAAGTAACAGTAGTTTTTGTAGGTGATTGTACTTCTAGCCCAGATTTTACAATCTCTACTGGCTGAAGGAAAAGCAATTCAGTGAAATACACTTTTAATATTAAAATAATTCATTATCTATTTTTCAAACATTTCAAATGTTTAAAGGGGTTGATTGCATTAAAAAAACTTGTCTGATTAAAGCTTGGCAACTTAGCTTCTTATTATAATCTGCAGAAATTAATTATATTAAAAAAAGACAATAAGGCTTGAAGTTTCATCACAAAACCAGGACCAGACAAAGTACAGAAAAACACAAAACAAGAAAACCCCAACCAAATCACAAATTTTATTCCCCACGTCTCAAGCCACAATTATCTAATACTCCAGTCAAAGACTTACATGATATAACCTTAAGAAGAGCAAACCAGTTACATTAGTTGTGCCTAATTTTTTTAAAGTGAGAGCACTTACCATGGCTCCTCTGTAGTAAGCTGTTGTGATTGTGCGGAATCTCTCCTGGCCTGCTGTATCCCTAAAATTCAGTGAAAACAAGTATTTGTTAGAGGTGATCTTTACACTGTTCTGTACTTAGATATGTCTTTTTAAATAGAGTAACAATGTATCGATACTCACTCATTAACAAAAAATACCATTTAGAAGCTGTTTGCACAAGTCCTTCAGCCCTCAAAATCTTCCTCACTCCCAAGCTAGCCTGCTGCTTACATCAGTGGTTATAGCAGCATCATAAATATGGCACAAAAGCATTTAAATTTTCATGCAAGCAATAAAACTCAGCACTACACAGCCTTCCCTAGAATAACTAAAAAAGGCAGCTCTGATGCATCTGAGTCCTGCATTAAACAAAAATTAACACACGCAGCAGTAAAATATTTTAGGATAGTGCATTTTCACGTACAGTTAGCTATTAAAATCAGCCACTATACCTTAGTGTGCTGATACTTTATCCTAGATGACTTCAAAGCAGTATCTGTCTGTGAGTGAACAAGAGGACCAAAGTGTTTGGCTACTAATCACATCTAGTGGGAGCTGAACTCCAAAGGCCTGACAAAAACCAGCTTTTTGACTTACATTACAGACAGAAAATTTTTACCAACCACTTCTGGCACTTCACTTCCTTAGCCACGAGAATTCTGGCTCACATGCAAGTATCACAACTATCTTTTCGAGAACCTGAGAAATCAGCAAGAGCCCTCCTACATTCACCAGTAGCATTTAAAGAGTTTAGCATATGTAATAATGCTACACCAAAAATACTCATCTGCTGCTATCAGGAGACTCAGTCTCTACTAACCCACCATGCAAAGGAACGGGAGCATTATCACTCACCTGTGCCTCTGTGAGTACAACTAGGTATCAAAGTATCAGAGGAGATTACATTTTATTAGGTTGCATATTTTAGTTTACAGCTATGGAGTTAATACTTCTCTTCCACACAGAATAGCTAAAAGCGCATTTAAGAGGACAGCTTTTGATAAAATGGGAAGTTGCTGCAACGTTTGCATATGAACAGGCTATTTCCTGTGCTACTGAAGCAGAACCACTCCAAAAGCAAGCTAGAAGAAAGCATAAACCTTACACACAGTCAATGTATAAAAGGTGTGAAACTTCTGGTACACCCAGGCTCAAAAGCTATGAAGTATTCCTGCTCAAAGACTAATTCAATAGTCACTGAAAATTTAAATTACTTTGGAATACTTACCATATTTGTAGCTTGATTTTCTTTCCATCTAATTCTATTGTTCTGATCTTAAAGTCAATTCCTGCCAGAGAAAGACAGAGTCTAAGTTTTGCAATAAATGAAAAGGAAGCGTTCAGTTTCCTTTTGACAATTTGGTAAGAGCAAACTTAGGCAAAAGAATTATTCTGACGTTGTCATTTCTTCCAAACACTAGGAAGTGCTGAGGATGCACAAAGTTTTCGGCTGCATCCAACATATCAAGGATAAATTATTCTGCACAATAAAAATAGACCAAAAACTGAGGCTCACTACTAGAGTTAATCAAGATTATGAGAGAAACATTTAATCTCAAAATTCTTCCATTTTACACTGATAAGGTCACTAGTATGAATGTACATTTTTCTCAACTTTTTGACTAGCACCTGCAGTTCAAGTCAATTCCCCAGAACCTCTGCTGGCTCCGAGGAAAAAATACATACTATCACCCCTTAGTTCCTTTTCAAAACTGGCATCTACTTCTGAAAACTGATGTTTAATGCAGTCTAATCAGACATCACAGTAAATGGTAAAGCGTCACAGGAGATAAAAGCTATACAGATAGTTACTGAAGGTGGCTGAAATAGATGACACATGGGACTTTTTTAAGAACACCAGTTTAGGAGTAACTTCGATTTTCTAGGAAGCTCCAAAAGGTATCAAGAAACACCTCTCTCCTTTCCCCTGCTTACACTTCCACATGGTACCCATCAGTTCTGAGACTGATTTTGAAGACAGATTTTAAGCTGGGAGGGTGTGGGGGGGAAGAATTAATTCAAAAGGGCTTAATAATGTCTTTTAAGGTTTAGAGGGATAAAATGGATCTATGAATCAAAGCCAAGATGTCAAAACAGACTAGCCTTTACCCTGGACTATTTTAACTTTTGCATCTCTAAACCTATGCTATAACATAGTTCAAATTGAGACTGTTCAAGTCCCAGTATGTGACTGCCAGATTTTTGAATCCCAGGACAGCCACTTCCATATATCCCCCAATTAATCTGTTTTGAAACTAATGGCCCATTTTTTCGGGCAGGTAAGTTATTTTATTTATTTAATTTCTTCTTTGTTCAGATTTAAGTGACACTTATCAAGAGTATCTTAATTGGGAAAATGCTGTTTCGAGCTTTAAGAATTCATCCATCACTTAAGGAGGAAGCTATGGGATTTTTAAAAATATACTACAGTAGTATTTGAATATGAAATACAGACATTCATTAACTATTTGACTTTCATTCTTCTCACATGCGATATTAATATTTTAATATACTGAAAATACCAAGTCTCAGCCAGCTGATCTTGATGTGCTATGGATATGTAGTTTAGCCCATTAGTTAGAATACAAATTATGAGCAGAAATATCACATCAGCACTTTTAACAGCATATGAAATTAATTGCATTAATTTAAAATGCTATGACTACTGCTACAATTGCCATTTCCCACTATTCACTAGTAAATTTACAGGCAAAAAAGACACTTTCATTAATTCACATTCTTCTAAAAATGACATAAGAATGATGCGTACTTTAAAAAAAATCCTTATTACATGTAACAGAAGCTTGGCGAGTGTTTCAATTTTACATTTGATAGGATTCTGTGTCTCCCTTATTGTAAAGGTTTTTCTCTTAAGTAGGTGCAACACCTGCTGAAATCACAGGTAATCATTTTCATGGCCAGAAAACAAAGTACCTTTGCTCTCAATAGATTTTCTTTTGGCCTCAAAGGTTATAAAGCACAAATACAGATTTTTCTGGAAAGGGTATTGTATCATGGACAATAGCAAATTAAATCTGTTTTAAAAGCTGCTTTGTGTCTAGGCCTGAAGTCTTAGAATTAAGTATAACAACAATCGGGAAAACTAGGTTGAGAGACTACTGTGGTTTAAAGATAATTCTGTATATACTGTCAACCACTGAAACTAAGACACATCAGCATAAACAGTGAAAGACTCCTGTAGGGACGGTTTTCTGAGAAAGCAAGCTTACACTGCAGTTAGATATCTATGTGCACCAATCCATGCCTTGCACGGACTGGTTTATTGTGGTGAGTCACTTCCCTCGCAGCACCAAGATGATTTATACCAACATTCCTTTGATCACTTCTAAAACTCAGGATCTGCACAAAAAGATCTTCTCAGAACATAAGATTTCTAGTAAGAACTTCACCTAAATTCTCAAATAAAGATGAACTTCAAAGCTAAAAGAATATAAAGGGGAAGTCCATGAATATTTCTGTTATGATACTAATAAGTTTAACCAATGCAGCTGCAACTTTTTAGAGGCTAAAATGAACTAGAAACTGCTGTTTCTTTTGTTCTTTCACTTCAGTAACAGGAAGTGGTGAGCTGCAAACATTTGTAGAGCAAAGCCTGGTGACATGTGCTACCACTTCCTGCCAAGTGCACTTGCATGGCTAAGTACAAGCAACGTTTTGGTTACAGTTAAAATTAAATTACGGCATGTAAAACACTCCAATGACTACAGCATTTCAAAAGTAATTACTGACGGAAAGTTTCCTTTATCAATTAATTCTTATTTTACACAGTCACACACCGGGATACAAAAGTTTGAAGATACTGGGGTCTAACAAAGAAGAGTCATTCGCGAATCAGAAAGTTTGACTGCGAAGGATCACACAGCTTTCACAGTTTTAAAATGCAATGTGCAATGCTGTTCTCTCCAGTAGGGAGAAAAAGCCCAGAAACATTTGGATGTCCATCTGAAGTTACGTTTTAGAAGCTTTTAGAAAACACAGACCCAGATAATTATTTTTAACTGTTAAAGCACAGTTCCCACATAAGTCTGATGCACCGGTGTCCATCTAGCAAGTCAGTACCTATTAGATGAGCATCTGTTGCAGAAATCGCAAACTTTCAGCCTGCAAGGATGAAGTCAAAGCTGAGACCTGAACTGTGCATTATTAGGACTGTAATTGCTTGCATTTCCCTTGCACCATGGGGTAAAAGTAGCTGAGGGCTTATTGTTCTTCAAAATCCTTTTCAGATCCTTGCTAACTACAGGCCAGGGATGCATCCTCTCTACTCACTTTACTGAGGATATTTTCTCTCATAGCTTCCAATAAAACTGACAAAGAATACACTGAGCAGAGAAATCTGCACACTAAGAAAAAGTCAGTGTCATTAGTGCCACACACAGACTGACACAAAAAACCATGAGAGCTGCATGTGGCCGTTACTTACCTTGTATCACTACACAAACCTAATAAAATTCACCAGCTAGGGTATACCACTGTCCAACGCCACGTACCCAAATATGAGACCAGGGAAGGGAGACTGGCCTCACCTAAGCCTCTTTTGGTTTAAGTGAAAAAGTCACATTCATCTCATACACTGAAAGCTCTTCTACCACTACTTCTTCTACCACTCTGCTCCCTAGTTACATGTTCCTCCTTATCCAGCCAGCTTAGGCAGATTTTACCCATAATTAAGCTGTAATGCAATCATTTTAAAGAGGCATTGGGAAATGTTCCAAAGAGCTGCATTACAATACTAAATGTACAGGACTGCCCAGCAGTACATATTGAGAGGTTCCTTTTCCAGCTTTAGTACCAATGGTTTTCTACTATGAACCTTAACAAAACTAGTCTGACGCAATTCCTACAAGAATGTAAGGACAAACTGAGCAGAGATGCTGAAATAGTTCATTTTGCTACTTTAGTTTTTAGAACAGTAGCTTACTCTCAAGGCATCACTGTTACTCTTTTGTTCTCCCCTCATCCGTGATTTTAACCCTATAGTCATCAGAGCCAGTATCTCAGGTTTTTCCGTGCTACAGAATCAGTTTCAGCTAGGTCTCCACTACAACTTTTCCCTACACAGTACTGCTGGTTGGACTTACAGGTTGTCGTCTTTCTTCTTTTAAACAAAATTTCTGTTGCAGAAAATGCTACAGCACAAAGAAACCAAACCAAAGTATTCTGGCTGGAGTAAGTAAACTGTTAACAATAGTACCAGCAAATACTTCCTGAAGGTAAAAGGTTTCTCTGGTCCTCAGTCTGCTTAGCAAGAAGGTATACTGGAAAGGTCATGTTCTGGAAGAATACAAGTAGTGAAAGACAGACAGAAAAGAAACACATACAAATGAATGTAAAAAAAAAAATTTAAAAAAAAATCACTTAGTAGCCAGTGGCAAGCAAGTATTAGAATTCTTAACATTTACCTGTATTACATAGTTAACCACAGTATTTTAAGTTAATTTTTCATGTGGCTCAACATTAGTTTGCAGCAGCTGGACCTTACATATGAGAAAGCTGTATGATCACGTAAAAATTTCTGTTGATTTTTAACTCAAGTTGATTTAATACAGTTCCCACTTCACTAAGTTCATGGAGTCTGTGTATTTAATAACATTTTTCTGGTGTAGATGTAGCAAGAAATCAGCCAGGAAATCAGGCCCTTTCAAGATGCAAATAAATGTTAATCTCTGATGGTGTATACTAGCCTGTATATCTGCCACAGTAGAGTATTCCTCCATCTCTGGCAAAGCAATACTTTATTTAAAAAAAAAAAAAATTAGTACTCAATGTACTGGCATTTTAAATGGTTTAGTTGTCTTTTGTTTGTGGGTGTTTTGTTTTTTTTAAATATACAAGCCAAGTGAATTTAAAAAAGTGATTAAACACCAAAAACTGGCAAAGAAGCTGTGAAGAAATTAATACCTGATTTTCTTGCTAGAAAGAGTCTCATTTTAGACCCATCTATCAAAGAATATAAAAGAAGCACCACAGCATCAGATCTTGTTTATCAAACTAAAAATTAAGAGATCTCTTTTGCATGACCTGCACATAATAAAAAATCCATGCTCTTAAGGAAGTTATCTAAATCTTACCTTACTCTTTTGAAGTAAGAAAGGAAGAAGTAAAATTAAATTAAAATAGAAGATTTTTCCAGTGGGATTCCCTGATAAACAGAAACTTTGTGGCACTTACCACCATTGGACATAGATCACAATAAAAAGGAATTCATTCCAAGATGGCGAAAGGAGTCAAGATAACAAAGTCTCGTTACCCTTTTGAACAATACAGCATCAGAACAACTGGAATTTATGCATCAACTTTTAAGCTGGGCTTGCTCCCAACTTCCCAGCATTGGTTCTTCCTCGCCTACTGTGTTTATATGTGGGGTTTTGATTTTTTCAATGGGCAGAGCTGAGAGGGAGAAAAATTTACAACTTCTTTACTGCAAGACACAAGAGTCTTCAAGATATACAAAAGCAAAGGGAAACATTTTCCTGCAGTCACTGGGAGTTAAGTCTGAATTAAAAGCAACTTAGAAATGAGCAAGCACATTTGTAACCTACCTTCAAAGAAAGGAAGTGAGAAGAGGCACATGACTGAAAATCAATATACTTGACCTTCAGTTTCTTGAATTCTGGGAGAGAATTACTTGGAAAATACTTCTCCCTATAGGCTTTGCTTCTTGTGAACAGCAAGCCACTAAGTTGCATAGATGAACATCAGAACTGGTAAGCAGTAGTGCTTTTACAGCATAGCTGTAACAGCTGGTATTGTTCTGCTGATTTTCCAAAGGATGGGTTTGAATTTGAGAGCCGTCGCAAGCCTGTTATCTCCAACATACTGCAGCAGTAAGTGTTTCAGAACCAACTGCTGCCAGTACACATGCTTTTCATTATACTTCGAAGAGTTGTGATTGGTACTGAAGGACACTGAAGGGCTCATTTACACACCTTGCCCATCACAAGATGACAGATGTGCAGCTATCAGCACTGATCACACACACGAGCTTTGTGTGGACACGTGAACAGAGCTAGAGTTTCAACATCTTCCATGCAGATTCCAAGTATGGACATACCTACAGGACAACACTCATCCAGAAACTTGTTTTTTTCCATATGCATCCAACAGCTGAAGGACATCAGTTTGTTCCCATAGCTTACCCAGGGATTATTATTTTTGTTGTTCTCAGCAGTAGGAATTGCAGGGTTTGGATTAAATATACAACTATTTTTTTTTCAATGTTTTTTTTAAAGGGAATATTTTCTTGCGCTAAATCAGTATACTGTCTCAATCTATAAAGGCAGATAAATGAAACCTCAGAAATGTACTTTTATGTGAGATCTTTCTTGAAGGATTTCAGTAAACATATGAAATGACCAAGTAGGAAACAAGATCAGTGTAAAAGGCAGGGTGGGGAACACTTGCAACACACCAGTGTGTCATACAGCCTCATTCAAAAGAACGAAGTCTAATCATTTTGAACTTGAACGTTTGGCTTTAGTCCCTAGTAACATCTGCAAGGCATTTTCAGATTATCTCAGCAATGTCTTATATCACTATGTAAATTAAAGACGCAGTAGTCTTTTATTGAGACCATTCAAAAATACAGATTAACATGAAGCAACACACCAGGGTGAAGGTCAACATTTTTTAAAAGCTGTAAGATAAATTTATTTTAGAATTATACACAAGTGCAACCAGTTTTATTCATCCTTTCACAGCTTAAAGGGACAAAGCTGTATTCTATTCCTTCTGGACAGTCCACAAGAATCCATAAAACACTACTAAATTCAGAGTGGGCTGAACAGGCTCCTTCAGGTTAACTGGCCTTTCTTCATCTTACTATTCACACATACAGAGATTCTAATACCAGTGTCCTATACAACGATACATAGAGCAGTGTCTTGCACCTTGAAAGATATGAATACAGTAATGTTCTTAACATTAAGCACACTACACTGGCAAAATAAATATATACAAAAGGCTAAAGTAGGTAAGGCAATAAAGAATGCAGGTGCCATGCGTATATATAACATAAGGCAGTTTCCTGCTCATAAAACCTTGAAACTTACTACCAAGATCAGATCAACGCTCATAACGCTAAGCAAACTGCCACTTCCTTCAGCATGTGTCTCCTCAGCTACAGAACAGCTACCACTCTAAGCTTCCTTTCTTAAGATAAACTACTTTCTACTTAAAAGAGAACAAGGGATTCAGAATACAATTCACAATCATCAGAATTAGACCAACCTACACTTGAAACATCCAGGTTTGACAGCTCAGTAACCTGCACTGTAATCTGATTATCATATAAGATTCAAATCCAGTGATCTTCACTTGTTTGTAACAGTGCTCATATGAGTTCTGCCACCACAGCCATGCATTGCAGTGCTTCAGTGTGAACACTAGAAGATCCTGCAAAGTGAAATTCTCTTTTCAGCATTTTGAATTCAGAATTTACAGATTGCTTTGAGCAGCCTTTGAATTGCATGATTTTAAACACCCAAAATACTCAATCCAAATTTAAAGACTATAGAATAACACAATAGTAGAAACTTATTACTGCTTGACATGAGTAAAATTACCAATTGTCACAACAGCCCAACTTTAAAAGGGACAGGTCCCTGCAGAATGTCTTTTAGAGTTTACAACCCAGGTACTACAGCGCTATGAAAGTGCACAGAAATTCACCTATGTCTAACTCTTGTTCTATTTTGAATGTAAAATAAGCTACACTTGGTGGTAACTCAGTTTCATCTAAAATAATTTTGAAATAGATTAAAATTGCACTACTAATAGACAACAAATTTTGTTTATTTTAAGGATTATTTATAGACTGACTGCCTCTAAGAGGAAGGCACTAACTTAGCTGCTTTGAGAACTTACTCCTTTCACGCCAATGTGCAACTGGAGAGCAGCAAACATTAAAATCAGCCAACAGACTTGAGTTGAGGCTACAGTTTCACAGCTAGCTGAAACCAGGATAGGTGCTGCCACTGAAGAGTCATGACCAAATCCTTTTCTCTTTTGATCAGGTTAGTTTTCATCTGGGTGAGTTCCATAATTCAGTTTACCATCATCTATAATGACAACTGATGGCGTAACTTAGAGAACAGGTACACACAGTCACAGCCCTCCTCCTTTGAGTAGCAGACCACAGACTCCGTTGAGCCAATCATTAAATTAAAGCCCTAGTGAATACAGAGCAAAAGCTGGCCCACAGATAGCTTGAAAGCAGCTCCAGTGTGGACCCTACACCAGGACATCACCTGACCAGCTGCAGCTCTATGCTAGTACAGGAATTGCTCTGTATTTCACACTCCAGCTGTGACTAGATACGGAACAGAAACGGCTGCAACAGTCTCTCAAGGACCCAGCCCCATACTCACTTAACCTGTAATGCAGCAATGGGAGATTTGTGCATCTGTCCTCTACTTTGAAGCTCTTCTTTCCCTCAGGTCTCTGGGATGTGCAGCACATGGCTTTCTACTGCACAAGAAAAAACAACTTTGCCACATGTTTTAATGGGTAAGAAGGGGGAAGCTTGCTTCATCCAAAAACGTTAGCATCTTAAGCATCCAAAAGGTCGAAAAAATGCCTTATTAAAAAAATCCTACGTAACCAATGCTACCTTGCCACCATGATTTACAGTTCATTGTTCACTATTCATGTACTTCAGTTATGATGATGAGAACAGGCCAACAAGATTAGGTTTGGTTTTGTTCAGTAATTTTGGTCCAGATGAACCTATATGACTGTCCAGTGAGAAATGGAGATGCCACTTCTTTTTCAAAAAGGTCTCTTAAAGTTTTCGGGCTCCCACTTGATCTGCATGTCTATTCTGAACTGGTTATTCAGACTGAAGAAATAAAGACTTTTGCGGGCCACACCATTCCATTGTCTGTTTACAACAGAAGAGCTACTACATGAAAAGCAAGCATACAGTGTCCCAGAATTCACAAAGCAAAGGAAGAATTGGTAAGTCATTGATCACTTAGAAATAAAAAAAAACCCTTGCATGGTACAAAAAAATGCACTTTGTATCTTCTATTCCAGCAGTACCTATGATAGGTACTGCATACATATCCCATCAGCTGCAGACTTAAGACGGGTATGGAAGACTTGATGAGAAGTTAGTATGTACAGTTAAATATTGCTATAGCCCAACTACTTGGGCTGCCAAGCACCTCCAGAGATTCAGGGATATCAAGATAGGGTCAGAGGCAGAGGAAAAAATGCTGAATTGGATAATGTTAGACAGAGCAGGTATAAATTACACATGACCACTATCAAGATAGAAGTGATTAAAAAAGATGAGCAGTGATTAAGTTTTTGAAAGTTTTATAGGAATGCAGGAACACACCACTCATTAAACGGATGAGACTTCAGAGGGCACAGACCTGCTAAAACTGGAAGGAAAAGTACATAGAATATGGGTATTGCCAGCAACATAAACACAGATAAAAACACCAAAAAAAAAGCACATGTCAACAATGGTAGTAATACAGTTCTTAGCTTTGTAACTGATACTGTGGCCAAAAGGATCTTGGTTATCAATGAAGATCAAAATGTCTCACCCAGTAAGAATTATCTTTGTTAAGATAAATCATCTAATCTAGGAATTTCAGTTAGAGGCTGAAATATGGTCATGTTTTAGAAGCACATGTGTGAAGTACCTAGTGAGGCAGCAAAATCAGGCCAGAAGTCAAAGCAGAAGGTTTAAAGTTACTGAAGTTATTTTTAAAGATGGCACTCTCAGACTTTGGGAACATCATTTTTATCAGAGGCTTTTTTAAACCCATGTTTTTACATGGCAGTAAGTATGTGGGTTTTTTGGTTTTTTTTGGCAAGTGAAGGACATGAGGGAGGAAGGGCTGCTTTATTTCACTTCTTATGTGAATGAAGAAATAGGCCTTTTTTGAAAGGCTTTTACTACCTACATTAACAGGCAAAATCACATAACTTATTAACGAAAGCCATACTTGTCTTTATGGCACATAACAGTTTTCTTTTCCTACATTATGCAAGGTTCTTTTAATGGCCTCTTCCATCTCCTTTTCCTGTGTTGCATATTCAAAGTACTGCTCTCTAGTCACTTCTGCTAAGCCAGAGAAGTTCTCCCAGCCAGCAGCTACTCTGACTTACTGTATCTTCCGCCTTGCTTCCATGCTTGGGTTGACACAGATACCTTACTTCATCTTTAATCCCATCAAAAGTCACACCACACAGACAAGATTTTTTTTTTTTTTTTTTTTTTTTTTCAGTAAAGGAAAGCTATTTCTCTCTGGCAGATGAAAGAAAGGAGGATTTGGGGGAGGGGAGGAGCGGGCAAGGAGCAGTGTATGTATTCCCTGGCTGGCAGCCACTTTAGCTTTGCCCAATTTCTTAAACTCAACCTTTTCTTCCCAAGTTCCAGATTTGGTGCCAGACTCCTATTAGTGACCAGTCTGCTTTACATGTTCTTAGATGTTGCCATACATGTAAGAAAATGCCACTGACATTCAGCATCAGGTTTTTTCTCTGGTACCCAAAGCAGTAGAGTCTGCACAGCAACAGGAAAACAGGTACAGATCATTTTAAACTTGGTCAACTGTTTGCTCTCCCTAGCAGAAGAGAAGTCTTCTGAAACATGCAGTACTTTACTTGCCTTTAAAACTACATACAATCTAATCAAAAGTGTCATAGCTTGCAGTTAAGAGGAAAGCTTACTGCAAACCACAAGATTAAACTGATACTACATGCAATTATTGGTCAAAAACCCTTTAAGAGGCACTAAATTACATCCCACTGCAACCCCTGTTGGGACAGGAAGTTGCTGACTGTCATGCTTTAACCCCAGCCAGCAACTGAGCACCATGCAGCCACTCGCTCACCTCCCTCACAGTGGGATGGGGGAGAAAATAATGGGAAAAAAAAGTAAAACTCGGTGTTGATATAAAGACAGTTTAATAGGATAGAAAGGAAGAAAATAATAATAATAATAATAGAAGAATTGGAATATACAAAACAAGTGACACACAATGCAATTGCTCACCACTCGCCTACCGATGCCAGTTAGCTCCTGAGCAGCGATCTGCCTCCCACCCTGGCCAACTCCCCCCAGTTTATATACTGGGCATGATGTCACATGGTATGGAATATAGCTTTGGCCACTTTGGGTCAGCTGCCCTGGCTGTGTCCCCTCCCAACTGCTTGTGCCCCTCCAGCCTTCTTGTTGGCTGGGCATGAGAAGCTGAAAAATCCTCGACTTTAGACTAAACATTACTTAGCAACAGCTGCAAACATCAGTGTGTTATCAACATCCTTCTCATACTGAATCCAGGACATAACAGTATACCAGCTACTAGAAAGAAAATTAACTCTGTCCCAGGAGACTGACTTAGGTTTTGAGTTGCAAATCCAGCAACTATGTGCCTCTGGATCAACTCTGCTTGTACAAGAGTCTTACACAGTGCAACTCCATTGAAGTTAGTATTATTCATAGTTTATTCACATTAGAAAAGGATCAGATCTATTTTATGTATCTACAGCCAGCTTGATGGACTAGGCACTTAAGCTACCATAACATCCGGTTAAAGATAAAAAGCAATATAATACCCTCTGAATTACAAACACCTTATTTCTATCACAAAACGTGAAATCAAGCATCACTATAAATACTGCATGTATTCTTCATCACTTATTACAAATTTCAGGCAAACTCTGAAATAAGTCAGTTCAAGATGCATTTCTACTAAAAGGATGCCCTATTTCAGGAGGACTAGGAAAGCCTTCCAAAAAAAGTAAATAAAAAATTCCCAAACAAAAGCTGTACGTCTTCAATACCTCTCTCAAAGCCTGTATCAATCAATCAATACATTTGTTCCTACCTTCATTCAACGTTAGTCTGTGTTCTTAACTTTGCATTCAAACCAAGTCACAAAAGCAGCTCTAAGTTGCCCTCCTGTCACTCACATAACCAGATAACACATAACCAAGATAGAATTCCATCTGCCAATTAGGAATAGGCATAAAACAGTTAGACATCTGTCACATTGTTTCAGAGCAACATGCAGCAAGAAAGCTGCAACAGCTTTTTTTAATAAAAGCCAAACAATTTCACTTACATTGTTGGCCTGTTGTAGAATACAGTAGGGTAACACAATCTCATCAGCAGATGAAAATCAAAGTCCAAGATGTCTTTTGTTACCAGCTAGGTGTTAGTATCAAATTTAAGGTCACAGGAGACACAAACCTTAATGCTTTTAACCTACGACGCCTCCAACTACAACACCTTCTGATCAACATCAGGATAACATCTTGCTGACCACCCATCACATACCTTGAAAACAGAGTAATTCCTCCAGTTTCATATTTACCTCCATAATGCTGTCTGTCCCTATTCCAATGAAAACCCTTGACTTCCTTCTCGCACTGTACTGAAGAGATACCCAAGTCCCAGATCCTACGAACCTTTAACATGCACTCCCATTCTGTAGACATGAATGATGGTGCCATCCAAGACACTTAAACTAGACTCAGTCACTTCAGTCTTACAATCCATTTATTATGATGACCACTAATAAGGTACTACCAACAACACCTTCCTGACTCTTCCCTCCCTTTGCTCATCTACCACTGATGTGTGTTTTCTTCTACAGCGCCTACCATCTGGAGAAGCCCAAAAGAAACTGATTGAATGAGGACAGGGAATGCTGAAGCTTAATGGGAGGGGGAAAAAACCCAACAAACCAACAACCAATCTTTTGTCTATCATACAAGTAACCGTGGGGAAGAAGAGTAGAGATATTCAGTGAGGCATAATTTGACATGACTACACTAAAACAATTTCCTTTACACATTATAGACATGGAAATCTCACTGCAAAAAGGAAGTTGATAATTTTGCTTGTCAAAGGATTTTCATCAAAGTGTTCAAAGGTCAGCATACATGTGCTTGATTGCCAGAGTAGTGTCCTATTTTGCAAGATGTAGACTAAGGAAAAGTTACTTCTGTAAAGTCAACAGATTGTTTCAACTCTCAGATACAGTACTATCTCATGTGGGCAACTCCCTGCCAAATGGTAGTATTGTCTTGGATTAAAAAAATAAGTAAGACAAATTTTGTTTCAGAGTCAGCAAGCCTTTGTACTAAGTCAGAAATGCTAAAAGATATGAGTTTACTCTCATAGAAACCAGTTTAAACAAAAAGTTGAAAGGAATGCAAAGAATAAACCTTATTATTGGGAATGATAAACCCAATCCAGTTTTACCAGACAGCATTACTTGAACAGCAAGTTAAGATACTTAGAGACTGCTAAATTAATGCTTCTTATTCTTGTACACCACACTGAAACTACTAGCAAAATGCACGAGATACTCCAAGTTTTGCTTTAGGAGCTGTTGAAGTGTGAAAATGAGCTGACTCAACTGCATTTTACTTTCTGTGTAGAACTGTGCAAAAGCAGAAGTTTCCACTCAGGAAACAAACTAAACAACCTTATACAAGACATTCCCGCTGTAAAAAAAGTTTTATCCCATTTTGACAGTGAAAAGCTGATCCTCACAGCAGTATTATGACTTGTCAACCCTTTTAGAAATTTTCCAGAGCCCTATATGAAACATTTGAAGTTGCGAAAGGCCAAGAACCTGCCTTGCCTAAAGCTGCTGAAGGCCTGTCTGTGTTTTCATACATTGAAACCACATCACCAGAATAACCGAAAGGATCATCTGAGAGAAAGATTGCTGGTTCACTTCTTATAATGGGTAGCAAAGTTTGCTGAACATACTAGTTGTGCCAGGTAGTCAAGACAAAGACAGAAAGACTCTTGCGCCAAGAATCGCCCAAGAAAGAATAAAAAGGTCTGATAAATTATAAATATACAGGCACTGCACTTTTACCCTACTTCTGATGCAACCGTCTGCCACAGGACACCAGGCTGGAAGACCTTACTGTCTGAATCAGTACAGCCATCATTATAGCACGACCAAAGTCTTGAGGAGAAAAGTTGAAGGACCCTTTGCAACCCAAGGAGGTAGCCTTACAGGCATGTGTTGCATGACAGCAGAAGAGCAGAGAATCTGCAAAGTACAACACAAGTATATCATGCAAAATGACAAAGTAACTACAATTCATTATTGACTCATTTCTATAATGCGAACATTGAGGCTAAGTAAAACAAATATTCTATAATAAAGCAGTATTTCCATATCCCACTCCTACTTTCTTTTTTTCCTTTTGGAAAGTGTTTCCATTGCTCTGGTAACTGAAGTGTTGTGGTTTAACCCTGGTTAAACTACTAAACAACCAGAGGAGTGAGAAATTATAAGAAAGGTATTTTGTGGTTAGGCATGATGTGGGTCCTTTCATCATAGGAACAAAGTTTGCTTTAATTTCTGGATGTAGAATCTAAGAAAAAAAAGTTGAAACGGTTAAAAGTTTAACCCCATGTAGTTAAGAAAAACCTCTAAATGACTCGCCTCATTCACAAATAGCATTTACATACATAAGATTAAACTATAAAATCTGATGTCAAGACGTCAAGCATATGCCTTCTCAGACTTCTACAGTTAAACCAACTGTGATCTTGTCTGAAGAGAGACAGACCAGAAAAGAACTAGGGCACACTAAGGGCACATAACATTGTGGGTGCTAATTAAAATCATTGTGACTTGAACACACATTGTAACAGTAAGTACTATCATATTGCAGAATCCACTTTTTGGAGAACATATAAACAAAACAGCCTGGCAGCTGATACTTCAGGAAGACTCAGTGTACTCAATTAGGAATGCTAATCTGGAGACCTTAGAACTTCAACTGGCAGGGGGGCCTGTTTGGGAAAAGCACTGCATCCCTGCATGTCCCTCTGCAGCACAGGTTGGCTATGCTTTACCAGTCAAGGAAAAAAAAAAAAATCAGACTGATTAAAAGTGGAATGCCCCTTAGCGCATCAGATGTATTAGTTATGATTGTAAAACTGACTAGTACTGAGCAGCCACCATGCACTCACAGAGAGCAAGCGCCTCTTCAAGAACAAATAGATTAGATCTACATGATTGACCTAAAAGTAATACAAGCAATACATGAGGAAGACTGAAAAAAAACCAAGTATTTTTATTTAAGCAGATGTCAGCACTTTATGAACAGTTTCACTATTTCCTGCATTGTCAACTTTCCTGTTTGTAGGTCCTTTGCTAAAAAATAAAAAGGACTGGAAGAAACAAATTACAAGAAGGAAAACATAACTGCGAAATCACAAATATTACCCATGGAATCAGAAGTATGCCTCAATTATTAGTAAGTTTCTTCAAGCTGAATAGTGCTGAAAATAAGACTCTTGTGAAAGCAAATACTATATTTACTGAATAAGGTAAGAAAAAACAGCATCACATTCACAGTCCTCAAGACTTCAAAGTAAATCAGTGAGAAAAAGAAATATCAAGGGGCTAAGCAGCTCAAGAAACATCAAGAAAATGGTTGGCAGACAGACGCACCCATTTATGTTAGCTATCTCTTTAAAAGTATAAAGAAATATTTTATATTTAGCACAATACCAATGTAGATTTTTTTTTTACTATACAACATTTATTAATGTTTATTAAGCCTTTTATTCTACCAGAGATACAGCAAAATACCTTTTTAGGTAAAATGCTGCTTGGGCCTTGATCAGCTGGTGTTACTGATACAGCATTTTGAAAATGGTTGCAGAGAGAAAAGAAATGTGCCATTTTAATTCTGCAGAAATATTTCTTGAAATGCATAAAACCTGTTCTTAAAGCGTTAGAAATGCCAGCCATACCTCATTTAGTCAATTGCATCTGCCTAAATAAAAATTTGTTTCTTCCCTGTGCACCAAGTTCAGCACAATAAAACGTCTGAAGAGGATACTGCACTTGGGTAACATAAAACAAGTTGCACATTATTCCACCTCAACTTTAAATCAATTTATTTCCAATAAAGAGTCTACTCATTCTCTTAGTCTTATTTTTCAAAGCCTGCATTAGTTTTGCCCTCCTAAATACTAGCAACCTCCACCACAGTTTACCCCTTCATCCCGAAGTGCGCTTCATTGTATTTTAAAAGTGACCTCAACTACGAGTAGCTAACCATAAATCTCAAGTCTCGTCAGACTGAGATTCCAGTTCAGCAATACCTCAGTGAAGAACATGAAAATTTTGCTTACGTTTAGTTCAGCAGAAAGTTATTTTAAGATTGGCAAATCTTACAGAAACGTAAGTCACAGCAGTCTGTTTTGATATATCACATCTTATTATCATTAAAAGATATTCCTTGAGCTTTAGAAACCCCTTTTCACCCCCAAATCTATAACCAAACCCAACTCTTGTCAAGCAGGTTCCTCTACCTAGTCACTAAGGGGCTTCTAACTCCAGTCGACGAAGGAGCTTGAGCAGAACCACTCCAAATCTCAAAAGCGTGAGCTACACGTACACCAATACGCACACGCGTTCTGAGGAGTTGAGCAGAGAGTTAAAACTATCTGCCGAGAGCGGTTTGATCACTGTCACTACGCAGCCCAGCAAGAGCCACGGTTAGCTTCAGCAGCCCAAGCCCCCTTCCACTTTCCGAAAATTTACATCTAAACATGAACCGAACCATAACGGAAAAAAAAAACCAAAAACAACCGACAGAAAGATAGTTCTGTACCCCAGCCAGCCCCGCCGTTCTGGATTTTGCCCAAGACTCGGTACTGACGCAGCCCCACGGAAACAACCTTTCCGCGACCAGCAGAAACAAAACAGCCGAGCGGCCCGAGGGCCGGGGCCGAGGCCGAGCCAACTGTTGCTGCCGCCGGGGCACAGGGAGGTGCCGGGGCCGCTGGACGACGGCCTCGCACCCTGCGGCTCCCTGGCAGGGGCCGCGGCACCCAGCCGCCCTCCGCCACGGGGCCCCCGACGATCCCACCCCCCCGGGCGGGCT
>NW_010972775.1:4412524-4419367 GCF_000737465.1 Haliaeetus leucocephalus
GGCTCCGCTCCCGGCGGCAGGGCCCCGGCCAGGATACCTCTCGCCCGCCCGCCCCGGAGGGCGGCGGCCGGCCGCGTCCGCGACCCCTCACCGATAGTGGAGATGAAGGTGGTGTTGAAGGCGTCCTCGCTGAAGCGGAAGAGCAGGCAGGTCTTGCCCACGCCCGAGTCTCCGATCAGCAGCAGCTTGAAGAGATAGTCGTAGGTCTTCGCCATCTTCCCTCGGCCTCGGGCTCGCCGCCGCAGCAGCAGCAAGAGGCGGGGAGGGCGGCCGCGGGCGGGAGGGAGCAAAGCACCGCCCCAGCCCGGCGCCCACTGAGGGGACGCAGCACCGCCTGCCTCACGGCGCGACGGAAGCGCCCCGGCGCCGACGGGAGATGTAGTCCCGCAGCGGCCCCTGTGTTCGCTCCGCTCCTGCCGGCGGCAGGGCCGCGGTCTCTTCCAGCTCGGAGCCTTTATCGGGAAGGCTCTGGCAGCCGCCGCTGCTCCGGCCCCCACGGGCGAGAGCGGCCAGCCCCGCGTCCGCCTTCCCTTTCCCTGCAGGCACTCCGCCAGACGCTTCTCTGCGCGTTTCCACGCGAAACGTGGGCGTAATCCTTGAGGTTGAGTTTTAAAAACCCACGCGCGCTGACGCCATGGATGTCGGCGCTCAAGCCGTGAGGTCCGAGACTTTGCATTCGTGGTGCTCAGATGGCAGCGGGTGCGCGAGTTCTCCACATAGACACACGTGCGTCTGGAATTTAACGACACTTGGAGAACTGCTGTCGCGGAGCAATCGGATGGCCTCATTCTACAAGGGACTGGCCTAGATTCTTGGAAACTAGCTAGATTTGTAACGGGAGTCATGTATTTTATCTGCTCAAGTGACACAATAAATAACGGCATCATGCTGCCCGTCACCAATAAGCACAGGTGAAATGTGTGCGTGTGGCCTCAAATGTTTACATGTGGCTTTGGGAGCGTCAAATAAGAAACTGTTGTTCGCACAACAGAAGAACTATTTTCGCACAGTCTCAAGCAGCACTAAAAACGTGGGTATTCTAGAACAGCATGTGGCTATTCTAGAGTACTTCGATAAACACTTTTCCCCATCTTTTTCCACTGATAATTATCTCTTGGTGTGAGGCTGCCTCATTATGGATTCATTATGCTGGGTCCCCCACAGGATGCCACAAGGCACTATAAAAATAAATAGCATTACTGAAACACTTTAAAATGACAGCGAAGAGCTATTGCTTTAATTTAATTTAAAAACGGTAGCCTTTAGACAAGCTATAAACAGAAATCTTAACACTATAAATCACTACAGCAGTTCTCACTTCCCTCTTAGGAAAACAAAGAGCCGTTTTCCCCAAATCATCCATTAAGGGATTGTCATCTTGAGCCACCAGCTTCCTTTTCAGGTCCCTCCAGGCTTCCCCTCACCTCCGTGCAGGAATGGCCCTTTGGCACCCACTGGCCAGGGCACCGCTCCTGCTAGTCACCCAGCGGGGCATCGTGCTCAACAGCTGCCTGGGGTAAGGCAGGAGTGAGGTGCAGCGTTAGGAGGCCCTGACGGCCCCTGTGATTCCTCCTTAGCTGCAAGTGTTTCAAGCACTCTCTAAATGGGATTGAGGGGTGCCAATGTGATTCAGCCGCCTAACAGCAGTCCAGAGCTACCTGCTCGTAAGTGTCTCCCATCTGCAGCCAGATCTACTAGTTATAACGCAGCCTACAACAATAAAAGGTCCTTTCTCACTTTTTTTGGGTGTTAATTTGGCAAATATATATGCTGAGTTCTATACAGAATCAAACAAAATTAGTTTTGAAGTATTAAAGCTCCGTCATACATGGTGAGCGTCCATATTCCAAGCACACAAAAAAAACACTCCATGACATTAACCTACAATTGGATGGGGTGAAATAGGGCTAAACTGGTCTAATGCCTGGCTACTGCTGTATTTGTGCAAACTACTCTGAGGAATCACTCCAAACAATTACCTGCAGCCATTATAAACCTTGAAAAAGCAAAAGCTATTCTGCTCGTAGTTATTCCAAATCTTCCTTGTTAAGGGTCTCAGTTTGGTGGTGTTCCTGGCCAATATATGTTCATGACAACAAACCATCAAAAATCCAATGACAGATCTGCTGTAAATCTCTGTACAAGGTGAATTCAGTAAGAGCCTGTCATGAATGCTAATCTAACTTCCAGCGAATTGTATTAAACTCTGATTTTATATCATAGATGCTGTGTTGTGATTCAAGTAAAAAATGTCATTGTTTGTTTCATTGAGACCTCTGGGAGGCCAGGATATCATCTGATAGAGCAGAGTCAAGGCAGCAAAACAAGGGTGGGGGGAATTGCCCGTTCTCTCCTTTTTTTTTTTTTTTTTTTTTAACACACTTGGAGACCTCTGCCCAGTTCAGGGTGGAATTTGGAAACACGGCTGCTTGGTTAATTTTTGTACTGTATAATTAGCACTTGGGCGGTTTAGATGTTAAGAGGGGTTGTTATGATACTTATTACAAGATTTAAGTTTATAAATGATAGTGGCAACCTGGCACTGAAGCAGTCAAGCCAAATTGGTTATTTCAGACTAGCATGAATAATCAGATTATAGGAAACTGCAAATAAAAAACTAATCTCCGAAACATTTCCCTGTACCTGTATTTTCAGAGCCATGAGTTGCTATGTACTGTAATTACGGCCATACTACACAACATTACTACACAATCGTATTTCAGCATTGAAGAGAGTAATTTTGGGGTTAATATTCACTCTTCAGTTTTATGGAACAAATAGGCTTCCATATGTCTCTGGAGCAATATGTTTGCGATCGCCATCTGTTACTCAAGAGTAGTTTTATAGAAAAATAATGCAAATTACTTCTCTCTTTAATTACACTAGTGCTTTGCAATATTGCGTTCTCTTCTGATTTGGAAAAGTGCCAGTTTGCCAGATTCATGGGACAGATGTTTACTTAACCATGAACTTTAAAAACAAGATATAAATATTAAGAGTTACATTTTTTAATTCTCTAGAACATGGAAAAACTGTAATTGTACAATTGCATACCTTGCAATATGTTAGTAAAACTTTAAGGAGCACTATTAAAGCTGTTAAGGCTCAATAACCAAGCCGCTATGATACCTGTTCCATGAAAATACTTTGAAGCTCAGTCTTTGTTATTGCACTAAATTGGAAAAGGCAACATTTGGTTTATATTGCATTACAGTCAAATGGATCAATTAAACATTTCAATTTTTTCTGACATGGGAGAACCACTGAGGGGAACACTGAACATATAGGAAATAGAAAATGTTTGATACTATGGGTTACCTTTTGTCACTATATAAAAGCAGATCGCACCATAACAGCGTGATGCTGATTTGTACATTTCAAAAAAGCAGAACTTTAAAACCTTTTACAACCACTAAATGACTGCCCTAACAGTTTTGTCTGAATACCACAGTTGAAGCTCATCCAATAAACAGCTGTTGAGTCCCAACCAAGATACGGCAGAATTCCATTAGTCACTGAGGTGTATGTAAAGTACATCTGTTAAAGCACTCAGTTTAAGAAAGGCACTAATACGCATAGCAAAACGCAATTACTCCCTCTATTCATATGCAATAAATTCAACAATCTTTACATACACATTAAAAAAAACCAAAAAATACTTGTGACTCGTTTACCAGCACCTACATTTTTAAGAAAAAAACAGATTACATTGCTATTTCATTCCCATTCTCATTTTTACTTTCTCAAATGATAGACATCATCATTACTTCTAGCTTTCAAAAATCCTTTTTTCCCTTCAGTTCAAGGGTGAGACTGGTTAAGCAAAAAGAGAACTGTGTAAAAATCTGTCTTTAATTAAGCTCTTCTGTTCAATGCATACAAAATTGTAGGAAATTCTACATCTTAATTGTTTGAGTACAACATTTCAAAAAAAAAACCAGTAGAGTTTAAAACATGTTGGTAGAACCAGGATCCTGTTATTTTGGCACTAATTGGAATCCACAGGTCCAAGTCCTACAAAAGATAATCTTATGAGGCAGACTTGCCCCGAATGCCACCTAACCGGAAATCATTAAGATGAGCTTTGCCCCTTAGCTTTTGGACTCTGCTAGCTAATATGATAATATTTTTTATGTGTATCTTTAACCACTCTGGTTTTGGCAGATGCCTCTGCAATTTATTACTGTTTGATGACCATCATGTGACACCCCTTTAAAAAAATGTCACTTACTCCCCAGTTCCAGTAAATAAGTCTTTCACTGCAGGTAGATACTTCTATGCTCATTCTACACTTTGTCTTACTGCATTTGATACGTCAGTACGTCCTGCTTTTAAGTCCTAGTTTTAAGAAGATCAATGCATAGGTTTAATTTTTTTTGGTCTTTACAAAGAACAGTACTCTCCTTTACTCTAGTGATCTAAATGTATGAATTTTCCATATGTCTATGCTGCAGAACTTTATATAGAAGAGTTTAAATCAAGCCATTATTGGAAAAAAATTACTTAAAGTATGTACAGTTCAATTCCAGAAGGGAAAAGCCCTGTAAGACTCTTATCTGTAAGTTCCATTAATTTCAAGGTTTGCTATTACAGTAGTGCTAGAAGCGGACCTTCTTCAAGTTCCAGTGCTAATCTGAACTATCTCAGCATAAGCGTATTTAAACCATATGACTACACGCCATGGTTTATACCATTAGTTTATAATCAATTACAATTGTAATACTTAATTCTGCAGTACAGTCAAAACCACAGGTGGACTGTGTTCCAGATCAAACATACCACTTGAAGTGAACCTACTTATTTTGAGTGCAGCTTAGAGCTGGTTAGTGTGTGGAAATATAAATGGTCTTAATGATTGTACTACAGAGACACCCATCCACATCTTAGTATTCTAGACAAACCACTAAAAACATTATTAGAGTGAATTTGTTTTTTTTTTTAAATCAGTCAATACTCACTTCCTCAGTGACCACAGTCAGTTTAAACAAGGTTTTGTAGTACCCTCCCCCCCAAAGCCTGTATTCTCACAACATCAGATAGCAAATCCTAAGGACCCACGCAAACTCAGCTGCAGAAGGCCACAAATGGAGCAGAACAGAGTAGCTCTGCCTTCCTCCTTGCTGTACCAGCCTGACAGGAGACCACCGCAATGCATGTCATCAGAGATGTAGATTCAGCTTTTAAACAGCAAGAGACTGCCAGTCGCAATGCAGAAAAAACCCCAACTGTCATTATGTTGTTTTTAAACACCTTCAGATCAGCTTTTGGAAATTTTCTGTTGTCATTTTAGCACACAGATAATGTTTCTTGTTCTTTTCTTTAAAATGACATCAAAGTCTTTGTTTGCTGGGAGAAGGCTAGAAAGGGGAAGTAATTCTCTTAGACCTGAATCTCTCTCTGTCTCTGTAAGCCACGCCACTGTGGTACAGACTGTATTTCTCTCCTCGTTTACTCACAACTTAAAATCAGTGCTGTGTTTCTGCTTCCTAAAGAGTATACTTCAAAAAAAGCTTCAATCATAAGATTGAAGGTAATGCATTAGAATTGACTCATTCAGCAGGTCACTGAACTACAAGCAGTTATGAAAAGGAAATGACTCTCCAAGCAAAACCAAAATAGAGAAACAGAGGAATGTGTCCAAAATACATCCTGCTTTCAGATCATCCTGTGTGCCTCTCCTTCCACAGAAACCAATTTTTAATGTAAACTCTGGCTCTAAAGTCTTCCTCAAGCACCAGAGGCTCCTTGCAGGAAAGACATTTAAGAAGGGAAAGCTAGGAGGAAGAGGTGAAGGAGGACGGCACAAAGTTCTGGTTTTTTTGTCAGTGGTGCTTTACACATTGTGAAGGTATTTTCTTAAACAGAGAAAAAAGCAATTCTCCTTCAGATTCTGAATCAACAGGCTTAACAGATTCTCCCCTTTCCCTTCTGCTTGCAGGTAAATAACATACATTTGAAAAAGACTGAAAGGTAGTAGGAACAGCTAAGACTCAAGAACTGACTGCACTGATAACTGGTTTATGTTCCTAGCTTCACAGGACAGCATGCAGAGGAAAGTATCAGTCAGAGCCTTTCGTATTAAATTCCTCCTGATATAACAACACATACTTCCAAAATACCTCTATCTGTGTGTCATCACCACTCCAGCGCATAAGGAAAAATGGCTAACATAGCATTACAATGTTACAAGACAATAGTTGTGATGCTGAGAAGAGGAAAACCAATATAATGGCTTGGAGCGCTACAGTACACGGGTCTATTCTTGCAGAATAACGTAGGGCTTTGGAGTGGGAAGAAAGTATTTTGAAAGTTGTGTACATAGTCAGCACTGGAGAGGCCATCCCAGCTTTGAGAATATTGTTGTCAAAGATAGATATGCCTCTATAAAACTTAGGTCTTCGCTTGTGCTCGTGGCAAACTTTTAAAATAATTTCTGCTAAATGCCTCAGTTCTCTTTTCAAAAAGGATGTGGCTCAACACGCTGCCCGTTGTACATTTTGGAAGACTTTTCCCACTAAGCAATTTTCATAAGGTCTATTTGTGCCACTTACTGGACTTCTAGTGAATTACACTTTTAAATGTTCTGGGCTTGATTAAATTAAATCCGAGTTTTTAGAGATTATATTTGTGACTATTTTTATTGACTTACAGAAAAAAAACCACTCAACCTCTTGCTAAAAAGGTTCATGAAAAATTTTTTTTGTTTTCATTCCCGCTATCTGCAATATTTTTATTTCTTATAGGTTCTCTGAATCGGTTTAAACGCATAAATGATGACTAAGAGAAATTCTTCTGCATTTTTCCCCATTTTGACCGGGGTGGGAAACTGCAAAAGAACACGCA
>NW_010972775.1:4419377-4428767 GCF_000737465.1 Haliaeetus leucocephalus
CGCCGCAGGGTGCCGCTCGGAGGCAGACATGCCCGTGAGTTGTTTACCAGCGCCGGCCGCGCCTTTCCGCGGGGCAGAGACCGGGCCGGCGGCCGAGGGTCTGTCCCCGTGGGGCCGCTCCCGGGTGACACCTTGGCCCGAGGGCCTCCTCGGGACGGAGCGCGGGCGTGTGAGAGGAGACACCCCGCTACCGCGGCCTGCGGGGGCGGCGGGGGGGGGAGCGGAGGCTGCGGGCCTGCTCGGGACCAGGCTGAAGGCGGCGCCCGGTCTGTCCCGGTAGCCCGAGGGGTGTTTAACATGCAGTGCGTTTCCCTCTTGCCCTCTTACCCAGCTGGCTAAAGATCTAGTGCATCCCTCCTTGGAGGATGAGAAGAGAAAGCACAAAAAGAAACGTCTTGTGCAGAGCCCAAACTCCTACTTCATGGATGTAAAGTGTCCAGGTAAGTATTTAAAATGTGTGTGTCTTGCAGAAGGAACGAAACTAATCTCGTATGTGGGTCATCTTTATAAAAAATGTGTTTTTTTTTTTTTTTAATTTTTTTTAATCTAAATGTGGTTTATCTGTTCTGTGGAAAAAAAAAGTCTGTATATTGCTTTGGGTTTTTTTTAACAATAAAAGTGTTTTCAACCTTTTTCAAAAGTTAATTTAAACAGTCAGCTTTCTATTTTCTTTTCTGAAGGTCTGGCATGAGATTTTTTTGGTTTTTTTTTTCTTTATGAAATTCTGGCAAGTAGGGAAAAAAACAAAACCCCCAGATATTCTTGTATAAGAAGCGAGATGAAATGGATGCGTTAAAACATCCGTGGCACAAGTTTAAATTAGAAGACAAAACTGTTTTTCTCCTTTTGTAAGTTGATTGACTCTGGAAGAGCAACGAGAAAAACGTCACAAGGATATACGCAGGCATACTGGGACTTTACATAGGAAGTAAAACATACACAACTGCCTTTTTCATATGTCACTGTTAAGAAGTAAGCTGCCATCCAGCTCACATATACAGAGGTTGTATTTAAGGTGTTGCCTGTGTCCGCTTTTCACACATCTTCATTACTTTGGCTTAGAAACATCTGTATAACTAAACTTCTCTTTTATAAACTAAACCATGGGATTTTCTAGCACAATTACAGGAGTATGCTCTACCAGTGAACAGCTTCTTTGATCAGCACAAGTACATCCATATCGAGGCACAGAAACTGTCAAGTGTGGTAACTTACCTCCTAGAAACGACTGCGGTATAAGAAGATTATAGCAGTAAGAAAACAAATAGACTTACTTACAATTATGATCATCCTGACTAGAAGCAGGGAATTGTTGGTGTATTCAGGTTTCTTATCTAAGCTACTAAGAAAGAATAAGATTCCTAACAAGCTCTGAGATATTGTTTTCCATCTAAAAGTGAAGTAAATTAATTAAACTCTTTGAAAGTAAAATGTAGTTACTTTTAAAAAATACATGGTTGAAGGCTAAGCCACTTTTTTTTTTAAACTTTCTTCAAACCAGTGTACATGCATGCATATACAAAGATAAGGTTAGTGTCAACATAAGCCTATGGGTCATTGGTTATCTTCATTATTGTTGGATTAATTGGTTATTGAGTTTGAGGGATATATAGACCAAAGCAGGAGAGCTTCAATAGTAACAAAGTACTAAGCACGAGGCACCAAAAATACCAGAGGGCTTATGCATCATTCAGTGGTGTTGGATGTTGCTACCTAGTTACTGAAACAGATTGGGTTTGTTCCCCTGCAAAATCCACAGTTAAAAACTAACATGGAAGTTCACATTCATGGGGCAAAACCAACATTTGCTATGGTTAAATTTTAGCTGCTGGCAGTTTTTTGCAAACAAAGATTTTGTGCAGTTACTATTTGTGATTTAAACAAAGCAGAAATCTGTTATTCTGCCTAATAGGAGTTCTCTCTACCAAACAGTTCTCTTGTCAGACAGCTTTCTGAGAACCTTCCTCACTAACATGTATTCTGTCTTACCTTTCTGGTCCACACATGCTGAAAATGGAATCTATGCTCACTTTTATCTGTTGGTCTATTTTCTATATCCACATCTAGATTAAATCCTTTACAACTTTTCTCTCTCCAAAAATTCCTCTTGGCTAATTAAAAATACTCTACAGAGAAAAAAATGAAAGCAGTGAAAACCCCTTTGTCTAACCCATGCATAAAAGTGATTTCGTTCTTTCTTAAATCATAGAATTTCGAAGTTGTAGACAAAATGTGGCTGATGCCTCTGCTTGCATCTGGAATTAGTGAAGTTATTCTGTGCAAGTCTTCTCCTTTAAATGTGATGCTAGCTTTGTAGAATGCAGCCAAGTACATGCCTTATGTGTACCAATTATTAAACAGAAAGCAAACACAGATTTGAACAGCAGTGTTTATATTCACAGCTGCCAGACTTTGTCAACAGCAATGTTCTACTATTACAAGTTAAATATTTCCCTAGCTAGATGGGCTCTTCTATTCAGCAGAGGCAGCTAGTCTAGAACTCCTTGACTTTTTTGCAAGAGACATACTACAGGCAAATCAGGGCCTGTCAGCCATCAGGCTGTGTTGATTTTCATATGGGGAGTCATAACAGTTTCAGTTAACTAACTTGCTTTCATATGCATGTTAGTAAAAGCAAGTACTTCAGACCACAGTAACAATGTTCTGTTTTACTTGGTGTGCTGTGTAATGAAATACAGATCCATTTTTGGACAAGTGTTGTATTTAGAGCATCTGACTCAATTACACATACAATAAAAAAAGTCATGCTAGAAATACTCAATGGAAAGTTTAATAATGCTGTTTTCCAGGATGCTACAAGATCACCACTGTATTCAGCCACGCTCAGACAGTAGTTCTGTGTGTAGGTTGCTCAACTGTCCTGTGTCAGCCTACTGGGGGGAAAGCCAGGCTTACTGAAGGTAAGGGGCAACATTTAGCAGCCTAAATATTCCACTTACATAAATGCATTTATGTATTTAGAGCCTGCAAACATTTTAGCTTTGATTTTGAAAACTTATATTGGAATGCTTATTTTGCAAATTGCTTAGCATTGGCTAGTAAAAATGTTAATGGGCCCTGAATTGCAAATTTTTCTTCAGATTCTTGTTTTTAAATGGCTATACAGATATGCCAGGCAGTTAAGCAGCTACATTGTGATCAAACACACTTGGATTTTAGGTGCTTTGATTGGTCATCTCCTTTAGCCTATCTGTAATAAATACTGCTTATTTAGTTCTGAGCTAAGTTTAGAACGTTAAAAAGCACCATTAAAGGAGCAGGGTACTTTTGCCAGTCTAAAGCAATTCTGTGCCACTGCCAGTCATTGGTGGCTTGCCTGTTTGTTTTTAAACAGTAGTACTGTAAGGCAGTTCCCTGGCTCATGTTACTTAATCAAAATTTGTTTTGTATAAATTATAAGGGAACAAATAACTACTGGTAATTATCTACAGCTAACTGGTATAGCACCAGTATCTTGAAATGCAATCCAGTCTCTGGGGTATACGAAAAACACTGGAAACACTTGAGGGTTGAAAAAAAAAATTAAAGAATAAGTCCAGATTTTATTCATGTTTTGTTTAAAGGATAAAAGGTAAATATTTATGCAAATTGCATATAGTAGTGCTTATACCATGTGCTGCTATACAGATGTAGTTTATATGAGGACAGAATACCTGAAGTAAGGCTGTTCAGCAGTTGAAAAGGTATCAACACTCATAGCAGCTGTTTCAGTTTGGGGTTTGTATCGCTAAGGGATGGAACAATAGACTGAAATTTTAAAAGGCATCTGGAAGAAAAGAAATAGTACAACTTAGCCTTATTTTAAGATGAATTACATCACAGCCATGTTGTTCTGGTTGAGTTAGAGAAGACTCAAAGTACTAAGTCTTCACCTTGTGGTACATGAAATTTAAATTTATTGCATGAGTTTTCCTACTTAAGTTGGGTGGGCAATTTTCCAAGGCAGTCTTAACAGTTTGAGGACTGTCCATATCATGTGATTTCTTTACAGGCTGTTCATTTAGAAGAAAGCAACACTGAACACTTCAGCATGTGGTTTTGGATCTGTGTTCCTGAAAGCCTTACCAGTTTAAAAATGCCTGTTAATACAGCAATGTAATTACGATTGATTTTGTAAAAATTACATGCTACTGGTGACTAATGAGCTGGAATCTCTTTTTCAATAAATGATCTGAAGTGCAAGTTTTTCCTGCAAGTTTGCAGACAACTGAGCTCTATTTTTATAATTTTATTTTTAAGCAGTGTATTGTTAATTGGGTAGTGTCATTTAATAATAAAAACCTTGGACTTGCTGTATCTTTCCCCTCGTTAATCATCAACTACAGCAGCGTAAGGCATATGGTGACAGAAACTGCTGTAAGAATGCATTTTGTATACTTTATTACTGCGGTTACCCTAACTGTAAGGGTTGCAAAAGCTAGATAGATTTAAAATGGCTCATTGGCTTTCAACATCAATTGCTTTAGTCCCTTTATGGTGTTGAGTAATGTGGTGATAAATAAAAATATAAAAGTTACTCACTTATATTCAGCTGTTTTTCTGGAATGCGTGGTTTTTCCCTTGCTCTAATCTGGTCTCAAAACTGCATTTGGTATTCTATACTAAGATTTCTATACCAAAAAAACCAAAAAAGGAGTCTTTTGCAAAACACTGAAAACATTCAGTATAGAGAAGGCATATGGTATATAAGCAACAGTAAATCAGCAAACTACATGAACAACTGTGAATGGTATCCAGTCATTAAAAAAACTAGTACAGCAAAACCATGCATATTTTCAGTATCAAATACTGAAGTGAAACAATTACCTTTTTGCAATGAGGAAACAGGTTTTCAGTTGGTTTTTAAAAGCCATCCCTTTCTAAATGGCTGTTAAAAAGTGGATTTTTTTTAAACCATGAGAAAATATTCAAACAAAGTCTTACATATATCTTATTTTAATAAATAATATATCAAGTTATGTATCAACATCTCTTTCAAAGTGAGCTAATTATTGCTGGGAATGTCTGTTTAGCCTGTATTCTTTTTATGACTTTTAAAACTTGTACATTTCTAGTCAATAAAAAAACCCAAACAAACCCAAACCTGATATTACAATTTGTTGCATTTGTGAGATAAGTTTTATTTCAGTTAATTCAAACAGCGAACACTTATAATTACCAGATGCAAAAAGTAGGTGTTTGATACAGAAATAGATGCACCAGTTTAGTATACATGCCTTTTAAGAAAAGTACAGTTTTATGTCAGTCCCATACTGTTTTCACAATAAAGGTTAATTTAAGAGCAAGTTTATCATGAAAGCTGCTCTTACTTGACCAGACAGTTTCCCACACTTCATGCCAGTCCATCAAATAACTGGTTTCAGAACAAAGGTCAAAGTAGCAGTATTAATTCACTTGTGACCTGAATACATGTGCTAAGGGCAGATTGATTCCTAGTCTCCCATATCTCTGCCTTCTCTTCTTCCACCCTAAAAGATAAGAACTCATGATTAAGTAAATACCAAATCAGAGAAAGTCAGTGACCCATTTTGTTCCAGGTACTGGAAGATAGAATTCAGACATCATAGCATCTCCAATACCGTACATGTGACAACAGAGGTTTTTTTAAAAGCCTTAAGTTACAGGAGATACAGTATTAAGAACATGGTATGCATATAAAAAAGTTGGTGGCTGAACATATTCTGTGGGGGAGTGAGACACTGTCATTAATATCTTGGGGTTAGAAATGCCTTAGACACTTCTTACCATTATTTGCTTTCATACATACTTCAAATATTTACATTTATTAGTGTTTGGTCATATGCAGACAGGCATAATGGTAAACCTACACCTACATTCTGAATCTTTGTCTAAATCCAAACACAATGGTCAATGAGTGAAACTCATTTTGTCTCAAGTAGGCAAAATGGTTTTCAAGAATAATAAATACTGTTTGCAAAACAGATGCCTCATAAAAGAAAAATGTGTTATAAATCCTAAAATAACAGTGTTACTTCTGAGATTTTCTATATTTAAAACACTGTATTTGGTCTATTTCTATTAATGTATTCTTCAACATGAAAACTACTTGGAACTACTTACTCTTGTTCCCTGTGCAATAACTTCTGCTGCATGTTTACCCAGCTAGTAGGTGCTCAAGACTGGGAAAAAAAAATGTTGCTATTGTAGAAGACACTCACCTCTAGTACTTCTGTATTGGAACTGTCAATATCAAAGATTTCAGTGGAAGAGAAGATAATTTATTGCTTGACCAAATGAAAGTTTGTTCAGAAAGGTTCTCTCTGTTGTCTCTACTGATTGGATATTCTTGAGATAAAGACAACCCATTATTAATGAATAAAAAAAGTGAAGTTTTGGTGAGTAGACCAGAAAACCCAAGCAAATAGTTTAGGTGTAAGCTTTTACTGTTTCAAGGCACAAGAATGGTTGTAATTATGAAGAGCACTAAACCAGCCCTACTAGCTTCAATTAAAAATGTCGGTAAAACATCAACACCTCAAAATAGTAAATTTCCTGGTTTGTCAGTCTTAGGTAATAAATGTTATCATAGGCATACTGGGAACAGAGATGACAGCATGTTTCATCACAGGACAGGTAATAACTATGAAGTTTTAATACTAAAAGCACTAACTAGGGAAAGAGGCAGGTAAGGCTATCTTCTGCTAGCTATTATCTAAGACATCTTGCTCCTTAAATTCAGAGAAGCAGAGCTGCTAAACAGTGCAGGGATGTAAGTATTCAAACCTTTCCTGAAGGATATTTTGTTTTGTCTCAGCCTGGAAATACTGTCTGATGTAACTGCAGGGGAAGCGGGGTGGGGGTAAATCTTGGGAGATCATGGAGATCTTCCATGCCATTATGGAATATATAAAATTAACATATTCAGATGTTACTGTATTGCTATAGTAAAACTGAAGATTAGAAAATGCTTCTTTGGAACTCTATCACAATTTCTTGTTCAACCCTGTGCAAAAGTAACTCCTTGAGGCAGGTCTCCAAATGGAAAAAAAGGATGGTTTTCAAAAAAAACTCAAAGTCTGTAAGACTTCTACTACTGGCTTCAAGAATGGGCTTTAAATTTTACCAAGTTACTTGAGCTCCTAATTCCTATATCTAAAGGAGTATCTACATTACAGAATACAGTGTCATTTCTGGCTACCAAAGTTAACGTGTATCATTCAAAAACAATGAGACAGTTTGACAGCTCACCATGGTGCGCTATTCAGGCATATTCAACTGTGGAAATAGTACCCTTATTTCACAGTAAACTAGTTTCACACATTCTCTGTGTCCAATAAAAAAGGAAGAGAGGACATCTAAATAACAAAATGATTCTTACTTACATTAGTCTAGCTTCATTCTTTTCTAATTCTTAACAATCCACAGCTCTGACAAAAACGTACTTCTGGTATAAATCTGCATTCTGGAGGTAGCTTCAAGATTTGGGTTTTGTTGTTTTTTTTGCTTTTTAAGCAAATAAGAAAAGCACTATGTGAAAATACAAAAATCAACAGTAAACCCATTTTTCTTTAAAAAATAATACTTAACAGTTTTGGCAGACTGGAACTGTGAGAATAATGAATTATGTCTTCGTGTGCTCAAATCAAGATGTGAATTTTTTCAAAAGTTTAACATTTAAGGTAGATAATTTGTTGTTGTACTTCTCAGTGCAAGAAACCAATGCTAGTTTTTTTAATCTTGGTCAAGTGCTTGACTGGATGAGAAAAAAACCTGCTACTGTAATGATAATTTACACAGGTACTACAGGAAGTCAAATTTGACTGTTACATTCTCCTTTTCTGTAAGTTACGAACTTCCCTGAGAGGTTAATTCCGGTTACACATAAGTTTAGCACCACTAGCAGAAGTTAATTAAGTGAAATTTTGATGCTTTTTCTTCACATATTTTTAGTGATCTCGGAGTCCACTTACACCCTTCTCCATTTGTTTTTCATGTTTCAGTACAGTGAGTTCAGTTACGCATATCTCTTTTTTTTAATCTACATATTGCGCCCATTTTTCTTTATCAAATTCCCTTGCAATCTTTAAGGCAGTGCTGTTGAGTGAAACCGATTGCATATTACAGATAATACTAACAACTACTCCTCTAGGTGGTGCCACTAGCCCAGCATCTATAGCTTCAGAGTCCAGCTCTTCAGGAAGAATTAGGAGGACACTACTTGCCCCCACTGCACCACCCGTATGAGATGCATAGTGTCTCTGCTGTCTACAACAGCCATACTGTTGTTTTTTTTCTACGACAGCCCAAGCCATTGCATATTTACCATCCCTGTCCCACGATACTTCCGTTTTTGGCACTGGGGTCCACATCATTGTGACTGTGTCTGGTTTGAGGTACCCAGGAAGAAGTTTGCCATTAGTGTTTTTAAACTGTCCGGCTTGATAACTGTACAACAAGGCATTTCCAAATTTCAGAAGGTCACCTACTGATGAGAGAAAGCCACCACCAGCCCACTTGTAAGAGTTGTCCACATACGGTGCATTTACCAGCCGTCCCTTTTTGTTGTAAACATAACACCTAGAATTCAAGAAAATTCAACTTGTCATTCTCAGATACTATGCACAACTATTTTAAGCTGTCCTATATTAAAAGAGCATACTGAGCACATATTAGCTTGTTCTCATGAAACTTTAGAATTTTTTTTAGCTATATTTTTCTTAAATATATTTCTTGCAGAAAAATCAATAAACTCAGACAGGAAAACAAAAATAAAGGTGACTTCTTCAGTTAGAAGCTTAGTTTCAACGAAAGTCCTAATCCTTCTACTTACCCTTAGGATATACTAAGAGTAAAGGCAATATGCAAATACGAGATGTGACAGAAATCTATAGATCAGCCAGCAAAGGATTTTTCTTAAATTTCTGTACTACATTTAAAGTGTTTTAAGAAAGAGGAATCCTACAACTACCCCATGATTATCAGACACTGAGCTGAAATTTCACTGAAGTCTTAGGTGACTCCTATGAGACAGTAGTTTCCATTTATGATTGATCCCCCCCCCCACTGCCCCATTACAGTTGCCATGTACTACAACTGAATATTTTGGAACTACTAAAAGTAAGAAGCGTGGAGTCTTGCAAAACCTGTCACTAAAATACAAATTAGAAACTACCGACCAGAATTGCAGAATGAACTATTGGGAACAACACAACAGGAGTGCAAACTGAATTAAGCTTTTGAAAGAAACAGTCCAATCATGACTGGATTCAATTCATACAACATATGAGAAGGAATGTTGAATAACTATATAATCTGATGAATTTCAGCCTTTGGCCTTTAGACCACAAGAGGTCCATGTACTACTTGGAGAGCTGTGAAAAGGAACCACAAAAAAAAAAAAAAAAAAAA
>NW_010972775.1:4428777-4433981 GCF_000737465.1 Haliaeetus leucocephalus
AAAAAAAAAAAAAAAAAAAAAAAAAAAAAAAAAAAAAAAAAGGCGTGGAGGGGGAGTGGTAGTGGGCAGGGCAAGCCTACTATTGAATGGTACAGAGATACATTCCCTACCTAGTCTGCACTTATACTGGAAAACTTTTAGGGAACTTCTGAAAGCCATAATACTGAAAATCAGAGGTTGAAGCAAAGGAAGAGAGACGAATGGTCCAAGACTACCATCAGCTCTACCAGTGACTCGATTATCTTGGTGTCCCTATAGTCATTTTTTTTTTATCACAATAAAACCTGTTACAAAGATGCTGAAATGTCTGAGTTACACCTCTAAAAGATCTAGAACATGAATTTTTAAACATTTTCATGTCAGTGAAATGTAGTATAACCAAACCATTAAACAAACCACGACATGTCAATATGTTCTAGTTTGAGGCACCAAGCAAGCTATTTGTGGAAGCAAACCCATCACATTAGCATCTTGGTTTTGCTTAACAATAAGTAACCCATAAAAAGACCCCCAAAACAGCATCTGTCCCAATTCCTTCATCCCTACCATATTTCAGTTTATACAAGAGTTAATATACACACATACATTTAAAAGAACCTGACTGTACAAACTTGATAATTTATGTGAACATCACTAGCATCCAGATCTACTGCCACATGAGACTGAAAATTTGCAAGCAAAATAAATACCAGCATAAAGCATCTTAGAATATAGCAGTAAAGCTATCCCTAAAATGTTACAAACTGCTGTGTTTGTACACAGCACTCTAAATATACACTTATATATAAGTACTATAAACCTTGGATTCCACATTATTTTCATTCTTTGAGAGCATTTTAGAAGCCAAACTTTTAAAAAGTTTGAGTCTCATTCTCATGAGACTTTTTCCATAACCTGCTTTTGTGATTCAGTTACAATTCTTCTCCTGCACCAAAATTTAACAGGCAAGTCAATAAACCAATTTCGGAGCCCAGACAGGTAGGTCCATAAAATAAGATGGGAGAGAAAGACAAGAAACTCTACCTTTATCCACTATATTGGAATGGATTACACCCAGTTACATAAATTTCTCTGGGGTTTTTTTTTGTGTGTGTGTGTCTGTGGTTTTGGTTTTTTTGGTTTTGGGTTTTTTTTTAAGTTAATAAAAATAAATCGATTGGTAAAGCATATTCTGCGTTAAACAGAATTTTAATTCTGGTTAAAATCGATACTACAATTTAATTTATGAAAACCTTGTGTTACTGTGAGATTATTACAATTCTGCGGAACTTTTTAAAAAGTCAGTATATTAAGCAAACCAAGGTTAACTATATATTCTAGCATAATCTCCTAGTTAGTCCTTTATTTTACTCTGTTTACACTTATCTGCTTATGTGCACCCAAAATAAATGCAAATTTCAAGTTCACCCTTGCCACTCCCCCCCATATATACTTATAACAGGAAATACTTATTTCCTATTCTGTAATTTTACATGCTAATTACAGAACAAATACCATAACTGACATAAAATCAGTTACATTACTAACTTTGAAATAAAATAAGCCACTCAATTTAAAAGCCTGGGAAAAAAAAATAAAATCACACATTCTTAATTCAGTTGTCTTCATAAAGACAGAAAGAGCAACAATTGTTGTGGAGGGAAAAAAAAGTTTCATCCTTGTTTACCTTGCTCTGTTATATATCATTGCTTCATTGTCATCTAGTACAGTTGACAGCATATCCAAATCACGAAACATTTTTAGCATATAGTCTGTAAATTTTTGTCCTGAAACTCTCTCCACAACAGCGCTTAAGAGTGTAAAGCCATACGTTGAATACAAGAACTGACTACCTTGAAGAAACACAATGAGAAAAGGGGGGGGGGGGGAAGTTAGCCACATGATGCTTAAAAGGAACCTCAAGGATAAATTTTAAGTAATCACATGTGCAAATGAAACTATATATAACAATAAATAATTAATTAGAAGACTCCCCTTCCACCCCCATTTTAATATGATGTGAATCACAAGCTTATGATACTGACCCCTAGGAACTTCTGTACTGCAGCAGACACAGATGCTTGCTAAGTGCCCGCTGCTCTGAGAACAGCGCTAAAAAATTTTCAGGGATCTGCCATGTACAGCCAGGTTTCGTGGCAAGATGTGAAGACTAACATTTAACATCCTTTCCACCAGATTTACCATACCGGTTCTAACAAGGATATCTGGATTTGGAAAGCTGAAGCAAACCACAAAATTACTTCTTAAAAGATGCTCACCTACTGTGACTTGTTTGTTTGTGTGTCTATACCCTAGAGATAGACAAGGGTAGTACTCGCTCAAGGTTTTCAAAGGTCTTCATCACTTTTATTACAGTGTTTCTAGTTCTAGTTATAGAACATCCTGAAAGATTATATAGACACTAACATGCATATTATTTAAGACACTATAATTTTTTTACAAAACAATTTTTCATTTTTTAAAAATCTCGTTCTTGTGCTAATGCCTTTCATGAAACATTTACATAGCAAGCGACTGCCAAACTGCCTACAGTCGAGATAGATCTCTACTTGAAATGTTCCTAGAACTCTCCAAGATAGTAAGTGGTTAACTTCTCCCCCTTCCTACACCCCTCTCCCCTTAATGCACATTATTTACTGTTTATCAGCAATGCTTATCATTTGCCTGTTAACCTAACTCATTTAAAACTTACACCTGAAGTTCCTCAAAGTCCTCTCTAGAATTAAGTTAAATAATTCCAACAATAAATAACCTCAACAGTTCTGTGATTCTATGGTCTTTCTGTAGAATTTTTTTAGCTCTGGTTTAGTGCCTTACTAAAATTTTTTGCTTTTGGTTCATATCTAGAAGGCCCAGAGCATGAATACAGCAAGTTGGTATCTGCTTACAAAATACTTTATAGATACAAGTTTGCTACCAAAATTATAATCTGCTTTAGCGTTTATAAATTCAGCAACTGGTACGTTTCATAGCACTTACTGCATTACTTGGAGCTCCTAGGAGAAAAGTCTTATTTCTACCTGAGGTCCCACTTTCTCTTCTCCCCTGCATTATCTGGGACTCTTTCTATTACCTTTTAAGTCTTGGCTACACCACATTTTGAACCTGCTGGATTATGGTGCAGATACACCACTAGAAGGTATCTATATAAGAATAATTCTTTAAGTCAGTAGAGTGGTAAAGATATCTATACTGTTATCTAAAATTGAACTGATAAAATCCTTATCCGTTCAGTCTTCAAAAGTTATGTCAGTTTTAAAACAATTACACAACCAGATGGTTTGTGCAGAACAGCCTAAATACTTCTCTGTTGAGCTTTTAATGGGGCACAAGAAGGAAAAAAAACGGGGGGGGGAAGCAGAACAAAACAAAAACCCCACATAAACACACTTTACTGGACTCAACTATCTTCACCACATATAAAACAATTTGAAACAAAGTTTCACAAGAGCAGCACATTTTGGTCTAAATGAATAGAAACTCACCTGGTTTAAAGAATAGAGGATCATTTTTAAAGATCTTCAGTGATTCAATCACGCTTTCAAATTTTTCCTTCAAATAATACTCTTCTTGCTCAAATTCCTTGTCTCTCCTGCCAGGTTTTGAATTTTGGCTTTTTACCTCACCTTCATGTTCTTTCCTTGGTTTGACAGAATCAGTCTTTTCAATTCCTTTGCCTTCTTTTTCTTTTTGTTCTTTATCCTGATAGGGTTTTGTTAGTTTCAATGCTCTGTTTGCCTTTTCCTTTTCTTCCTTTACTTTTGTAATATCTTTTTCATAGTGACGAATCCCACTCAAGTGTGAAACTAACAGTCTTGTAGTAATAGCGACCTAGATAGAAAGGACAATATATAAATGTGAGTTCTCTTCATTAAAGATATGACGCACACTAAATCACCAGAAAAGTAAAATTCAACAAGACAAGGAACAAAGATGTAAGACCTTTTAAATATCATGTATTAAACCCAGTTAAAATATATATATATATGTGCACACTACACACTTGATATAAAACTGAAGATCCAAATTTCCAGCATTGCTTTTTCAAGCAGCAAAAACCAGTACTTGTCTAAATAATTTTTGGTGTTTTACAGGAATAGGTCCAGATACAGACACCTGTACACGTATGGCAATGACAGGAACAAAACCCCCCCAAAAGTGTTACCAATAAACAGTTACATACCTTTTCACCCTCGTAGACTTTTTCTGGAAATTCAGGGACATATTTCTGCACTGGAGCATCTAAATCCAGTTTCCCCTCTTCCCACAATTTAGCAACAGCCATCATTGTAAGACACTTGCTAATACTAGCAATTCGCATGATGGTCTCTGGCTTACATACTACACGATTCTCTACATCAGCATAACCCAAACCTTTAAGAAAAATAAAAGCACTGTGGTAAATACTTTGCACAGAAACATGCTGAATTAATTATTTGCAATGAATTAGATTTACTGGCTCCATAAAATGTTTTTCCTCTAGCTAAACAGTGACATGAAGCACTGGACTATCCCTGTTCCTGCTTCAATTAAGTTAATAACATTTTAATGTAGTAGGAACAGTTAATCAAAGCCCATTGTATTGGCCAATGGCATCCCAAGTTAACTGGGATTAAGACTACAAAACAAATCTAATGATAAATGAGATTGAAGATTAAACCAAAATTTACACTCCTGAGGTCAAATATAAAGAGACCAAAATCTAGACCGTAAAATAACTGACCAACAGTCATAAATACTCCTTTTATTGTTCCAAATTAATGGTTGAAACAGTAAAGGGTCTTATTTTATCAATACATAAATTGAGAAAGGAAATCACTCACAAACTCATAGCAATTACCTAAGCGGTAAAGCTTCAGAAAACAGTGGTGTTACACACTACGTTTCAACATCACTCACCATGACTTCAGTTAAAAAACAGCTTAATAGCCTCCATACCAGTGTTTTCCTATGTAACCAACCCACAAGTCTGGTAGCAAGAACTGGAATTAATAAGCCATTATCAAGCTCCCATACTAGTCTTCAGTTTGAGCTAGGTTTGAAGAAACTGTGCAAGTGATGTTGCAGCATAAAATGCAATGAAATGCAGTAATGACATATTTGGAGTTTTCAGTACAAGCAAGGCCTGCAAGCAATGCACATCTGTCTATATAAAACTGTAGCCTAAATAATGAACTACTCGGGGGGGGGGGGGGGCATGTCCC
>NW_010972775.1:4434143-4436246 GCF_000737465.1 Haliaeetus leucocephalus
AAAAAAAAACACACTCCGGGGGGGGGGGGGGGGGATCCTTGCCAAAATACGAGATATAAAACAGATGACATCAGTTGCCCAAGGACCTTTCTTTTACGTCAAGTTGCTACTCAAGTGCTTGCACGGTGCTTGTGAACACAGATGCTGTACCCTTCAGTGAAAATACCACCTTCCAAATCTCAAATCGCTCCCATCAGTCTAGCAAGAAAGCAGGTTTAGTACCATTGTCACAGAATACACGCATCTTACATCTGTTCCTATTTTTTCTCCCTGTGAAGAAGGGAGGAGGGCAACAAAATGAGCCAGAAGTCTGCCAGAGCGATGTTACCCACCTCCCAGCTGCCTTATTCAAGCCAGTGTTGTTCTCTATATCCATATGCAGCAGGGTACAGAAAGCTCTGCCATGGCTTATGCTCCCGCATGTAGTTGTCTTGCTACGGGATCTGGCAGTCTTGGTGACAAACCATAACCCTGGCACTAGTTCCCTCAGGCACTTTCCTGCACATCAAGGAAGGGATTCTGCAGAAGTCTTATAAAAACTTCTGCTTTCATTGCTAGGTAATTTGAGACCAGAAAAAGCTATCTGATTTGAGAAATTTTGTGATTAAGTTTCTAGCACAATTTTCTTATTAGGCCACATTACAAAAGGTACCAGAGGCTCTCCGACTCACTTCTGTCATGATGAAAGACAAATGAAAACCTATAATCAGCTTTATATGTGTATAAAAGTTAATGCAACAACAGACTGTTAGAAGAAAGTTAGTAACAATCTTATAATTTTTTTTTAAATTCTATAACACATTAGTGAAATGTGTTGCCATTTACTACTACCATTTCAGTTGTCCAAAAAACCCAAAACACATTATGAAAATGTTCCTGAAAAGAGACATACAGTTTGGTGGGTTTTTTAAATAAACATCAAATGTCTACAAGATACGAGCAGTACTAACAGACTCCATTTAAAACTAAACTGTGTAACCAGAAAAAGCAGTTGCTATTTCTGGAAGGATGACACCTGTTAAATCTCAGTACTTTCCCAGTAAAAATCTACACCTCAGCCCACAAACGGGAGATGGATCACCAAATTTGAGCTGTTACTACTTTGACTATCAAGTAAGTTCCTGTGAGGAGAACAGTTCTTTACCTCCTACATGCAATTCTACCAGACTACTGTAGAGCTGTATGCCTAGAGTATAAGTATATTCAAAGACTGATCTGACAAATTAATGGAAGAAAGGTTCTTAAACATAACTGTTGAGATATACTAGCCCATTCAGGAAGTTAATAAGTTATTGATTCCTGGAAATTATTGAACTTTACCAAGGAAAGCATCACTTCATACTCCCTAGGCACCTCTTTCTGGCCACTGTCCATCAAGTGGATGAAATCCCAGCCTGATCAGCGTGTCAGAATTGTTCATCTTTAAAACGTTCTGATAGCTTCCCAACAGCACGCACAACTACTACTCCCACATACTAACCTTCTGACCAGACCTCCTTTCCATCTACAGAAACGCCAACTAGTATACCTGGGATTCCTGCTTCATCCTGTCAAAAAAAAAAACCAAACCAGGAGACATTAAGTGGGATCTTTACAGTTAAAAAACCCCCGCCTTCTCCCAAACCCAAGCGGGTTCTCAGACACGCCGTACCGTACCGTACTTCCACCGGCTCCCCACACCAAGCTCTGCCTGGCCTAAGCCTCCCGTTTGCGGTGGCTGAGCGGGAACCCAACGAGCACCCGGCAGCTCGGCGGGGTTCGCCATCTTCTTCCTCCTCCTCCGGGCGCAGGTCGGCTCCTCACAGCACGGCACCCCCCGACCCCCCAACACTTGACCGAAATCCCTCGCCAGCGATGGCGAAGCCCACGGGAACGAGACGCCAGCCCGCCTTCCCCCTCACGGAGGTGAGGGCCGGCTCGCACAGCGCCAGGCGCGGGGGGAGAGCCCCCGGCCCCCCTCCAGCCCCGCTCGCTCAGCACCTTAATCCTCCGCAGCAGGTCCCTGCTCCTCTCGACGGCCGCGCCGAAGCCCCGAGGGGGCGGCAGCGGATTCGCCTTCGCCTTCCCCTCCGCCTCCTGCCCGCCGTCAGCCTCGCAGCCCGC
>NW_010972775.1:4436410-4466774 GCF_000737465.1 Haliaeetus leucocephalus
GTCCCTCCCGGCACGCCGCGGTGTCGGGAAGCGAGGGGAAAGCGGCGGCGAGGAGGACGGCGCAGCTCGCTTGTCCGCAGGCCGCATTACCCGCCGGTTAAAAACGGGCCCGGGCCGACGAGCCGCCAGCCGGTGCCGTGACCTGCGCCCCTCCCCGGGCCTGGCGGGGGAAGGCGATTTACGGCCGGTTTGCTTATTGAACCACCGAAAGCCACCCGCGTGTCCGAATGCGGTTACGGGCTGCATTTGGCAATGTGAGTCAAACCTCCCTGAACCCTTCCCGAATCCTTGAAAAGAAAAAAGAAAGATTATTTAAAGCACGGTTCCTCTCTGGCGGGTAACTGGAGCCACCGCCAGCCCCTTCTCCCAGTGGACGCAAGTTTCTGACTCCTGCCAGCACCGACGCGGGCGGCTCTGGCGGAATAAGCGAGTTTTAACCAACACTTATTGCACTGATGTGTAAGAAAAGGATGGAGAGAAGAGGAAGGATACCTCAAGCCATGACGTAATTTCTGATCTTAACTGCACTCCGCAGCAAACAATTGCAGGATCAAACTAAATAAGCCTGCTGCTAAACGCATGCCAGGCAGAAGTAAAGCAGGGCAAGCTCGGCTAACACCAAGGTAAAAACTTTTAACTGCAAGATGAGCATATTTGATCTAGAATAGTGAGGGACTACTTACAAACGTTGAATTTTCCAATGCAGGTTTTAGAGTCAAGTTTCAGCCTAGAGCAGCGCCGATGGCACTGCATTTGCTTACAGAAAGAATTTTTCCATGTAGTTGTTCTCTGTGGACAGAGGCTATGGAGAGATGACAATGCCCTCCAGTTGACAGTTTTAAACTCTCTCAATACCTTCCGCATATTTGGGTTCCAATAAACTTTCAACAGCTCTCTTTTATGATTTGAATTTTGACTGAGCAGCAAGCTAAAGAGACTGAAGAGTGACCAAATAAGGGATAATATTACCCAAGAAGGCAGAAGGAAGGAAGGATTTTCAGTGCATCAGCAGATGCAGATTGATAGGTAGGCAGCATGTCAGCTAGATCCAAGTCCCATCCAAGGATACGTCCAATAACCAGGACTCTTGTGAGCTTTGCCAAGCGGATGAGTCCACAGATTTGGGATCCTCACATCAGCCCTTTATAATGAAGAGATTGTATGTGCCTAACACAAAGGCAAATACAGAGCCACTCCATGCTGTCAGCAGAATTGTTAGTCCATATGGCTAACTGGAGCAGCATCAAAATACCTTCAGTAGTATGAAGATACTCAATCATCCCCTTCCTATGTGTTATTGCTATAAAATTACTAATTGCAATGATGCTAGAGCAGACGATGTTAGGTCCAAAGAAGGTTAAAAAAAGCCCTCATTAACAGTTCATTTCAGTCTTTTTTTTTAGCACCCTTGCTGCTTTTCTTTTGGATTTCAGACTACCTAGTCCAATAGTCCAAGTGCAAGAGGGGAGGACAAGGAGGGACTAGTTTATATGAGCTAAGCACACCATGGTCCGAGACGAGTAGAAAATTCTAGAGGCGGTACCAAAGGCAGCAAAGCCCTTGGGATAGCATGGAGAATGCGATGGTGCCCAAACAGTTGAGTAATGTTCATAGTAGCCTTTCTTTTTAACTGTTCAAAGTCAATCCTCTCAAGGGAATGCCTTAGACTGGACTGTTCTAAGGACCTTAAACCCTGCAAATCACAAATAGATTGAGCGGGATGTATCATTACTTAACAATGCAGGAAGCTCCTTGTGCAGAAAGCCCACAGTGTCCAGTTTGGTGGATTGTGCAGGGGTTTGACATTTGATTCTTGGGAGATTTTCTGGGGCATTTAGACAGTGACTTAAAACCCGATGTATACATGTTGAAGGATTCTTGAAAAACAGCTAATAACTTTTAATAATGGCCACTCCATAAATGTTATAGATGTTGACAGAGAATACAACAGCTTAAAAAATGCCAAAACCAGAGCCATACTCATAAGCAAAAGTGGGAAGTCTGTCCTTTTAGAGCTCTGGTTTGCTAGGAGAAAATTTAGAGATGCTAACCTAGGGAGTTCAATCTCCTTCATGTCCCATGATCTCAAAAGCTGCAGGATTTTTCAGGAAGACAGGCCAAATAGCTTTCATGCGTGAAGTCAAATGCAGACCAGATGCTACGCTTTTCACTGCAGGCATTTATTTCTCATGAGTATTTTCTCAATAAAATTCTGTTGCTTATCACAGTACAACTTCATATACAACTGGTACAAGATGCTTTATTTACTTTCTCGTAACTCATTTTCACTGCGTTAAATTGTCTCTGGAAGCATTTTGCAGCAGGATTCTCTGCATTCTTACATTAACCTGCTCAGCAGGAACACTCTTTGGCATCACACTTCTGAATGGGCCTAAGCCAGAAATGGATCTTGCCATTTTTCTCTGATTGCCTTAATGAGGAGCTTTGTGTTAAATCCAGTAGCACAACATGTCCTGCTGTTATCTGTTGTATCTTCCCCTAAGCTGCTGGTTTTGTTAACTCTGAGTTATCAGGCTTATAATGTTTTGAGAATTTTCCACTCCCACTGATAGCAATAGAAAATGAGGACAGCAAGCACAAGGCTAATCCAATTCTAAATTTAACAAAGGAACCCAATGGTTTTTTTTCTATCCTTGTCCATCAGTCACTTAGAAATATAGGCACAGACTCTCAGCTGTAATCCATCTTCCTTACATAACACAGCCAGGGAAGTTCATCTGGAGACCCCTGTGGCATGGTGGAAAAACTCCACTAAACCAGCTGACTTCTCCTCTGCTCTGCCTCCTTGCCAAGTTGTACTTACCAGATTTGAAAAGCCTGTGTGAAGAGATATGCCTTAGTCGGATGATAAAGAATAGCATGACACAATGGGTCTCAGCAAAGCAGGGCTGTGCTCGCTCACTGCAACACAGGCCAGCTTTAGACTCTCACCATCAAGAATCCTTTAAGGCTTTACAGCCTTTTGAGTAAGACAAACACCAAAGGCTCAATAACATGACACCTTAAAACAAAGTGCTTATGTATCTTCCTAGTCATCTTGGTCTTGTAGTTGTATGCTACTGCGTTCACTGGCTTTTTCGTGATACTGTTACTGTGTGCGCTGGGGAACAAGAAGGTGGGCAGTAGCTTTTATACTGTTCTGCAGTGGTGTAGCCCACCATCAAATGGTGCAATACGCTCATTCTGCTGCTGATGGTCAGCAGTATATGGGCATATCAGGTATTTGCAAATTGTGACGCTTTGTCAGTACTTCCTGAAACATGACTCTTTAAAAAAAATAAATCTACAAGCCATTTTGAAAACAATTTCATCACTTCTCTCAGTCCTCCTCCATTTCTGCAAGTGTTTTTGTGGATCCTGATGTCTCAGCAACGTTTAACAGATGTTATTATGGCTGCTTCTACTTGTAGGTCTGGACTTTGATCTCAGTATTCTTTCTATGATGATCTGATTTGCTTTTCTAGCTCACCAATTTGGCAAAATTCTACAATGACATGACCCTAAATTTAACATTTCCACTGAAATTGAAAAAAATGGGTAATGTTTTTAAGAAACAACATCTAAGGTTTGAATGACAGGGGAACAAGAGATTCTTACTAGTATTCCCCTGATAAAGGGCTGGTCACTTCTGAAATCATGAGTCCAGCCCTGCTCTTTCATCCTATTAAATACCATTTTTAACTGCCACAGACCCAAACTGAAGCTTGCAGGTTGAGTTTGTAGGAAGGGGCTTTTAAAAATTTAGGAAGTAGCAGTGTAAGGAAACTCCTTTGTTTTCTTTGTTTGGATTTATTGTGAAAAAATGAAAAGTTCCATTAATCCAGTGGATTCCAGTTATTCCAACTGGATTCCAATAATTAAAGATTGTAACTTTTGTAAAGACTTCTGGATCTAAAAATGTTGAATCTAATGGAAAATGAATTCTGTTAGTTAACAGAAAAAACTATGGCACATAGCATAAGCTCCACATGCTGTTTGTGTATATATGTAGGGGAAACTGATGTTGATGCAAAGTGTAAAGGGATAATGATTCCCTTGATCACACCTGATGCTTCTACTGTGGGTACAGGAAAGATCAAGAAAACCCCCAAATTCCTTCTGAATTTGAAAAGACAACAAATAAAGGGAATGTTAGATGTAGAGAGAAATCAAGCTCTGCTTTCTCTCTCTCTTTTCAGAATGAATTTCATTTATTTGAGAACCAAGAGACAGAATTTTTATTCTGCTCTGGCCTGAAGCATTCATACAGTAGATGGCAGTAAGAAACCTTATCAGTTTAACCAGTTGTTAGCAGAAGGGGTGGTTCCACTGCAGTGGGATCTCTCTTGGTTGTCACAGTCTTACTGAACTGAGTTGCTACTACAGATTCCTCACCCACATACATTTTTTGGCCTTGGTCAGTATAGCAATTTGCAGAGTATTATTATTTGCTTAATCAAGTAAGGTAACACTTGCATGATTACAGCGTATGTGCCATTTCAATAACAGTGCTAACCCTACCAATGTGCACCAACATCATTCTATGCTAGGACAGTTAGACCCAGCCAAAAACCAGGCATCCCTTCTCCAAAAGGTACATAAATAGGTGCATACTCACAGCTTCATTTTAAGATTAAAATCTTCCCTGAGTTGGTTGGTTGGGATTTTTTTCCTAAACTAAGGTCATGAGTGGGTGAATTCTCCAACAACTTAGCTGAGAAACGTTAATTGGGAACAAATCTTTAAACACATAAGATGTCTGGACCAGGAGGAAAAGTAGTATTAAAACCAGTGGGTCTTCAGACACTGAGATCAAAGTTTATCATCAGTTCTGCTTGAACTATCATTCAGGTATTTGTTAATCTTAACTTCTTGAGGAGTTCAGTTAAACATGATATGCTTTTTCTATACTAACTACACAGGAATACTGATTCTGTTGTGGTTACACCAGCAGCACAATCGTGCCATGTTCACGTCCCCATCACAAGTTAACAGACAGGGCAGCAATGGTGGTCCTCAAGCTCAACTAGGAGCCCAGCAGGGCTGGCCCTGCCCTCCAAGCAGCAGCTCATACCTGGAGACCTGAGCAGCACCACAGGTTGGCAACTTTATTCCGCCCCAAACACACACACACACCCCCCCCATAAAAGGAACATAACTCTCCTTAATTTACTCAGTTTTCCTGTGTACTCAGGATGTGTCTCCTGGGGATTGTTTACTTTCACTAAAATAGAATATGAAAGAGTTTTAAAGTGCCACATTGTTACTGCCTTAGTTTTACAAGTTGCATGCAGTCTGACACAGATCCTAGAAACAACAGGATGGGAGTTTGGGAAATATTTTGCACATCAGAGAAAGGAATGCTGAAAAGACCATGCTGTGGTAACAGACTAGCCAAAAGGTGCACACATATCTTTTTCTTCTTTGCAAAAGTATTAGTTTTGAAACTCCAGTTTCTCACTGGTGACTTCCTCATACTTTTAATTCAGGGCCCACTTTAAACCTCTTGGGACTCAGAGGAAACATAATTGTCACCAGCTGAAAGTAAGCAATGAAGGAACATTTGTGAAATACATCAGTGTAAAAAAAGAAAACCACCACCCCCACCCCCCCAAAAAAAAGAAAAAAAAAAAACCAAACAAAAAGAAACCATACGGAATTATTTCCTGTTTTTCCTGTTGTTATTCTCCAGGCAACAATCTCTTCTGGTAGAAAACTGAGCACAGAGAGGACTGACAATTTTGTCCTTGAGAACAGCTTCACATTTATCATTAGAATTCAGTTGCTGTGTATACCTTTTTACCCTTTCCAGCTTTTCTCCCCACTCAGTGGGTAGAGGTAAAATATACCATGGAAAATGATGGCTTGCTTAACCACTAGTCACACAATGCAGTTAAGTACCAGTCAGCATCAGTGCCTTTGACTTTTCCAAGTGTATCTTTTCAGATTGAGGTATGTTGTTTCAAAACAAAGTAACAAATCACAGAAAGTGTAAAACACCTAAAAGGTTAAACATATTAACCATAAGGTATCATTCTGAAACTCATATGCCCTAAGATACAATTATGAAGTGCAGGTACTTCAGAAAGCTTTCTGGCTTGCTCTAGGAGAGCTCCTCACAATTGGGTGATAACTACCTCTCCTTCCACCCTTTCTCCCCAAAATACAAAGCTCAACGAAACGAAGAAGTCCCAGACAACTTTGCATCAAGAAATGTGGCAGTGAGAACTCTTGACTGCCTGACACCGACTGACTTACTCGGGAGAGAAGCGGACCAGGCAACTGCATTCAGTCATCCTGAAGTGCCAGAGTTGAGTGCCACCTCCACAGCTGGTGTCTACAAGTCAGGAAAAAAAACCCCACAGGCATGTTTGTTTTGACAGATACAGCAGTAGTGGGAAAAATGTGTTTCCAGATTTTGTATGTGAATCTTAAGGCGTATCCCTGTGTGAAGAATACAGTCCTGATTTGCATTTACTACTGTCTTTATCTGTTTTTCTAGATAAAAAGAATCTCTTCTAGCAGTTTTTCCAAAGCATTCAACATTATTTGAAGCTCCAGCATGTGTTTTTACTGATAACTATTGTCAAAGCAAATGCTTCTCTGCAGTTCACACCAAATATTCATCCAGCTATATGTGCATGTTGGTTGCCAGCCCATTTCCCACATGTTCAGTGCTATGACTATCCATTCTAGTGTGGTTTCACCTACCTGTGCTGCAATTACACCTTCATTTCATGCTGCAGACATGTTCTGTGCCACTAAAAATGCTCATCGTGAGAACTGAGCACAGATAGCTTGAGAAACTGTACAGGCTAGTAAAAAACAGGAAAAGGCCTCTTATCAAATTAGTAACATCTCGGATATTTGGGTGGAGGCATTTGGCACTGGGCTTGGGTATTCTTAGGGGAGCGAGTCCATGCATACTACAAACTCCATTCCTTTGCTTCGTATTATTGTTCCCAAGTTGAGGCATGTTTTAAAAGAGCCTCTCTAAAGATGTGTAAGTGCATAATTACTATATACTACACCGATCAGCAAGAAGGGATTTTACTCTATCCCCTTTCCATACATGTAAAATAAGAGTAAATCAAGTTAATGGCATTTACACAGATTTGTGCTGCAATTGGATCATTGCACAAACTAAAGTAGGTATTTCTTTTGTACCTTTCCATGCAGAGTGATGGGAAATGACTAAGAAAATTTGAAACACCTTACTGAGGGAAGATAACTGCCTGGGATGACTGACTTCTGCAGTAAGCACTATGTGTGGGACAGTTTGTCCCTCCTGCCACTTGGAATAACCCATCAACTGCCTGAGTTGGAAATACTGTCATTTATTTAACCTTGAACCAAACCAAAACCATTTCCATGTTTTAGATGCTATATATACTTTCTGGCATATAGCAGTGTACGTCAGGTACACATACACACGCTTAACTTACAGTTACACTTTAGCGTGATTAACATTACTCAGTAGAACAGTTTTACTACCTGTGTACTCATCTTAATGTCTGCCACTCAGCTTGGATTCTTTTCATCCCTTCATCTCCTTTAATAAAAACAATCTTGTAGTGCAAAGGTAAGCAAGATATTGATGCATGCATCAGAAAAGAATCAAGCTCAAGGTGTATTGATGCTGGAGGGGAAGCTGTGCTCCACTTAATGGATGACGACATTTTTTCCAAGTGGTGTAAAGAAAGCTAACAAGCTCCTACTTGACTTGGTGCCTGTCAAATTTAAGCAACAGGTGTGAGTAAAAAGCATTTCTTATATGGACAGCTGTTGTTCTTGTAAATTCTTAAACAGGAAAACAAAATATAAAATAAAATCCCCATGCTGTCTGAGAAATGCATCTATAACTGAAACAAAGTGACACACTTAGTTTTGCTGTTCACAGTGTAGTAATTTCTTCATTATTGCTTCAAAGGCAAAACAGACATGGGGAAAAGAAGAACAGCGAAAACTAATTTCAGTGCTTTCTGGTTTTACGGTAGTTTAAATAGGGATTTTGCAATCTCCCACCTTTAATACAATATGCAGGTGTCCTACTCAGATCAAGAAGAACTGCTCAGCACCTTTGAACATCAGTCTCTTCAGAAAATGAAATACAGCGTTGCAATCCTTACTGCAGACAGTCATTTGTTTTTTAAACCTACTTACCAAATGCCACATTAGCTAAAGACCCAGCAGCTTTGACGCAAGAGAGAACTTCTCATTGTGCAAAGACTCCATACAGCTTGATTCTACAACACTGAGACTTTGCTCTAATGGAACTGCTTGTTTGACTAAGGCTTAGTCAAACAGGCAGGCCTTAGCTGTATATACTCTACATATCCATATGGCCAAAGTTGTATATGCACTTGTGTGGTTTGGTAAAATGACCTTTAAAACAATTTAGCTAAAATGACACAAACCCCTATATAATCTGCACACAATTTAAACTTGGATTTTATTGTTTTTCCTTAATTAACTCCAAACTGTTAATAGCAAGTGATTCACAAAAATAATGGATCCAGAGGAAACCCCTCCTATCAGTTCTTTTGCTAGCTGTAGCGTTCCTAATGCTAGCAGCACATACACTGATGGGGAAGCAGAGGGAGGAGTCAATAACTTAATTGCTCAAAATGGCAATAATCTCTACTTCTCCTCCAGAGACATATAGGCCCACATACTTTTTATTTCAATTTACAACAGTAATTCTCAGCACAGAGCGCCTTGCATGGATTAACAACCAGTTTGTCTCCCTTGGGCTGCCTCTTGTATCCACAATCCTTCCCACCCAGCTGTTAATCTCCAGGAAATGCCTTGCACTCAGACATGGCTGCATGTGAATGTAATAAAAGCAAACACACATTTGCTACATGTTTGCTAACTGCTGAAAAGCAGCAAAAAATGGTGGGTTTTTTTTTTTTTTTTTTTTTTTTTTAAGTGTCCTGATTTCCTGGTTAAGGTAATTGAAAATAAAGTTCTAGCAAAGAGGAAATTTAACCCAGATTCTGCTGATGTGGCGAGAACCACTGAGAGAAAGGATTGTTATTGATTTTTACGGGAAAAGCTCCTGCATATTGTACTTTAAACCCAGATGCGGGGTGACAAAGAATTTGCTCCTACCTGGACTTTGCCAGCCACCTTCCTCTCCGGCAGAGGAATGCGGTGGCTGCAGGAACACAAGCAGAGGCTACAGGAGCAGGGCAAGGCATAACTACACAGTAGCATTTAGAGGGGGAGGATTCATTCTTCTGCAGATCACCTTCATGCTGTCTATACCCTCCTGACTGGCCTCTAGCCCCCCCACACAATTCTACCTCATCATTTCCCTTTTAGCTGCTTTCTTGCCTAGTTCATCTTCTAGATACATTCTTTCTTCTGGACAGCCTGCACAAATTACATCATCCCTTTAGTCTATTTTATAGTCTATGTGTGTACAATAAACAAATAAGGAAGTAGTACAGCAATCCAGATTACATGGAAAGAAATCTGGCAGGCTCCTCTTTGCTGGCTACAGAAAACCATAATCCAAGAAAGATTTCAAAGCATTTTCCCAGGCTATTTCTCTAACTAGTATTCTTGTCAAGACAAACATGCAAACTCCTGGTGGACCTGCAAAAAAAATGCTCTATTTTTAAACTGGAAACTCACACAGATTTCCATGTTAATATCAATACCCATGTGTTCTAAGCAAGTTAAAACAACTTACCAGAGCCTTGCAGTTTCACCTTCCTGGTTATTCTTTCACAAATTCTGCTGTAGGAACACCAGACCTGCATCATTTTCCTCAGTGGCACTGAGGAAACTATCACTAGGTGTTAGGCCTTTGCAGGTTTTATCCAAAGAAACACCATTTGCCATGAACTTTGACTGAGACAAGATCACACGGACACTTCCTTGACATTCCTGTTTGAATCTCAGGGCAAAAAATGAAAACAACACTGATGAAAGGAATAATCCCAAGAAGCAGATCATGGTCAGGCCCTGGAACAGAAGGCATTCAAAATACTTTGCAGGATCATATACCCCAAACATACTTCATCCCTTTATACCCATGATCCATATACACTTGCTGTACACAAGTGAGAGAAATCTTCCCACAGCCATGCACGCCAGTATATTATGATGTGGTACTATCAACTACAGCTAGGTCTGCAGGACTTTTTTTTTTGGTGTTGGCTCTATTTTTTTTTTAATTAAAAAGATGCTGTTTAATCTTTATCCAGCCGCTCCTCAAACCAGCAAAGAGATAGGAAGAAACTAGTGCTGAGGTGCCCTTAAAGGCCATAATATTCAAATCCAAAATACTACGTAACGTCCTTTCATTTCAGTGCGTTATGAGTCAAGAAATAATGAATGGGAAGGAATAGGTTTTTATGTGTCTGTAAGACTTTTATCTGCTTCTGTTTCCCATTGTTTCTGCTCTCACATAAATTAACTAACTGGGATATCTAGATTGCTCACTAAGCTGCTGTCACTGTGAGGGGTATCCTGCATTTATGCAATTCTCAGCAACAGCTTACAAATTGACAGGGCTATGACTTACAGAAAACTAGATAGGTTCACAACTGAAGCCAAGAAGATTATGCAAACTTGTACAGATTTTCCATACCTTGGAAAGAATATAACACACACTGAAGAAACTAAGTTACACAGCTTCCCTCTATTCCAAGGAACTATTCCTGTGTGCATTTTCAAAAGAACTCCATGAAGATAAAAAGCATTATCCTCTTCTCTACTGCTTTGACCTTTTTGCTGCAATTCCCACTTAATCTTTCACTGATGCTCCTGTTTTACTATTAAATAACTCAGAAATTTAAAAAAAAAAAAAAAAACCAAAACCCAAAACACCAAAATGAACATGAGGAAAAAATACTCTATTTTCCCAAGTGCTGAGCTATGTAAAAAGTATTTTCCCTCCCGCCCCCTTGTTTTTAAATGTTTTAGTTAGCTAATCACTTCCTTCTTTCGCTGCCACTGACAGACATTGCAGCAGTTATAGACAGCCCAGTGTAACAGATATTCCTAAAATATTAACAGTATAGCAAAGTTTGCCAACTTAACCCAGATTCTGAGTAGCATTAATGACAGCAGAAATTGGTTAGTATGCGTAATAACTTACAGATTCAGATTTCTCACTCAAGTGCTAGAGCTCTGAGAGGCAGAGCTCTATAGGTGCAGGCTACTGCTGTAGCCTTGTTTCTTAAAGAAAAGGGACTTCCACGTCATTCTTACCTCTGTCTCTCAACCCATTCAACAACTCTTGAACTGATTGACTAGTTTTGACCACACAGAAATCTAAAAGAAAAATTACATTTCTTCAAGTTTTGTCAACATAAGGAACCATTAACATAGAAAAGAGCATGCTTATGAGCATCCTGATGGAAAGGCAGGCATGCCTTGCATAATTAGACATCAGAGAAATCCCATAAGGGAGCAAGAGACAACACAAATATCTCAGTATCTGGAAAAAAATTCATTGCAAGTTTACAACCAACCATGAGACATGAATCTGCAAGAAGGCAGGTTTTGCCAGTTCTGGTGCTGTCAGAACTACTCATTTCACTGAGAAAGGACAATCACAAAACAACCAAGATGATTACATAGCATGGCTGCATGATAATGGTATATTTCAAACTGCCAAATGTGTTTCTGCATTGAAGAAAAGGGCAAGTAGCTCTCCAAACCAAGACACAGATCTTGAGGAATGCTAAATGATGCAGGGTTCTGTAAATTAACAAATTTTTTGAGTTAACATTTTGGGCAAAGTAGCTGCAAGAGGGAGAAATTCCCATTTGTTTGGAATGGGGTTAAATCAGAGCCCAATTTATTTATTTTTACAAGCCAATGCTTTCTAGCTTCACTGAGTTTTGTCTGATTAGGCACTGCATGCAAAGAACCCATAAGGGGTAGTGGCTTATGATATACAGTAGAAACAGATTTTCCTGCTCCAGCAAATACATCCATATGCTTATTTATATGTCTGTTGTTAGTCAGCAAAAAAAGACACTTGATGTGATTCACCATTATGTTCACTGCTCCCTTCAGCTCTCCTTGGAACTGGAAAGCTTTTATTTACCTGTTATGAAGCTTTATGGATTCATCTACAACAGTGCACTTTGGGGAAGTCCATACTACAGGCAGATTTTTTTCAGATTAATTCTTATCTCCTTGCTTGCACATGCTTGCGCTATTAATGGTGACATGATCTCATTAAGAGACATGAAAACCACAGCCTCCTCCTTACCCTTACAGACAGTAAGGGGTGAATTCAGATTCCCCAAACCACAAAACAGTTTGTGGTCTCCTGGAAAGCAAGCAATTTTAAGCAGCAAACAAAGGGCCTGACCTCACTCAGACACATTGTTTAAGACCCAAGCACAGACCATGGGCCCGTAAAAGCAATCCAGTGGAGCAAGCAGCACACTCAGCTGTGTAAAACTCATGGCCAAGTGCTAGAAACTCCTCTGTTCGGCTCCCAGCACAGCCTCCAACTCTCTGGGTAGCCTTCAGCCCTACCCTACAAACTACTACCCAGCACAGCACTTCCTACTGGAAGCAGCCCTAGTGACTCCAGCTGCAAGCACCACTCAAAGCCAGCAGCATAGGAAGGCTTGAACTCTTAGAGCCCCATTACCTGACATTTCATCCTTGTGATAAGCAAGGAGAAAAAGATGAGAATAACTTATCTCTGCACAACTGTTACTTGGAATTTTAGACTGTCGGCCTCCAGTACAAGCTTAAGGCACTGTAGGAGCCTTGTAACGTATACTTTACTTCCCCAAAACACTTAAAGGGACATGTGAAACCAGGGATCTCATCCTTTCCATTCAGGATGACTTGGCAGCATCATGCAAAAGCTTGTAATGTTACTAAGTTGTCCCCTTTATAACACAATCAAAAAAAGCCAGAGACTCACACCAGTACATCTTCCCTCTATGACTCCCATTTAACCTGAAATTTTTATGTATTACTTTACCCTTTCACCACTACACCAGCTGCTGAGAAAGTCACTTGTTTTCAGTTGCTTGCTAAGGGTCAACTAATGGAGATTCTTTGATGATCTGGAAGGTTATCTATACCTGTCTCCTACTGAGCTCCTTGCTGCTAGAAGGATGGACAGCATCTGCTTCCAGCAATATACTATAGAAAAAGGAGGAGTAAGAATTATTTCTGAAGTTCTGAAGTTGCTCTTTGACAGACCTTGTAATTCAAATAAAGATACCTGGATGTAGAAATTAGCAACCAGCAGTGAAAAGCTGGGTGAAAAGATCTCTCATGAACTTGACACATCATTTTGGAAGGTTTATCACTGTACTGAAGTAAATTAACACATATTAATAGGCAAGATATACAAATACACAGCAGTGTTTCCAAGAGCATGGCCTTTAGGGCTCACTTCCTACAGAAGTCTATGTGGGTTCTGCAATGATCTTACTGAAAACAGTTTTGGTCAACAATGATTAATTTTGGGAAGCTCTGTCATCCATTAAGGGATAGTTACATTCTGCACCCATCTGGGAATACAATCAAGTGACAGGGACAGGTTTCTGCAATATAACCCTCAAAGGGCCCCTCTTAGCTGCAGATCCACATCAGTCCAAACCACTACATTTCACTGCCTTTTTATACATTAGCCTAACAGCACAGAAAAGACTGAAAGCCAATGTGTTAACAGTGTATCCCAATGAGAGACACTGTACATATGCATATTTTACACAGCCATACACAGAAAGGTAATGTGGTGAAAAACAAACCACAGGAGAGCAAAATTTAAAAAATGTCCTAAAATGTGCATTTTATTCCATATCATTATACAATGTTTACATACAGGTATAGTTTTAAAACTGCTCAAAGAAAGTGTGAAAAAAAGTGAGGCAAATATCAGTTTATAAATTCCTCCCCCTCCCCCAAATCCACACAAATAAAATACATTTTAAAACAATCTCTTCCAAATTTATGTTTTCTCCTGAATTTATTGAATCTTTCATTTCAACATGAAAAATACAATCAAATGAATACTCGAGGTGAAATGCTGACCTACACTTCTGTATTGAGTTGCAAGAACACAATTTAAAACCTCCAGAAGCCTTCACTTTTCTCTGTTACTTACATACCTTCATTTTATTGAATTAGAAGGCACAGAAAGTCCAAATCCTCACAGATCAACAACATTCTGATAAAAATAAATTACTGTGCTGGACAACTTCTGACTTGTCTGATATCAAACAAAAGACTTCAGTAGAATGTTTTGTTCAAAATAGCACCATTTCCACCTGATCTCTTCTGAATATGAATCATGCTTGCTGTTAAAAACTGTAGTTGGCACTTGAGGTGGGACACTTTCTGCCACAGCTAGGATTCTTCAAAAGACTTAGCATACTGAATTGCTGAACTCTCTACAAAGTGTAGGTAACATTTTTATTGGGAAATGGCACATTTAAACCATAGTGTAACGTAGCTTAACCCGCATATGGCTTGCCCATTTTGGTGTTTCCCTGACCCCTGCCTGATAATTTAGCAGATGTTCTTGTGACTGTGGTGATACTAAAATAAAGACATGTTTATGGGGTTTCACGGCAAGCAGGTGTAAAAATAATAAAACAAATAATGTGGTTGCTGCTAAGAAGGTTTTCACATGTTGTTTAACTCCAGTAAAGTTTGATCCAGCATCTGATGCATACTAAGGTTTTCTTCTTTGGCATGCGCCACTTTCTCTGTTGTGGAATTAGAAAATTAAAACATGAATAGCAGTTCTTTGGAGGCACTGATTCTCAGAATATGAAGGCATGCAATCATCACTTCTATTGAAGGGTTTAGAAAGTTAAGAAGTGTGCATGCTCATAAATACCATGTCCCCAGACAACACAACTAGAGAGAATTCCAAATCAATAAAACAAATGGCAAGTAATGCAAGTTTAGAACTGTTTACAGCTGCATTTGTTAAGAAAATGCACTGCCAACAGAGACACAATTCTTGCATGTTCTGGAAACTCTTTGCTTATAGGAATGTGGGACAGTGAATGGTGCTTTTTTTTTTTTTAGTAGGGTAATAAAGAAAATAATTAAGTTCTTTGCATACTTCAAGTTTCATGTAATTCAGAACTTGCAAAGAACAAAAAAATTAAAACTAATGTCTTCTTCAGTGAAGTGACCTTTAAGAAATTTATTTCTTCTAGAAAATAAATAAAACTGAAGTTAGTAGATTTATATTGCATGCACACTTTTATAGGACAGTCATTTAACACACTTATTTGATACAATAAATGAGCACAATGTTCTAGAGCTGCATCCTACCAGAATCCAGTAATAGTAACTTCATACTAATGCAAGCATACCTTTAAACTGACGGGGTATTTTCAGATGGAGATCCCATTCTTAGGGTGTTTTGTTTTGTTGTTTTTTTTGGGGGGTTTTTTTTGTAAGTCAAATACAAGCCCAATTCATAGTAACGCAAAATTATTGCATTAAAGTCTCCAGAAAACAAAACGGCTATAAGTATCCTTTATGTAGGTTTTGAAATATGGCAATATGAACCCTGTGAACATTTTTCTCTCATCCATGTTCCAGTAAAAATCTCAGGGCCAATTATGATGTCAGGTAAACTGTCTCTCTACAAGGCAGGCTGTTACTTTCTGGATACTGTTAGCTAAATGCTGTAGCTGTTTACTGAAGTAAGAAATGAGCTATTGCACAGCCAAAGAGCTTACTGCTCCTCCAAAGCAGATATGCATACAAATAATGAAAAGCCTCATCCAGAAGAAGCTTTTTCATATTTTTCCAACAGAAACTGAGAACTTCCTCCATTAATTTACCACAGAATCAACAGCCTGAAAAAAACCCAATTTCTAGGTTTCTTGCTTATTTCTACATTTACTGATTCATTCTTAATGAAATTTGGAAGAAGCAGTTATTAAACAAGTTAATAATATAGTCACACTAAAGTTTAATCCTCATTCAATGCCAGCTTTAGTTCATTAGTTAGGCGACTGTTTTGCTCAAGTTGCTGGTAGAGTTGGTCTGTACAGGCAGCAAGCAGGTTAGAAGGGAAAAAAAGAGGCAGAATGAAGACAGATTAGAGAAAACAGTTAAGTAAGAGTTAATAAAGAAACTGGTCACACCACAGACAGTTCAGTAACATACAGAGAAACATTTTACCTTTGTTTCTAGAATACTAGTAATTAAATAGCTACTCCAAGAAACACCTATTATAACCTACGAAGAACTGGCTAAGACTCCTGTTGTAGGGAACAGCTGTGAGACAGGTGAGAATAGAAATGGAAGAACTGCAGCTATATTCCAAAAAGAACCAAGTTCTGCTTTAATCTCTATGTACAGTGTGTGGGAGATTTGAGTGACATTTTTCTTTGTAAACTATTTAAGATGTGGTGGAACCTCATCTGTCAGTGGAGGGAAAGCAACTGAGTCACAACCAGGGTAAGTAACAGCAGGAGAGATGTTGATAGCCAACTACCACTAGGTCTGACTCAGCCCGTACTCCTTTCCTGGGGAATCTGACAGCTGAAATGGTATTTTTGGTAGGGAAACACACTTCTGTTACTGGTATCAACACACTTCAAGACCTTTAAATTGTCCAGTAGTACTTTGTAAGAAAACAAACCCAAACATTCGGTGAACATGAAATGGAAGAATGAAAACCTGTGTTGCTCAAATACAGCCGAGAGGACGGTTCACAGTCAAAGAGAACAGCCACAGCTATGTTGTGGCAGTGCATTTAGCGAGAGTTGTTCTGCAGAGTGAAAGAACGTTCCATGACGGTTTTTGACCGTCTTGTTTTCTCAAATTGTCCATATTATTCCCAATAGTGTAGATTCAAACTGCACTCCTGACCTCTTGATCCCAGATTATTCCCCTACAGGAAATGACCCTTTCTGATTCTTTTCCACAAGCTTCCTAACAGCTTCCACAGAAATCTTGCTCCCCTGCAGGCTCTGGACACAGCAATAGCAAAGCTGTGCAGTGAGCTGGTCTGTAGGACATACTTGTGCAGTGAGTGGCAACGCCTCACAGCTTCCTCCCCAGCCCAAACTCCAACAGCCAGCTCAGTAAAACCATGGCACATTTCAGAGCTCTGATCCTGGGCTGGTAACAACAGGGTCTTGTCTCTCTTATCAGGATAATGTCACATATACGTGGAAAAAAACATGGAAACCTCGGAGTAACTAAAATTGCACTTTGTTTGGCAAAGCGTATTTAGTTGTTACTGAAACATGACAACATTATTTGAACTAAGAACTTGATGCTTACCTTCATCACAGAAAACTCCTCTCTTTAATTGAGGCAGAGATTTACAGTATTTCTCAACATCCAGAATGAGACTAAAACCCCCAGGTAAAGCATGGAAAGCATTTACCAAGTGTACAGTCAGCCCTTGACTACCCACAGGTAGTCTGTCTAGATTGCAATTTATCACAGAGATAAGAGCCAAGGGCTGGCTCTGTAGGCAGCCACCTTAGGCCAAGCAGGGAGTTCAAGCTCTGGTGCAGACCCAGTGAGGCTCAGCCTCAAGCACAGCAGATGAGACATCAGGCATCAGAGCCAGCCTTGCACTCCTGTCAACAAGCCTCATGTACATGACTAGCTACACATGGCCAGACCTTGTGGGATGTACAACATAATGCACAGGTCAGGTCCAACGGTGACAAGACTGCTGAAACACACTGCAGTGAGAAACCACAACAGCTCTGTACAGCAGATCAGTGCAGCAGGGCCAGCTAGGAATTCTGTACACAGCTACCTGGGTGTCTGCATTGCATTGCCCATTTCCAGTACTCTGTCCAGCAATTCATCACCCTACAGTGCAGAGATGTGTGTTTGAAGGAAAAGGGAAAATTTAAATACTGATGTTCAAAATTACTGTGTTGAAAATGACCAGGTTCCTACGTTGGATTTTGCTTTTTTTACTTCTCTTAAGAAACAACAGTATTGCAAGGAATTGAGGGGAAAAACAACACCACTGCCACAATAGACCAAAAAACACAATAGATTAAGGGGTTGGAATTGCTGTAGCGTAGAGTTACCCTGGGTCAGCTGACAAGTGACAGCTGACCACATTCCCCATAACTCTTGCATTTGTGAACTTAACCACATTAGCTTCAGTCATTTTACAAATGCTCTTCCCATTATATTTGGTTAACCTTCACACTAAACATTTTACTTCTCAATTGCAATATATACAGTGTATAAACCCACTTTTTGTATCTCAATTGCTGATTAGTAAGTTATTGAACTTTATTATCTGGACTACCTGTGACTGCTGATAGACATCCTGTACTTGGACTTCTCCCCATAGCCAGTAACATTAGGACATGTGTCATGGGTTAAAAAACTGGGATGAGAATTTATCTGAGGATGGCGGGGGGAAGATAATACATCCATTTGCAAGCCTTATTTGGAAAACAGGTTTTGGGGAGAGGAGGAAATCTAGGCTACACTGCACTGCTGAATAATCCTGAAGTTGAACAAGAAATCCACATTTACATTATTCTACAAGCTAAAAACTAAAACTCAGCTATGCTATGATGAGTTTATTTAGCTGCGGTGACTTAGGAACTTTACCAATACGTACAGTGACAGGCATAATCAGAAATCAATCCAGTTTAAACTGATTCACTTTAACGTGAACTGGAAAATAACTTCCTTCATTGTGAAGAAAATGAAGTTAAAGTAATGCAATAAACTCTCCAGTTGCAAATAACAGTACAAAAAAGCAAGGTGTCAGTATTTAATGCTTCATCCCGAATCAGGCACTGCCAAATCAGCTGAAAGCCAATGTTCACACTTTCAAACCTGAAATCTGTATGTTCTACTTGGCAGCAGAATCATTTCATTAGTAGTGTAATCATGAGTCTTCCTACTCCAGTTCTGAAACATTTCTCATGAGTCTGCAATTCAAACTCACAAGTCTGAGCTAAGCAAGAGAGTGGAAAGCTATGGAAATCTCCCTCCTAAACTTCCAATTCTATCATACCACTCGAGCAGTATATTGTGTTTAAAAAAAAAAAGTCAGCAAGCAATGTCTTTGCTGAGCAATCGATGTATGAGAAAGGGGGAAACTTTTTTGAAATACATTTAAAGGACTGATTTGGGGTGAAAAAAAGAATTTAAAGGTTTTGATATTGTCCCTTTAAATCTGTCTCAAATATTTAAGTTAATACACACACACATTTGTATAAAAGACAGGAAGTCTTCCACATCAAGCTAGGAGAAAATTTCAGACTTTAAAGTGACAAATCTAGTGTCAAGGACTTAACTTGCTCTCTCAACCATGCTCCTATGACCAAGTGACCCCAAGGAAGTGGTGTCCTTGCAGATTTTCGCTTAACAACAACTGAAACAATTTCCATTTCATCTATTTGTCATTTTATCTGCATCAGATTTTGAGAAAGACTATGATCATAACTGGTCAGTTTTGACCTCAAAATACCAAGAGTAGTATCCTCATCCCATATACTGCTATCACTGGCTTTGCATTGTCAACATTCAGGCAAAACTGTTTGCAGAAAAAAAAAATGGAAACACCAAAAAAATTTAAACCCCTAATGGCAAAAAAAGCAATTTTTTATTAATAACTGAAATAGTTATTTAAATAAATAAAAGGCAAGGGAATAGCAAAAGGGATACAGCTGGGATGTTTATTTTACATTGAGAGACGTAGAGTTTCTGTACAGCAGAGCACAAAGAGAGCATGTTCTGAGACAGGTGCTAGAAGAATAGAGTCAACTAAGCTAGAAGACAGGACAGTGAACCCATGAAACATCCAAAGCTTGGAAAGATGTTTTATCCAACCTGATGAAGATGTCTTTGGAGAAGTGAAGCAAAGAAAATTATCTGCATGAAAAGAAAAAGTGAGATAAGGTAGGAAATAAAAAAGGTGCAGTAAAGACTTCCAAAAAAGCAGCAACAGAGCCCAGCATGCCAAGATGACTACTAGAGAAACACCACACCATGCTGGGACTGCGTTGTTACAGTAATGTCCTCATGTACCAGTAAAGTACATTTGAAAGTTTGTTTTCCATTTAGAAACATCCCAAATTGAAGAAGTACTATAATCTCTGTACACAGAGGAGAAAAAAAAAGAAATCCATTTGCTTGATAAGCCACTGAGCAAAAGCAGGGGAGAAGGGGGAGTGGGCAGGCAGATATTTAAAAAAAAAAAAAAAAAAATCAAAGCATACAAAGCAGAGAACGTTAGACCCCTACTAAAAAGTTGGGAGAGAGAGGAAGGGAAGTAATGAACAGATACAGAGATGAAAAAAAAGCAAAGAAAAAACTTTTAAAATATGGGTGCATGCAAAATACATTTCAAGCTCTGAGCAAAGCTTATACCTTGCTGAAAGCATGCTAGCTTCCAAAAAGATATGCTGGGACTAAACATCGCACCTCACAAGCACTTGAGAGCCACAACTCTTCCTCTTTCCCATGTAAACTGCACTGGGTTCATGCAAGTGAAAGGCATGAGCATGGGAAGGTGGATTTAGCATAGTTGACCTCTGTTCAGAGTTTTAGGTTGATGGAAGAAGAGTCAGTTTGTATCAAACACTGCAGGGATTAGTCACACCTTACAACTGATCACTCTCCTGCTTTCCTGCTGCCTAATACACTATTTTTCTCCTTACGACTAAAGTTGATATTACTGCATTTTCAGTATATGCAAACTAAATTACTACTACCCTCCACAAAATACGCAGAAGCAACCTACAGTTGTCACTTTTATGGGTTTAAATGACAAAGTATTTTAAATCAATTTCCACACTTGTAATTTAGTGATAACAGTTGAAATTTTCATAGCAGTTAAGGAAATTCAGATAGACACTTTCCACTGTCATTAATAGAGAATACAGCTAAATCTAAATTTCTTTGAAACTTTTGTAGGAACTCTGCCAGAGAAGAACTGTGACAGCGGAAGAATACACTCTGAATGCAACTCATACCGAGGCAATTTTCTTTGGTAAACTGAACATGATGGGCCTGGCAGACAATGCTTGAACAGAGGTGAACTGAAAGGATAAATGCAGCGCTACAAACAAACGGCAACCACAAGACACAAGGATTGCAGATGCAGAATGAAACAGTAAACACAAGCTTATTAAGCAGCTTACAAAATCACCATGAGTATTTACCAGGCTAGGCACAACACTCACCCACACTCTGCCACGGTAAAGAAATTGTTCATGGTATTTTGTACACCTAGTCTCGCTAAAGGAATGCGTCTCCCGCTACAGAGGGAGCATAATTTCACAAGGCCGGAACCGCGCAATCAATGAGGGCAGGGAAGCAGGTGCAGGCACAAGCTGGGAAGACATTTACATGGAAGTCATATCATTGAGAGCGTGGTCCAGCTCCTCACTGATGGCTTTGTACTTCAGTTTCTGAGCATATAGCTCATCTAACATTCCCCCAAGGGAAGGCATAGGTGTGCAAGGAAATGGAGTGTGGTCACGGGATGGAAGGTGAAGGTGGTGGCATGGGATACCATCCAGAAGCCATAGAAAAGAGGAAGAGCGCACAGAAAGACGTGTTGTGAACAGACAAAACAAAACAAAAAATACAAAATTAGAGAAAAATTAAAAAAAAAAAAAAAAAGAACAGCGAATAGTTTTATGCGACAAGTTCACTAACTACACTGCCATGGGGCAATGTGTGATATAGAGAAAACAAAGGAAAGAAAGTGTACCAGGGAAGCAAAATTCATGTTTCACTGCCCTGGATTTTTGTTTTAACGCACATTAGGAGGGCACACAGGAGCTAGGGAGAAAAGATCCAAAAATGGGGCTCAAGGAAGATGCTACCATTTATTTTCTACCAACTTTTTTTTTTTTTTTTTAAAAACCATTCTGGTTTGTGTGATGTCATAAACTCAGTTTCTTACAGCAATTTTTGTTCCTTCTAAACACTTACCTTTCTTCTCTGCTTCCTTCCTGAGTCAGTGACCATAAATTTTCAGCAGCTTCCTAGATATTTCATACCCTTTATGCAGAAGTCAGACTGCCATGCCAAGCAATTAAGCTTCTTAAAATCCTAAACTTAGAGTAATGCATCTAAATAGTAAACTCCATGTAACTTTTAATTACAAAGCACCACTGAATTATTTTCTCCAGAGGGAGAAAGCACATTCTACTACTCTAATGCAGTTCTAGAAGATTTATCAAAACCTTAAAAGAAACTCACTGAAGTTAAATAAGCTGTCCTGATTACATATACAAACCATTAGCTTTACTGAAAAACAGCAACTGGTCTACGTCACAGAATGCCTGCCCTGACCCACACTTATCGCAGTAATAAATTAGGTTAGCTTGCTACATTCCTAATTATTATAAACATAACACAGCTCTTCATCAGCTTTTTAGTAAGATAATAATAATACTTATAATCTGATCTTTTACCCTATACATTTACGTACCTCCAAGTAGAAGAGTATAAAGCAAAAAAAATGAAAGGAGTCTTGAGAACGTGAGAGAAAAAGGAACAGGCAAGAGCAAAACACTGTTCACCTGAAGCATTTAAGTTATCAATACATTTCAACTGGAAAACATTTTGCATATTGTACTCTTTAGGCAGACCCATTTATATAAGCAGGACAAGTTAGGCGAGTAGAATTGGGTACTAAAAAAAAAAAAAAAAAAGGAGACTAAAGAACCTGTATTTCTATAGTAAGTGAGAAAAATAAAACCCCATACCTTCTAGGTCATCAATGCTCTTCTCCAGCTTGGTTACTGACCTCTCAGCAAATTCAGCTCGGGTCTCAGCCTGAAGTTGAGACAAATACAGACTACTTTAGGAAACACACACATAGTACTTAAGAATAGAGGAGCAACAATTCAAATAAGGAAAAAAGTACAATGACAGGAGGCAAATAATAAATAAGGCAATATTAATTTTTAGGAGAGACATTTAACACTAAATTGTCTCCAAAATGATGCGTTCATCCTTAAAGCATCAAAGTAGTGTTTATAGTAAAAGAATCGAAGTTGCATTGGAAGATCCGTTGTAAAGAACAGCTCTAATTTTACCTCCTTCAGTTTGTCAGTCAGGACTTTAATCTCCTCTTCATATTTGTCTTCCTTCTGTGAGTACTGTAATTAGAAAGAGGATCACTGATATTAGACCAGGTATTCTAAATATAGGAAAAAATACCACATTCGAGACTCTCTTCTAATAGATCAACTGTATACAAGAAACTAACATGGGTATAACTAAATTAATTCCACTTACCAGACTGTGGTAATACACAGTTTATTACAAGATCCAAACTTCCCTTGAGTTATATTCCAGTGCTATATGGTGGGAACTTTGAGTAGAAATTAGTACTACAGTTTTAAAGAGGAGTGGTATTTGAAGAAATTTAATATTAGCACACAAGTGCCATTTTGAGGGACATTCTATAAATAATTTTTAATTCTGTCAGACTACTTAACAGAATGTGGTCAAATAATACTGACCTATTTGGAACTAGAAGGAATGCTAGATTCCAATAAAAGCCAAATATGAATTGAGTTGCAAGTCCAAATGCTTCTACTGACAATGGCCTTGCTGAAATGCTGCAAAGTGATCAGCATGTAAAGAAAACCCCACAGGCCAATCCAGATGACAACGTGACAACGTAAGGGACACATTCTCACATAAGTCTCTAGCCTACCTTCTCAGCCTGAGCCTCCAGCGACTTCAGGTTGTTGGTCACAGTTTTCAACTCCTCTTCAAGCTCAGCACATTTGCTGTTATTTCGGAAGGAAGGCAGGAAAGGGGCGGATGGAAGATTCAGTCAAGCAAAAGAAACAGGAGAAAATAGGGGGAAAAGATAGAGAAAAATGAAAACAATTACAGAGCAAAAGAACGGCCTCAAAAGCAGCTGAATCCATCACAGATTGAAAGCAACTCTTTACAATGCCAAATTCCATTTCAAGTGTACATTACGATGACAACCAGACAGAAATTATCTACAGCCCTTGGCTTACACAGAAATATTTACATAGCCTTTACACGTGAGACAGTTCAGCTTCTTTTTGGCTGCACAAGAGATCAGTTTTAAAAGTAAAAATGAATAAACAAAAAAGAGACCAAAGAAAACCACCAAAGCAAGATGCAAAGAGAGTAGAGAGCGTAGTGAGGACGTAATTTGTTACTACTGAGTGAGCTAACTGGCTATGGAAGCTGAAAGACTTGCGTTGCAGTTAAACCTAAAAACTGTTTATTAGTATCAGTACCTTATCCTCTGCAGCCATTAATGCTTTCAAGGTTTGATCCATTATTCTTAACTGTTCTTCCAGCTGTCGGACTTGGCTGTTAGTGAACACATGAAATGCACAAAAGCCATTCACAAAATCAGTGTGCAGGTACAGCATGCAGTGACAAAACACACGCGCACACACATATGAACACATTTACTTTGGTGTTGACCATTTATTTCAACCATTAGAGTAAATGAGGAAAACATAGCTTTGAGCTGAACACACAGTGTACTGCCAATGTCTCATGCTGTTACAGTTGTCTTGTAGCACCTCACACACGTCTCGGGGCACTTACCTTTCTGATAGTTCAGCACGTTCCTCAGCCCGCTCCAGGTCACTCTCAATGATCACAAGCTTACGAGCCACCTACAGGAAAAGGCAAATGACAATCAGGGATATTATGTTGCTGCAGCACACATTACCTGTTTCTAGAACCTACAAAGCAGGCAGTTGGGCCTCTTCCCATTTTCTGGTCAACCCATGAGTTTTGATTATGTGACATCTTCATTATTCATTTGAGTCTTTGTTGTCTGACATTTTCAAGACCTCTCTTTTGTTCACCGAAAAGCAACTTAAAAATATTTTTCTCCTTAAGAGACCAGGGAATACTCTCAACCATTTTCATGCAAAGATCTGAGCACAGATCTCCTGCCACCTTGTTCCCTGAGGTATCCGGCTGCCCACTTTTCCTTCCACAGCTGCAAAGAGTGGTGTTTGTGACCTTTTGAACTTAAAAGGCAAAGGGGAAAAAAAACAAGAATTACAGGCACAGCCTAAAAGGCTTCAGAAACAGATGACCTGCACTCAAGAACTGACCTCTTCATACTTGCGGTCAGCCTCCTCAGCAATGTGCTTAGCTTCTTTAAGCTGGATCTCTTGGATTTCCATCTTCTCTTCATCCTTCTGGGCTCTATTTTCAATGACCTTCATTCCTCTGAAAGACGTGAAAAACAGGAAATGCAAGGTTCAGGGCTTGCCAGTTTATCTCCAGCTCCACTACTACTGGAGTGCGACTTTCAGACAGGTGTATTAAGGTGAACAAAGCACATCAGATACTTGATTCTTCACACCATAGACCTAGTCCTGTGCATTCACACTTCAGAAGTTCAAAGGAAAGAAGCATGTCTTAGGAAGAAAGAAAATTTAATTGGTTTAGCTCTTACCACAGTTCAGCTGTACTATTCTTTTTCATTTTAAATTGAAAGAAAACCGATCTTACAGAAAGGTAAATAAAGGGTCTTGCTTCTGAAGACCTAATAAGATGGCAAAAGACATCTGTCCTTTTACACTTACTGTGAAGCAGCATGTTACAACCCCTGCAGGACTGACAGGCATTATGTTTATGGGCCAGACAGATTCCTCTGAGTTTTGCCACGTCAGAGCCCTACAGCACTGAAGCTCTCCGTGCTCTGCATAAGCAAAATTTAACTCCTTCATTACAGGAAACATTGTGTATTGCCCCTTCCATGCATGTTTGACCCTAATTCTCTTAACTATTTCACAAAAGTATCAGGCACTCTTCAACAGGCTGCGTTGTTAGTGAGGTAGAAATACATATGCAGAATATAAAGGATTCTTTCCCAATAAAAGGCACTATCACAGATATAAAATACAATTTGTAGAAGTAAAAAAGATGATCTTCCAAAGCCACAAATCTTGAGTTCCTAACTCATATTAAGTACTTCTGGAAATCACAGCCTAAATCTGACGGAATTATGCTCTCACTCCTTTGCTCACCTTCATGTACCAACCTCACCAACAGAAGAACCAAAGCCTCTTCCAGCACTTTACTATTCTCCAGGTGAGATTTTTCTACCCACACCCAACAACACAGAAGTACAGATCACCCTCAAAAAGTTGTCTTCCAAATACAGAAGGATGGGCTGGGCCAAGCAGTTTTTTCCAGGACGTGGCATGATACACCAAAAGCCCTAACCCACTTAAATCCTATCTTTACAATTGAGACACGAAAGAGAATTCAAGCCTACACATTTTGGACATCCCTACAGACAAGATGTAACTCAAGTCCATGTAGGCAAAGGAAGAGTGGATTACACATGTTCAGAAATATAGGAGTGGTTTAATTTACTTCCCCAACCCACACCCTGGCAATTATCATCTTTGTCATAAGGGTAACAATCCATTCAAGAGTGGCCGCACCCACCTTTCACTCTCATCTGCAGCCTTCTCGGCCTCCTCCAGCTTCTGCAGGGCAGTAGCCAAGCGCTCCTGAGCCCGATCCAACTCTTCCTCAACCAGCTGGATGCGTCTGTTCAGAGAAGCTACTTCGCTCTCAGCCTAAGCACGGGGAAAACAAATTAATTCATAATAAGGCACACATCACCTCTTGTGAAAGATTATCCCACATACCTGCTAGTGCCATTTAACAGCACTTTAGTAATTTCTGACTTCATCCACTAAAAAGGCCATACACAGAGATGTACATGCCCTCATTGAATTGTGAAGTTATTGCTTAATGGAGGAAAAAGTGATTAATGCTACTTTTAAATGAAGCACATTAAGGACTGTACAATTTGTACTAGAAAGAACTGCACTGGAAGAATTATGCATCGTTTCCCAAATATTTTCTGTTATTGTATTTGCAGACACTAACTAATTATATTCTTCCCTCCCCCCTTTTTTTTAAAAATCAAATCAACACAAACTAATTACCCCATCCTTCTATGTTATCCCAAATTCCTTAATTATGACCTTTTGCCATATTTTGATAAGAATTTCCTCAAGTTCCATAAGAAGGGTTCAGTGTAAACATGCAAAAATACACCTAGATCAGCATTTGTGATGAGACAGCTGACACAGAGAGAGCATGAGAACATTTAAGAAATGCCCAAATACTCACAAGTTTTGTTTACAGGCAAGCTATGCAACAGCTGACAAAGAAGGCACCAGCAGAGGCTACATCCCAGAAGGCCCCTGGTACAGGCAACAATCACTTCAAACTTCTCCCCCCCTCCCCATACTACCATCCTCAAACTTTCCCCAGATTTGCCTTTCTTGCATTACTTGTTCACTTAATCTTCTGTGTAACACTTGCAGCAACTCATCTGCCTCTTTTCATTACAAGCTTTTACTTCTGACATTCTCAAACCTACACTTGCCAAGTAAGTTCTAAAACAGCCTTCTCACAGTAACCTCATTATTAAACTTTACTTCTTTCAAAACGATATTAAGCTCAAAATATATATAAAAGGTCATTATTCTAAAAAGTTAATTACTTTCAAGAATAACAGTTATTCTTAATTAGTAATGAAAATGATCTTACTATATATGAGGAAGTACACATCTGAATTTCCTATGATGTTGGGCTGTGGCGGGGATGGGGGAGAACCAACCCTCTATCAAAAGTAGATACCGAAAGTATCAGTTTGGTACTTTGTCTTTAAATAAAAATTTAAGGAACTGCTATTTGTTGCTTTTACTAACCAGAAGCAGCTGGGTATAGTTGACCACAGCTAAAATTTTGTTGCACATAATACAAGAAAGAATAACTTACACACCAGACAAGTGAAACCACCTTTGACGTAACAGTAACATTGCCCCACTAGAATGATTGGAAGTAACACATAAACAGGGAAGCAAATATGTATTTGAACATTAACAAGTATTGACAGTGAACATGTAGAACCAGGAGCAGAAGAGACTTCATCTTTAGACATCCACCTTAACCCAAATATAAAATCTTTAGCTGTGTAATCAAGCAGCAGTACTCCAAACTTGTATTTTCAGACTTCTGGCTTTAAAAAGTAAGAATTTGAACATTCTGATTTGAGAAAGAAAACCACCTTTCATAAATGCTACCCTTGGGAAATTTGTAATGTTAAAAGTTAATTATTATCATGTCAAGACTCCTCATCATGATAAGAGCATACAATATGCTTAGAAAACACAGGGTGACTAAAGTTCAAGTTTTTACTTCCTGCTCCAGTAACTTAATAAGGGTTTACCAAACAGCCTTATATGGCCCAAGTTATTCTTCTGCAGAGCAGGACTTCTCTCCTTATATGGTAAGGAAGGAAAAAACCCCAGTGACATTAAGGGGCACTCCCACAGCTAACAAACATAACCTTCTGTGTTTTTGCCATAGCACTTATACACCACATATTTTCACAATGAGCGATGACATGGATAAGTTACCATCGGGTGTTAATTATTACTGTTGTGAGAGAGATTCTGTTTTCCAGAAGAAGGAAGAAAAATGTATTCTGAAAATGTGATTACCAGTAGCCCCTTGAGATGCATGCACTGAAAACAGAAGAGATTATTTTTTAAAGCAATGGCTGCTAGTCACCATCTTGAAACTTCTAACGATCTGGTTTAACAATCAAAAGCTGTAACCTGTGATATGTTTTGACCACAACTTTAGCTTTTTCATTGTTTGCGTATCTGTACCTTGCACAGGAAAAAAAAAAAAAACCCACCCAAAACCCAGAACAACCCTAGCTGGTCACATGCTATACATGTAAGGTATTACACTAAGGGAAGGGTCAGATTCACACCTCAGCTTGCTTGCTGCAACATTCTTAAAGCCTCCCTTCTCAAGCATGCAGAAATACAGCTGTGGCAATAAAAATATCCATACATAGCTAGCATTATAGAAGAGGGACAGGTCTACACTTGCCTGTGAGTTCAGTTTTCTGCCTTTATTCACCCCAGCACTGACCCCTCCAAAAACTTAAATACCATGTAAATGTACTCTGCAAATTCCACATCATCCACATAAACCAACTCCAGGGAAGAGATAAACATTAACCTGTAGGATCCTAAGCCTTAGAGCAACATGGCCGAGCTCTAATGGGAAGACTTTACCAGCAAGCTGTAATCACTCTTCCAGCGCTACTCCTTCTGCCACAAAACGTAATGGCAAACCTCCCCATTTTAATGGGAATCCCTTAATATATTGTTTAAAACAACACATGTTACTGAAAGTAGAAAAATTAGTGTCCTTCACTCCATTAGTCCACAAAGCTTAGAGGAGTACAGTTTTTTTTAAAGACAGAAGCCCTTATGAAACAAGTTAATGACTGTGACATGATCCCTCACTGGAAAAAAAAAGGGTATGTAAAGTGATTTGCAAGAATACAGTAGTTACACAAGCATAAGGAGACATATTTTGCTCCTTGGGAAGATCACCTGCAAGTAATCAGAAGGCTCTTCCTTTGAACTTGCTGCCCAGAATGTGCAGAAAGTCCCACATTACAAGGAAATCCAATAATCACCATTTCTTTTGTGTAACAAACTACACAAATAAGAAATTTGTTCTTTTGCGTCACTTGTATGCTACCACTAAGACACTAAAACCACCGCAAAGGACACTGTGCATTTTATAGCAGCAAACATTAAGTTACAGCTGCTAGAATTCCCCAAGGTCAGTGGTGAGGGTGAGGCAAACAACAGCCCTATCAGTGTTTTGCTGTAACTGCCACCTATAACTACACCTCTCCGCTATGTGAATCTCTGCCTAAAACGATGCCTACTGTTCCTTTCCCATCTTAGCTAGGGGTTTTGACAAGCTAAACGTACTACAGATGTACAGGGACAGGAGCCATATGATCACAGCATTGTGGTGTTTTCAGGTACTGTGGGTAAGTACTCGGGTGTGGCCATCTCAGGTTCAGTCCTAAGTACATAACCTCTTAACAGTCAGCATGCTGACTTCCCAGAACTGAACTCGTTTGGACTGGATAAGCAGACAACTGGCACTTGCAAAAAAAACAAACAAAAAAACCCAACATAAAAGCTTGCTCAGAACCCAACACAAAGCATCCAATCTCAAACATCTCGCCTAAATATAACCTCATTCCAGCTTTGCGTTTTGCTGTTGGCCAGCAGACCTAGCGTGGTCTACTCCGGCACCGCAGCTTTCCCTGCCCCACGCACCACTGAGGCTACCGAGCCGCGGAGCACAGCGTTCCGGGCCGAAGACCGCAGTGACCCCCTCTTCACCTGCGGCCCCGGGCCTGCCCGCCGGGAGCAGCGGCCTCCGCCTGCAGCGCGGGGAGGGGGGCACCGCAGCGGCGGGCAGGTAACCATTTTGTGGGAGGAGGCGGCGGCGGCGGCGAAGGAAGCAGCCGCCCGACCCCCCGGCCGGGGAGCAGCGAGGGTCA
>NW_010972775.1:4466784-4467078 GCF_000737465.1 Haliaeetus leucocephalus
CAGAGCCGAGCCGAGCCGGCGGCCCTACCTCCTCCCGCAGGGCCCGCTCCTGGTCCACCTCCCGCTGTAGCCGACCCGCCCGCTCCTCGGCGGCGTCCGCCTGCTCCTGCAAGCTCCGGATCTTCCTCCGCACGGCCTCCAGCGAGCTCATCGCCGCCATAGCCGCCTCTCCCCGGCCTGCACCGCCTCCCTCCGCCCGCCCAGCCCGCTCTAGCCCCGGAAGTCCCCCCGCGCCGCAACGCGCCGCGCCCCGGGGCGGGGCTGCCGGCACCGAGCAGGGAGCGGCGCGGCGCG
>NW_010972775.1:4467088-4525260 GCF_000737465.1 Haliaeetus leucocephalus
TGGGGCGGCGGCGCCCCCTGGCGGCGCAGCACCCCAAGGCTCCGGCGGACCGTCCCAGGACCGGAGCCCGCCTATCCTCCCCCAAACCGCTCTGGTATGAGCGTAATAAAACGACACTGAGCAACCCGCCCCCCGCTGCTGCACCTGGCCTAGCTCCTGAGACACGGGGAGGGGAGAGGGAGCTGCGGCTGCCCCCCTCCCAGGTGAGGTGGCTCAGGGGATGTGCCCGGTTTTTGCGAGGTGAGTGATACCGGCGAGTTAAGGTTTCCTCATCCCCCCGTGGAAGGCGAGTCCGCCCCAGGGAGCCGGCACGCCCTCCCCTGCCCGTGCCTTCTTCCTGAGGCTTGGAACTATCCAAACTACTAGGGCAAATACTGGGTCAACTGCAATGCCCCAAAGATACTCTGCACTGCCAAAAAAACAAAGACGCCCTTAAAATGTCAGACGTATTCAATGCATGCCATTAAATACAGCATTTACCTTGATGAAAACAAGCCAGCCAGTTGCCTACCCTCCACCTGAGGGATGACTGCAAATAAAATTGCCCTCAACTAGCTTTCAGATGCTGTTTTCCAGCAAAGGAAAATGGGATTGGTTAGGAAGACCTTTCATTTCAAAAAGGGAATCTAGTAGCATTTCTCCTGCCTTCATCCTAGGCAAGCTATTTCCAAATAGTCTGCATACTTTTCCTTATAAGGAATATCTCCCCTGGATCTATATGCAGCTCCTTTGAACAAGTTAAATAAATGTCCTGCTAGGAAGCTGCCTCTCATCTATACAGCCATACACAGAAGACAGATATCTGATCCGCATTACACGCAGAACCCCTCTCTCCCGTTTCTATGCACGCTTATGTTTGTTAAGTTCTTGAGTTCTTTCAAAGCTGTACAACTTAATTGCCATACTGAAGTTAAGCCTTTTTTTATCCTTTGTTAATTTTAGAAGTAAAATAAGATAAAAGCATGTTGTCTTTCATGCAAAGTTGGTTTTGTAACACTTCCCCTTCTAAAAGTATTCTTCCTCCCCTAAATACTTGGCTTACTTCATCTGTGGCAACTCCTCTTTTTATTATGGCTTTGAGGTTAATTTTTAAAGCTGAGTTATAGGAAAAGGATGGTCATTGTTTTGGAAATACTGTGGTTTCACCTAATCCTGTAATTCAGACCTGAGATTTACTCAGAGAGAATTGGATTGTACAGCAGCAGCCATAGAGATCTGGACCTTAAATGCAGAGACAATAAACTCGCATGGTTCCATACATGCAATACATTAAATGCATGTCAGGGGCAGACAGGTGGGTGGGATGAGGGCCTGGGAGAGGCACAAGCTCTTGCATTATTACCATATAAAGTGCTGAGCTATATATATCTCCCAGCTTGCTCCCAGGATCCCTGTCCTCTGAACTGCAAACCTAGCAAGTATCATCTTCCAGATGATTTTCTCTCACACGAGACTGGACTTTTCTTTGACAAGTGAAACAGTTCCAGTAATTTCCAGAAATAAAAAAAACAGGAGAGGATCTTTTATCTCAGGGACCAGTGAGTGAGCCAAACTAGTATCTAGCAGCAGTTCTAACACACGCATGCCTAGGAACAGCTCTCTTGAAGACAGAACTAGCAGCCCTTGCTCTTCTGGATCTCCCTCTCCTAGATCTAATTGCTATTAACTCTCTGCTTCTGTTTCACTATCAAGATAGTGTTGTTCCTGCCTGAGACATTTTCCCCATCACCTGAACCAACAATCCACCCTTTCTTTACTTTCACGTCTAGAATGGCAAGTACACATGAAAAGCACATGTTGAGTGAGCAGAAACCCAATCAAATGCCTCTGACAGTGTGCAAACCTCATGCAAGGAGGCAGTGCTGTGTTTCCCACCTCCCTGCCCAGGAGGTGCCTGGACTCCGCCCTCAGCAAAGCTTTGGAGTGCTGCTTGGTAGGAGTCCTGGCTGTCCTGCACAGAGGGAGTGTGTGGATTCTGTACTGGTGTGGTGGTGGAAGGGATGGGGATAACTTACATCTGTGGCCTTTTTGTCAGCCAGTTCCAACTTTTCCTGTGCATCTTTAAGAGACTCGGAGTATTTGTCCAGCTCATCCTCAGTGCTCTTCAGCTTCTTTTGTAGAGCCACCAGCTCGTCCTCCAGCTGTGATACGGGTGGAAAGTGGTGGAGAGGGGAGGGCGGGTAGGAAAAGGTGCAGCAGGCAACGTGATCGTGCAAACGGAGAAGTGCGAGTGCAGAAGAGACAGAAAAGGACAGATGGACAGAGAGAGAGAGACAGAAGGAGAGACAGTTAGATTCTCTTTGCTTGTGGCAAGGGCACGATACCTTGGCAGCATTCTCCTCTGCGGAGAGGAGACTATCCTCAGACTTGTGTAGCTCTTCCAGCACTTGGTCCCTTGCATCCTCCGTCACATGCAATTGCTTTTCCAATTGCACAATGTCATCCTCTAACTAGGTGCACAAGAGGAAATACAATGCACAAATATGTTTCTCCCTGGGCTTAGAAAAATGGGAAATAAATTTTTAAATCCCTTCCCTTCCTCCCTCCTCCTTCAGGATCTCCCAGAAATGTGCCACCAATGCGTCCCCCTCCCCCAAATGAATAAAGCCCCAGGTGTAAAGAAGGGGGGTTGGAGAAGGCCAGGAAAATGGGATACACATCTGGAGGGGGGCAGCTGGAATCAGACAAATCTGATGGGTGGTGCTGGAGGCGGCGAACACAGCTTTAAGTGTCCTATGCCAAATTGCAGCACGGCTGTCCATTGCTAACCAGGTGCTCGAGGCAGCCTCTCCCATCCATGCCCCTACGACAAAGGCAGAGAGGCCATGCGGCTGTCCCAGGGCCCCACTCCCTAGCTAGGGTGCTGGGGGCAGGCGGAACGACCTCCTGCCGGACCCCTGGGAACCTCCAGCCAGGGGCTGCCAGGGTGATGCTCCGCCTTAGGAAAAGTTCAACCAGTTCTGCAGGGGGTGAAGAGGGGGGAATACAACAAGGTATATTGGGGGGAAAAAAAAAGAAGAGGAGAAGAGAGAGAAAGGAGTCGTCTGGAAAGACTTGCACCCCGGCGCTGGCCGCGCCCGGGCCCATGGTGCAGACCTGCTTGCTTCTCTCCTCCGCCGCCTTCTTGTCCGCTTCGGCTTGCTCGGCTCTGTCCAAGGCGTTCTCCTTGTCCAGCTTCAGCATCTGCATCTTCTTCTTGATGGCATCCATGGCGGCGGCGGGCTAGGGCGCGTCCCCGCGCGAGTTGCACCCGAAAGCAAAACTTGAAAAGCTGCGGGACAGCCCCGAGTCCGAGACCCAGCCGCGGCCCCCGAGGGAGCGGCGCGGAGCGGTGCGGAGCTGCCGGGCGGCGGGGCTGATCCGTGCGGGACGGGGCGCCGGCGGAGTGCAAGCGGCGGGCAGGGAGCGCCTCACAGATATGTACTTTCCCAGGGGGCTGACTGCATTCCTCAAGACATCCAATACTTTTTTGGAAAGGTTTTTTTTTTTTTTTCCTCTCCCTCCTCCGTTCGTCCCTACCCCTTTCCCTCTCTCACTCCCCCCCGGCTTTTTTCGGAGGCTCAGCGCTCCCATTCGCTGCTGCCTGCCATTTGACCGTAGATATGACTATATATGGGATGCGATGGGCGAGGTAAGGCGGGGGAGCAATTTGTTCCCATTTCCAAATAGGCAGGACGGGACGTTTCGCTGCTACTCCTTGGAGGAAAAAAAAAAAAAAAAAAGGCAAAAAAAAAAGCAGCCGCAAGCCGGAGCCCGGGGAGCGAACGAGACCGCCGCGCAGGCTGCTCGGGGCGCGCAGGGAGTCTGGGTGACACCAGCCCCGTGCTGGAGCCGTCCCCACCCGTGGAAATAAATCTGTTTTAAAGCAGGAGGGTGGCGGAGCCGGCCGCACTAGACGGCAGGGGAACACGCGGAGCTGCGGGGGGCGGCTGGAAGGGCAGTAAGGGGTTAACTGCATGCACGTACAGAGCGAATGCGTTTTAAGACCTTCCCCCCGGCAGCCCGAGGCAGGGAAGGAGGAGGAGGGGGTATCTCTACTGAACGGTCCGGCTGCAAGTGCGGGCGGCGGGGCGCTGGGCCGGCCCGTACGGCGCCGAGCGCGAAGACCAGACTTCGCGGCGAGGCCTTGGCCGGGCGGGCAGTGCTGCGGACAGGGCAGAGCTTCCGCCGGGACCCACACCGAGGGGCAAGGGGCTGAGGTGCGACCCAGACCCCCGGGGCAGGTGTCCATCGGGGGCACAGGAGGGCTCTCCGCTCCTCCCCAGGCGGTGCCGGTGCAGAGCAGAGCTGCCAGCGGCTGCCAACGCTTCCCGTGTCTACCGCCCTCCTCTGCAAGGACCTCACCGGGACTTCTGGCTTTGCAGGGAGATGTGCCTCGTTGCTGCACATGCAAGGGGAGCAAACACTGAACTGAAAAGAAAAAGCAGAGGAGAGTTACAGTGCCCCTCAACTGAGACAGTGGCAGGTCAGCTGCCCTCCTGGGAGTAGCCAGAGCTGCGAGGGATGGAGCCCAGGAGAAGCTGGGACAGAGAAACTGGCTTCGAGAGGCAGCTTGCACTGTCCGCCTGCAATGCCGAGAGACAGGCAGCAGAGAGAGAGACAATTAACAAAATAACATATAATTAAGTGGAGACCTATTTTCGCTTCTGGTGGGTCTCTCACAGTCTCATCAGCACAGCGAGCAAGACACAACACGCTCTGTCCCCACGACGCACGCTCCTTTGTACAGTGCAGAAAGTACATGGATGTGCACGAGCCCCACAGGATTTGGGTTACACAAAGAGAAAATTAAGCAGCCTCTTTGTCTGCGCTCAGTACTTGCAGCAGAAAATTCCTCCCTGGTGCTGTCACTGGATCAGCTGAACTGATGTTACTTTGCAGCAGGAGGGAATGTCCTACGGCTTCCGGCCTGCTGTACTTGCCAGGGCAATAAGGGCTGGATAAAGCAGGCCTTGGAAGCCAGCTCCTGGAGAGCTTACACAAGCTGCATCATGAAGCTTCAGCTCTACAAGATAGCAAAGCCCCCTGATCAGGGTTCAGACTAACAGTTACCTTACCTTTCCCTACTAGAAAAGGCCATACTCTGAATTCAGCTATGAACTATACAAAGTTCAGAGAGGCTTGCAACTAGGCGCAGGGATTCCTGTGCATTGCTACTAGAGAGCACCGAAGACCACTGGGAAAGTAGAAGCTTTCCTTATGCCTACTTAGAGAAAAGATGATTTCTCACTTCATTCCTTTCTCACTGCACTGGTTTCATAACCAAACTCCTATGACAATAATAGTAAAATAATAGTAATAATAGTAAAAATTATGAAGTAAAATGTTTCTAGAGGGTGAAATTATCTCTCTCCTATACAGACAATGTTGTTCATTCATCCCTATCTATCAGTTCCAAAAAAATACTATTTAAACCCACCAAAATATAGACAGCATTGCACTGTCACGGAATGTTTAAAAACACCAGACAACAGAGTACAATAGTTACATGTTGTTCAACAACCTGACTGCATTATGAAATGTATCAGTGCAGGAGCATAATCATGGACTCAACAACAGATCAATATGATCATAGTTGAAGACCCTTTACTAGAGCATCAGACATCATTTTATACATTGGTTACATCTGTACATGCGCTTAGCTATTTTACTATTGGTTACACACATTATTCACATGCTGTCCATGCGCCTAGTTACACTTAATGATTGGTTATATCAACACTGTACACGCGCATAAACATAAGACATAATTGATTATACTAACTAAAATATGCGAAACTTGTCTCAGTCTAATTGGTCAAGATAAACTGCCAAATTGAGTTTTTTTTGTGCCAAGTTCCTTTTATCGTGGAATGCGCACCTGTGTTCTTCTAATTGGCATCTTTCTTTTTTTTGTCTTCTTGTTTATTCTGTTCAAGGCCTTCTGAAGGCGTCTGGAATGCTCTTGTGACCGTTAGCTAAATATGTGTCCACATATCAGTATGTTTTGCTCCTAGTTTAGGAGAACTTAGCCTCTGCCACAAAAAATTCCTTAAAAAATGTAGACTATCGTGGCTGGGAATTCACTGAGGTAGCTCGTCTGGCTTTGGGGAAAGCAAATGTCTTGCAAAATTAAACAAACAGTATCCTGTCTGGCTAATTTAGGAGTGGTGCTGATAGGCTCTTAAAGAATTCCTGTGCAGCTCCATTCTTCTAAAAGAATGTTAGCCATGCCATGGGAGCCTCTGGGATACATGAGAAAGTATGAGATATGGGGAGAAGGAAAGGAAGTAAAAAGTTTTTTTAAAAAATACCTGGAGGATGCTATCACCTCCACAGAAAACCAAGATCTTGAGGTTCCACTACTTACATGAAAATGTCCAGTTAATAAGCTTTGTCTATATCAAGATGACTCTGTATCCATGGGGCTGAACTGGCTGATGATCATGTAATTTTTTTTTTCTCCCTCATAGAGAGAATATGAAAAGTACAGACACGTGTAAACATGCTTGCTATACCTTTCATTAACAATTTCAATTGCTTGGAAATGTCTGTTCCAGCTGGCTAAGATAGGCTTGGAAATCAAATAGCTTGTATAGTCTTTCCCTCTTTAATTGATATGTGAAGAAAGACTGTATACAAATTATTTTTGCATACTGAAGAAAGAAGGCAGCACAAACTTTGCTTTTCTGACATAATACCAATTCTGTAATGTTACTTGTTAGCTTTTTTTGTTTTTCACCACAGCTGCTATCTCATCTCATCTCTCCCACTGACAAATGGTGCAGGAACTCCCTAGCAGCAGTTTTACTTGCTTTTGGGGAGTACCGACTGCACTTGTTTTGAATTCTGTTCATTTCATCAGGCTCTTCAGAAAATCAAGACAGCCAACACAACAAATCAGAGAAGGATATACTAATTTTGAAATTCACTACTCCTCCTATAAGTAGGTGATGTTGCACTTCAGGCTTACTGACAATATGGTATCATTTCCCAGAGCAAGGCTGGAACCCGTTTATATCATGATGCTTCTGTCATGTCAGATACCCCTTGACATGGGCAGAAATTTGCCTTGAGAAGGACCTAATTTTTTTCTGCATGGATTGGGCTGGTCAAAGGGAGTTCACACTGTTGATCCTGGTAACAGTGACAGACAAGAGAGTAGGTGGATATATTCATTTGGAAAAACTTCAAACATACCCTTGCAGTTGCTTTTCCTTTTTTCTTCTCCCTCTTTTTTTTTTTTTTCATAAGGAATATGCAGGAAATGACACCTAACTATACTACAACTGGTTCTGCCAGTTCTATGAAAACATGCCTCTTAAAAGATGATTAAGGATTCAAATTAGGTCAGAGTGAACTCATAGGCCTGTATGTGTCATTTGAAAAGTGGAATGTTCCCTCATAGGGAGGCAAATATAAATAAAATACAAACTAATTTCTCTAAGGTCTCTGAGACATCTGCAGCCCTTGTAAAACTGGAACGTTCATTTTGGACAAAGGGAGCAGCAACACAAGTATGGCATTATCATCAAAAAAGAGGAAATTGAAAACATCTGTATTCACCTGGAAAACAAACAAAACAATAGATACTGATGAAATAAGGCAGGTTTTACCACTACAGTTAGTGTATTTTATCCTGTAAGGATCTCTGACAGCTTTGCGCTAAGGGAGCTGAGGGACAATATTTCCACGAGAAGCATATAAATGGCAGAACTTCCCCTGAAGGAACTGGTCATATATGTGCCAGCCATAAGGCAAGAGAAGGCCCTAAAATAGAAGGTAAGAATCCTGATGGTCAGTTCTCTGCACAGCCCAGTAGGCAGCAAATAAGTACAGAAATATCCCTGAACATGCCAGTCATGTTTAATAAATACATGCTGTAACTCTGTAAAAGGTTTTCTATAACATTTCTAAGGTAACGGTGAAGAGCATTTTAGCTTTTATCATTAAGAACTATGGGATGACTTGTTGGAAAATAAAGCTTTAAATTCTTCTAAAATTATTTTAATAATTTTCCTCTTCAGAACTAATATGTTTCTGTCTGGTTTGTCATTCAAGAAATTTGTGAACTCCTTAAGGGTAAAAGTATTTATAGTACAGTCTTCTGCACCTGCCCTGATCTATAATCCAAGGGTCTACTCAGATACCACACCAAATGCTAAGAAGCTCATGACCTAACTCATGACCTAAGATCTTAAAATAGCTCTGAGAAGGTCTTTTTTTTTGTCTGCCCCCCCCCCCCCCCTACTTCTCTTACCCAAATTACACTTCTGTTACTCACTACTTTTCAGCTGAGCAAACAAGTCTCCCAAGGTTTTGTATTGTGTTTCCTTTTAAATCAGATTTACTTTAGCTGGTAGTTATGAATTACTAATGTAATTCTCTGAAAAAATAAACAAAAAACAAGTAATGGAAAGACAAAAAAAAAATCACTTTTGGTAAGCTTTTTTCCCACATCCTTCTTTTTATAGCTTCAGAGAGTTTTAGGCCAAAAAAGATAAATAGATAATTTAAAACTGTTTGCTTCCATTTATACATTGTTGGATTTATGTTCCACTCAGTGAAGTGTCTACTGAAGTCACTTACTTGAATTTGACTAGAGTAATCTGGTGTTTAAAAAAATAGTCTTGCAAAAAAAACACCCAGTCCACTTTGATTTAAAGCATTCTATTGTGAAAGAGAAAAGAAAAATGCTGAAGAAGACAAGTAACAAAAAAGGGCAAGTAATATGTAATGTGGGGGGAAGAAAAAAGAAAGACTAAAATGAAGTGTACCCAGATACCAAACTGAAAAGAACTGTGAATCAACAAATCCAAAAGGAAGTGACTCTCTCCTGGTGAAGGAGCCCAGTCATAACCTTACACTGGTGCAGAAATTGCATTACATTTCATGCATCTCCTCTGATTTACACTATGACAAATTATATCAGACCCAGTTCTACTGACTGTAAGGTGAGAAAAAAGTTGTAGAAAGACCCGCTCACCTGTACAACAAGGCGGCCTATACCTTCAAAAGACACAGTTCCATCCTTGTTAAGCAGTTCTTTTGCCAATGCTTTGAGCTATATATAGATAAATACACTATCGTTGTAACATCTACTGCCACATCTACACGATTACAAGCTGTACTGACGTATAGCCTTGCAGTTTTGTCGGGGATTCTTTTTTTTCCTGGCAGAACAAAGAACAGTTACCATTACATATCCTTAACAGATTTATGTTACTGATCTTATTGGTACAGCAACATGTGATGACAGTAAATAGTAGAACAGAGCAGCAATGGAAGAAAGGAGACAAAAACCCTACTAGTATTTCTGATGTCCACCCCTTCACACAACAGCACAGAGGCAGATGCTGTAGACACATATCAGGGCAGACAGCTATTTCCCTTCTCTCGGCTGCAACTGAGAAAACTGAAAGTGTTTTACAAATGTCCTGAAATCACATTGCAGAGTTCATAGCAGGGAAAGTACAGCAGTAGCAACTCCTGCAGCACAGAAGGCTAGAAAAGAAAAAGCTGTTCCGGTAAGTGAATCAGCAGAAGCTTCTGGGCTGTATATGTGAGCACTCCTCTCCTGCCAGGAATTAGTTTTTGTTTTGTGGAGTTTCTCAGCTGTCACACAACAAGCCATCAATCTGAATTTGGACAAGGTGTAGGAAAATATGTCCACATTCATGCAGCCTAAATTCAACCTACCTGCCTATGACTGATGACCTAGGAAACTAGATAGAAGTCTTCAGAGATTCCTAACCAAGAAATACCAGCATGGGGAATTTCTGCTGTGTGAATCTGTCTCTGGGAAAAACATATTTTCTGATAGCAAACAGAGTTATCATTACACTTGATCTTCAGCAATTATTCCATTTCAGTCAAACACTGTGTATAGCTCAAGAAAATAAGCGAGTAATTAAATTGTCAAAATGCATTATATAAGCCTACAAGGTACAGAGGTTACTTCTGGAAGACAGTAAACTTTCTTATCTGATCTGAATATTCACCCTTCTGGTGGGAAGATCCTGAGAACCTAACTCACTGTGCCTTTAAATAGTGTAAATTTTTGCCAGCAGCTAACCCTACCAGGTCTGGCCAGAGTTTTCTTATTGCCATCAAGACTACATCCACTGGGGAACAAAAAAAAATTCAAAAAAGAAAAGAAAAATTGTCTACTGAAACCTAGAGAAGTTTTTTTCTCTAATCTGTTCTGAGTCTTTTTTCTGGGAGGAGAGAAAGGGAAGAAAGGTGCATTCAGCCTTATTTTATAAACAATCATTCATCATGTAGCAGAACAAATAATACTTTATCCCCTTCACTTCAGGCCTTATATTTGTACAGCCTGAAACTTGCTGCCACAGCAAGAGAACTGTGAAAGTGCTTAGTCTCAGTTCAGGAAATAAGAGTGTCGCCCAGGTGCCAATTCTATCCTTCCGACACCTATCTCCATGTATCCCACAACCTTAGCTTGTTTTTTCCTATACTCCCTGATAGCAAACATTTATTTCATACCACTGAGATCTTTCAGCTGGCAGCTTGACATGTTATTAGCATGACAGATGAGATTCAGCAATAGTAAACACAATAAATCCAATCCACTGGAATAACAAATACATATTCATCTGTCCTCTCATTAGTTCCTTATCCTTTTTCTTTGTAACCCTGAAACCTTTCACTAATTACTTGGCAGTTAATACTTTTCTAGTTGAAGAACTTACTTGATGTTCCCATTAGTCTTCATGCTATTTTTGCTATGGAAAGCTGTTTGGACAGAATTCATGAGTCTGTATAATTTACATTTACATGCTCCTCCCTGCCTCAATGAAATAGAAAAAATAAATTCCCAGATAATTTTCCTGGAATTAATCCTCATTTGAATGTACTTCCTCAAACCTCAGAAGACAAGACTTTTATGTCCCAATGTAAGAACAAAATTACCAGATGCAAAGGGAGTATCTGATATAACAAGTTGTTGAATTCCATGAAGAATACGATTTTTCTTCAGAGAAAAATTATCTTTGAGTTAGTTAAAATTATCTTACATACCATGATGCCAAAATGAATAGCTTTCCATTTGCTTGGGAAAGCTCCACAAGAATGTGGGATACAAGACTGCCATGGGATTGCCATACAACAGCCCTTGGGTAACAGCAGAGAGAAGATCCTCTGCATGCCCATCGCAAAGGTACTATAATAGTTGATACAGTAATCACATCACGCATATTTCAGCATGCAGGTGGCAGTTTCAAACACTAAGATCATTGCAGATCATTAGAGCTCACAGCTCCTTTTCATTCTGAAGGTAAAATGGCCTCCGTATTTCAAATTTCCAGATCAATTTTACGGAGCAACACATTGTTTTGGAATCCGTCTAGAACCTGGTCACTGTAACAGCGGTTAGCAAAACATCAGCTTGCAGGTGCTAACAATAAAACCATTTGAAGCGGTAATCCTCTGCATGTCAATGTGTTTCACATCCATCTCAACCATCCCATGGTCTGCATGAATTGTTACTCAAGTAGAATTGAAAACTGGCACTCTAATGGCATAGCTGCTACAGCTGGATAACAGGCTAGGAACCAGCCAGAAGCTAAAGTTTCATTAGAAGCTATTTTAACATTCATTTGTCTACAGGGACAACAAGCTTAGCAAACAATTGGACTTTTGCTAGAGCCCTCTGCCAGAGTGACTCTTGAAAGTTCATGGCTGAAGTTAACATTTTACAAAGAATCAACTGCACACTTTTCCAGTGCAGCCAAGTGAGTTTAAGCAGCGGCAGAATTCCCCAGTGGCCTTTTTTGCAGAAGTTTTACTTTGTTGATTACAATTTCACTTCAGCTGTTTATGAGAAAGGATAATAATTTCTAACTGAGGCTGCATGACTTTATGTTCTACTTCTGACGCCAGTGTATCAAACACAAATCCTGATGAAGCTGAAGGCTGCTCACAGCTTTTCTTCTTTAGCATGCATCTCTAGAGTAAAGGCTTCAAAAATACAACTGCTGAGAGTTAGTGAGATTTAGATATTCCGGACTCATTCGTCTGGGCTATAGAGATGAGTGGGACTGCACATTCTGACTCATTTCATCACCGACAGAATGAGATTCTGCATGCCAACAGCTACTCCCTCTAAAGACCTTGTTGAAAACCAACAACTGCTACAAGTCTAAGCCGTGTAAAACAGAGGCAGTTTTTGGGTCCCTGACAAGTTGCCAGTTCAACTTTTGTATAGGCAGCTTTTATTTTTTGCTGTTGCCCCTGATAACCTGAATGATTTTCAAGGCAAGATCTGGCCAGAGTTCACTCATCCGCTTCTGCTTTTATTAATAAAACTGGTAACATTGAGCAGATATGTAATGTGCACACTGATGCCAAGTAAACACTAAGGAAAAAAAATAGTGAGTTTTTAGACATTTTACCAATATATTTGAATTTGAGTGTATAACAGGTAAGTTGTGTTTTAAGATCTGTTGGTTTGCTGAAATAAATCCTGTGTCAAATGTTGGGGTTGATGCTGAGCAGCTAAACCTTAACTTTATTAGAAAAGCAACCCACCGTGCTGTTGTCAGGACTGTTGCACAAAATAGAATTGTTTCACACGTTATTTTCCTTACAAAAGCAGAGCATTAATGTCATTCTGTTGTTTTCCACAACGGCTCAAATCAGAAAAGTACAATGTACACATCACATACGAGCTCTTCTTGTTCACACTAAGTACTTTTCAAATTACTTTGCTATAAAGCAACATATAGATGCCTGTTCCTATAATACTCCAGGGTATAAATGCGTTTCCTGTACTCAAGGCAATGATATATTTAAAACTTACTGGTATTGTTATTATTTTTTTTTCCCTTCCCACAGCATCACTTATTACCAGCTACACTTTGCAGACCCTTTGGGCATGTATGTATCATATAATAAGCACCCTGTAAAAATCCCCGAGCAAGTGTTAACCAAGTTAGAACTGAAAGAAGTTCAGCTGCACTAGTACACCAAGGTATACAGGCTAAATAGCACTTACAGCACTGCCAGGTCCAAACTCCGCTTAGTATCTCTGCATGATATTATGCTGCCCAATGTAGAACCAGCAGGTTGCTTGGAGCTAAAGCTGGGATTGCTAATATGGGGCTCTTCTCTGCAGAGTAGACCTGACCATTGTTTTCTCTAACTAAACAGGGTATCTGCAGGACCTCCTCTGTTCTGCAAAATTACTACCTCAGGATGAATCAATAGGAAAAATACCAAGTTCTGGCTGTTGAGTGCTCTACAAACAGGGAAGATAATATACTCCTGCACTGTATGTTAAAAATAGAAATAATAAAAGATAACTTAGTCTGAAGTGTTATGTATAGGATATTTAATTGTAGTGAAAAATATATTTTAAAACAAAACCAATGGGATCCTTCTACCTCCAATCTGAGGTGAATTAATTCTCAGTATTAGTGTAGGACCTTGGTGTTGAGAATAAGCTCTTTGTATTTCTTTTTATCCTTTTTGAACTTTGTATGACTTTAAATTTCACTCCTTCCTACACACAGTTTATTTTGTTTAATAACTGGTTTTCAAAGCATGAAGACCTTGAGCTCAAGTATTCTGACAAAATGGTTGGGGGAGAATGTTTTGGGCTTTTTTTCCCCCTAAATAAGTAATTTATTCAATAAATGAAAATGACAAGCTTCAAAAGAGCTTTGAATCTTGTTCTTTAAATTTTAATACGGTAAACTAGGACAAATGTAACTGTTTTGATGGATTGGATTCTAAAAATAGTATATAATTTTTTTAATTAAAAGGGAAGTTTTATAAAAGCTCAAGTAACATTTGCAGGGATAAGAAGGAAGGAAGGAACCCTATTCTGAGTCAGAGATTGTCACTGATTCCCAGTCAGTGCCTCTGCCATGTCACATACCTGCTTTGTGCCTCTAGTTCTGAGTCTGTATATTGTGAAAAAGTTTGAAACCAGTTAAAAAATTGCTATTTGTGAAGCACTGTGAGAACTGTACACAAACTAAGTATATTGTCATCTTTCACAACACTGCTTGCTATCAAGGACATATCCTAATTATTTCTAGCAATCTATACAGCACATCTTAGCATCAGTATCAAGGGAAGAGGGAGAAAATTTTACTAAAAGGTTAAAAGCATCAACGTGACGTATCATCAAAATCACTGGAACTAGAAACCATATGGAATCACACCAGTTCCTTTAACAGTCTTGTCTTCAAGATAACACAGCTGGTGACAAGAGGCTTAGACTAACAAGGCATTAGACTACCAGGCCAGACTCTGGTCAGCCTTGCCACAGACTATCCGAGCAATCTCTGACAAAGCAAACATACTCACTCTGGGTCTCAGTAAAACAGGGATTGCAGTACTGCTCTTCCTCTTTTATGATTCAAATATGAGCACTCATCCCTCAGTGCTCATTTTCTCAGATTTTAGGGCAACAGAACCCCATTTTGCACCACAGACAGCATACAGTAATAAGTAATACTGTAAGTTCACAGGCAATGGACGATGCAAAACTCAGACCCAGAATAGTGGATTCTTTGTTAGCTCATGGCACATTTTTTGTTTGAACTTACAAAAAAATCTCAGGGTTTATGTTACTCGGTACTGGAATTCAGCATAGAACCTACATTGCTTATTTTTAAAGCAAAACTAGACACGCAAGGTAAAAAGAAAAATGAACAAGTCACTGAGTGATTTTCCCTGACAGCCGAGCATTTTGCAGCTCACAAAATCTTGAGTGAACCCTCTATTTGGGGGTTCTTAATTTATAAGAAAATTTCCTAAGTTTCTTTTTCTTAATCTCTCTCTAAATTAAGGAGTTACTAACTCCTCTTCTGAGTTCCCTTATTATTTTAAATTAAGTCATGAAGTATTTGCTATGTAAAAGCTAAATTTTTCTTCCCCAGACTAGCAAAAATTTGGCAGTAGAAACATGGCTGCAAGAGCATTGGGACTAGATTAATTTCTGCTGCTACTGTCTTCACAATAGGTCATTTACTCCAGAAATAGCTGAAAGCCTATCTGTCAGAAGACAGTTATGATCACTGGAGAAAAATGATGACTTTCAGGACATCATGGGGTGCTTAATTTATATTACACATGGGCATAAAAAGCACTCACTGAGGACAGAATACATAACCAAGATGTGATTTTCCGGAAGTTCCCAAACAAACCCTCAACTGCTATCAAAAGTCAATAGCCATAACCAGTTACGGGCTTTTGCAAATACCTAATTGAATGAAAGAGAAAACTGAGGAAGAATACACCTACAATGACACTTTTATCTGTCCCTATCATAGGCTGTGATAAAGTGCAAAAACATAACAACACGAAATAGGTCTGCTGAAGAGAGGCAGAATGGGGGCAAAGTAGGAGGCAGAGTCCTGTGGCCCCTGTTAGTTCCCTAAATACTCCCTCTGAAACCAGAACTATGTTAGGAATCTCTACCTTGAAAAACACAAAGTCTTTTTCCTACTTAAAAATGGCCAAATGGATTAAATTCAAATTTAAGGGGGAAAAAAAAATCCTGGACTGCGTCTTCTAATGCCAAGTTTCTGCCTGGAACAAATTTTTGTGGTTGCATATTAATCCCCTAAAAACAGCATAGAAATGTTGACAGCTGTAATAGTTATTTATACTGGTCCTTTACTTCCACAAAGTTGCTAAAATCTTGTATTTAATTATGAACACCTAATTATCCTGCCAAAAAAAAAAAAAAAAAAAATCCCCACTCCCTTAATTTTCAAGAAAAAGATCCAGTATCTGTCTGTAACACCAACATGGGTGATCTTTGGCCACAGACCCCCAAGCTCTTCATCAGTACAATGCAAAAACACAGGGCTGGGGGAAACCCTTCTGGGTTCAGGGACACTGGTGGCACAGAGACATCTTGTTCCACTGGGAGCCAGCTGCCCCCAGTGGAAAAGGGGCCTCACTACCCTATTTCTGCCTTTGAAAATCTGCACATGACCTAGTACAGCATCCTGCATTTACAGGTGTTGATTACCTCTCCCATAGAAGCTTGCGGTATATGAATTAGCCAAAAATACTGCTCAAAACAAGGTTCAGCAGAATAAAGGACTCAAAGACACTGCAAGTTTTTGATTTGAAAAACCCAATGTAAGTCAATTTTAGTCTGTAGGTGGTGGGGTCATATGACATTTGATTATCAGCAGGGAGTTCTCCAAGGTTGCTGACAGTTCTCTTGAGAATAGCTGATTCAGAGTTCTTTTTAGATGAGGTTTTGGCATACATCGCTAGAACTTGTTTTAACATATGCAACTTATCTACTATGTTACCATTTAACTACACTGACTGGTAAAACAAGGTATTTCTTATCATATGTGGCTTAAGGTTGGAAACAGGAAAATGAGTGTACAGTGTTAAAGCTATCATGCCAGCAAGTTTAATAAAACAATGTGGAGGGCCAGGAGTCTTTCATTCTTTATTATTAACTAGTTTCAAAGCACACCCAAAGGAGCAGGGGATGCAGAGCATGCAGGAAGGAACTGCATCAGTGTCCATTAGTCATGGGGATAGAAATTTCCAGATTTCAGGCTGAGCTAATACGAGAAAGCAGGACCAGGATGGGGTAGGGATACACCAAAGGCAGATTTTAACTGGAAACAATCTGGGATGTTAATGGATAGTTTGACCAAACCACATTAAACAGCTTCCAGCAGAAAACCAATAATGATAAGTTAATTTTTTTCTGAACACAAGCTATAGATGATGCAGTGAGGATTAAAGATTCAATACCTTAGATGTTATAATTCCTAATTGTAAAGTACAATAGAATATACACTATTTTAACTTGTTTTTGCTAACACAGAGCAGTTAGGGTAAAACAAAACCAAAGCAAAAATTAAGCAGCCCTCTCTTGGTGGAATTATAACTGAACTTTTTACAGAGGAGTTTACCACAGGACAGTGCAACTGAAATCTGAAAGGTCTGCAGGAATATGTATATATACATTACTACACAGTAAAACTGTTTTCTTCCTGTTTTCCATTGTTATTTTAATACCACCAATATTCTACAATACCATTAAAGAGCCTTACTATTTATTTTTTTTCACTCTGCTGGAAATTTCAAAATCTGCGTTTTTTTGTCCAATTTGATTAATTTTTTTACTTTGAAACTTTTCTACAGAACAAAAAATTCTGGAATGGGGGTTTCTGTTGACAAACAGGCAAACAATGACGATGTGTTCCAGTTTGACTGTGAAGGCAAAAATCATATTAAAACAGAATTTTAGAAAACAGACTAAAAAAATGAGGAAGCTCATCATCAAAGAATATTGATTCTAAAAAATGTGAAATTATTCTGATTCATAATCCTAAATTGAGAATGATTAAAAGACCTTAGATTCAGCTACTTCAACAATGACAACTTATTCACAGAAATCATCAGAAATTGTTAAAGATTTCCCAGTTAAAGTTTCTCTCCTGTTAATATTAACCAGGTAGAAATGAAAAAAGTGGACAGACTAACATCAGGCAAATTCTTTCCTTTTCAGAGATAAGTAATGTACTTTGGAAAAATTTTCTGAATTTCACCTATTAATAACTGAGTATAACTACTCATGGGGGCCAATTGTTGACAGTTCTTTTAAAATCTCTATTCATTGGGCTGATGAGGTTAAAAAGGTTAACACTCAAGTGGAAAAGAAAATAATTACAATATTAAAAGGCTATTTGAAATTGAAAGGGGTACCTTCACCTGTATTAGTGGCTTCAGTTCTGGTGAGCAAGTGGGCAAAAGCAAAGCTGAGGAGAGAGACTGGTGAGGGAACTAGATGAAGGAAAGGAAAGACTTCTCTTTGAAAAAAAGCATGGATGAAAGGAACATAAGTTTATTTTAGAAAGGAGATGAACAACATTAGACTATATAAAAATAATAAATAGTGCAGGAAAAAAGTGAGGAATTTCTTTTTGACTACTCTCACGTTAAAAGAAAAATGAGACATTCAGTACAGAGCTGGAAGACAGAAATTTTAAAATGGATGAAAAGAAAACTTGGATAAAACATGGTTAATCCATGAAACTTACTGCTGCAGATAAAATTGAGGCTAATTCTTCAGCAGATACAAGTTAGGACCAGTTATGATCATCAGGAATCCAAACACCATGGGAATTCTGCACAGCAGTTTTTTAGCCCTCTATGCTGTCCCTTTCCCTCCTCCAAAGAAACAAAATCAAACCAAAGACTTGGAATATGAAGTCCCATGCTTCAAGGAGGAAAATCAATAATTAAAAAGAAAACTAAAACACAGGCAGGTTATGTCAGAATTGTTCTTTACAGATTTGGGGTATTTTCTTTGAAACATCTGGCTCTGGCTATAGAGACAGACTTCTGGACTACATTCCTCTGATCTAGCATGGCAAGTTTAGCTTTTGCCTTTATATTGTGTGTATTTTGCTCTTCTGTCTCCCTATTTGTTAGAGACACAGTCAAAGCTTCCTGTGTTTATGGAATGTCTGCAAAACCCACTAGTTTTCTGGGTGGGGAAAACTGACCACAAGCGCTGAATGTTCAGAGGTTGTCTCAAAATTCATCTGATGATTAAAAACAGGTTTTGGGAACAGAAATCTCTCTCTCTCCCTTCCCCCAAATCAGTGTGTTGATTCAAATGCATGCATTTTTTAAAAGGAAAATGAGTGGTGTTTTGTTTTTTTTTTATAAAGGAAAAACAGATGAACTTTTTTTCTCCTAGTAGCAAGAACTTGGATTGTATCATCTTTGAACTTTGCAAGTTCTATTTCATTTGTGTTTGGATCTCAGTTGGGCATCTTCTCCCACTGTGCACACACATGCAAATAATCTTCAGCATTTTCTGTGGAGAATGAGCAAGCAAAAACCCAAACACCCTCCCACTCTGCCCAAAAGACTCACTAACTCTTTCACCAGTCCTTTGAGGAAGAACCACCACGCTGGCTTGGGTCTCCCTTTCTTATACTCTCTGACCAGAGAAGTGAGAATTGAGTGAAGTCTGGAAAAGCATTTGCTAGAACCACAGGCCAACATTCTCAGCAAAAAAAGAGGAACACCAGTGCTTCAATGATTCCCACCCAGTGCATAACCCCTTGAAACCAGAGTGAGCTGGTATTCAGTACAGCAAGCTCTAGCAAGGCAATGCTGTTAGCTTTACCATAGAACTGAGGAGCTGGGGCACGGAAAAGCGAAACCGCTTACCTACTGTAGAAATTCGCCTGAGAGAAGGAACTTATACTGAGGTCTCCTAAATATGAAAATAGTGATCCAGTTGCTGGAACATCTCTTCCTGGAAGTCTATTCACTCCCTACCTTGCTTTCATGACTTCCTTATTTAGCTGAAGACTCCAGCCAGATACAGAAAAACATCATGTAATATTGAAAAAATAACCATTCCTCTTTCCTTTGTACTTTTTTTGATGTAGTGGGAAAGAAAAAAAAAATAAGAAAGAAAGAAGCCATTTTTCTTTGTAAGGACTTCACAACACAAAGCTCAGCACAGAACTGCTGTAGGACAAATTCTCATGAGACCATGAGTCCAGTAGCTTTCTTTCCTCATGACAGTTGATCACATAACAAATTTCAACGAGATGCTGCCCACTGTATTTCTTTCTCATTGCAATGAAGATAGGTATTGGACTCTATAAAGAGCCGTAGGGAACAGTGCTACAAACTAAATTTATAGGGACAAACGTTCCCTCTCTCCTCCTTCTCAGAGAGATTTGCTCATCCAAAACAGAGCTAAGAGTTGGCATTTGCCATTTGGTAATTCATGGGCTGCACAATTTAACTCAGGAAGTGAAGAACATGTTCAACTGAAACTGTAGAGGAATTTTAAGTAGGAAGAATATAATTACTCACAATGGACTTCAGCTAGAAGACAGGAGTTATCATCACTTGAAAAAAGTAATAGGTAGCTTATACTACAAGAGATATTGGATGCGACATGAAACAGAAGTCTCCTAGAGCCTTCAGTAATGACATGCCAAGGAAGGAAGACATATGAATTTCAGCTTCACATTTGCTGTTGGCTCCATTTTCCAACGATTGCTATTACTGTCTTTGTTTCTATAAAAACAGAAGAACATTAAAAGTGGTGGAGCATAATCAACAAAGCACACAAGATCAGCAGCAATAGTAAAAACTGGAGCCAAAGCAGTCTAGTTCAATTGCTGGAAAACAGAAGAGGGCTTTAGCACATAGATCTTACCCTGAGGGTCAAGTAATTTGTGTAGGGCCCTCCTACTAGGATGGTCCCATATTCCCTTTAACAGTCTTGAAAAAAAGGTTGCAGAAGCCAAAAATATCATTTGTTAGAAGCTAGGGTGAAAGCAACTTTGATTATAAATGGTGGAGAGGGGGTGAAAAAAAATAAAATTGATCCTTCCATTTTTCAAGTACTGTTTTTTAAAAAGTCATTTTTACTAAAACTCCAGATGTTGCTCCCTTAGCAGACTGCCTGTGGAGCCATTCACTAACCAAGGGTATTTTGGAGCAGCTGGTTTCCTTTAAATACGTGCATATATAAGAAATTGGTGTTACTCCCTCCCTTTCCCACTGTGACTCCTCTTTGAGCTATTCTTAAGTGCCTTGGCCAACTTAATTAGTCCAGTCAGGCCAGGCTCATTTCTCTGGCACCAGCATTTAACAGCTCTGGTCAGCAGACAGCTATTTGGATGTATGTTTCATGTGGCTTCATTTTGAAATAATGAGAGAGGGAAATTTAAAAAAAGAAAAAAAAGAAAAAAAAGGAAGGCTAGCTAATGGAGGTGGTGCCATCCCTCCATTTGAGATGTAAATAGAATGCAGACCGACTTGATCCCATACTTCACACTTTCACTTCTGCGATGCTAGAGCTAATGTGACAACTGACAGCAGTAAGGGCTGTGTTTTCTGCAATAATAAACTGCAGAGTAGCAGTTTAGTTGGAGATGTGGAAAGAAACAACAGTTACGGAACAGTATTCTTGGACTATGGCATTGCCAGTAGATGTAAGGCTGTTTTTTTAAAAGGCATGAGCCCAATACAGTAATTCTTCAACTGCGTAAGCTACCAATTTATTACATGAATTTTATTTCCCATTTATAATTATGTGAAAGGACAAGACAGAACATACTCTGAAGATCACAGATAGTCTGCAATAGGAATGCTATTTTACATGGAATATGTTCACATTCTGCGGTGATGGGCAGCAGCATAGGCCTCTAATAACTTGATCTTTTTTAACACCTTCCAGCCTTCATTCTTACAAACATATTTTTTAGAATATGGGTATTCTTTCACATACTTGTGCTTCTGGAAAGCATAAGGAAAGAATAATAGAATTATATCTTTAAACTGATAGGCCTTCACAATGGGAAGACAGATTAAAATAATGAGAGATTATTCTTCTGGAACAATCATCAAGGGTAAGCGAGAGAAACCCATGAAAGAAGCACTAATGAAGAAGGGCTAGGAAACCAACAATAGGCTATATTTGAGGTGATAAATTTTTGAGAGACTTCAATTAGATTATTCCCAAAGAAAAACTGTCTGGTAAACAAAATTATTCATAATCAGATTATCTCATGATAAGTTTCTGTTGAAAGAAACCAGTTCTGTAACACAATTAGCAATGAAAAGACAAGAATGATCCTCCCACCTATGAACTAGACAGGTTCCACTGAATTTGTCTTCCAAATACAAAACTCTTTCATTTTGGCTGTTCTGAGGGTGATACTATGTTTTCAAGCAATACAATTAATTTTGAAGTATCAATAGGATTTTGTGCCAAATATCTTTTAGTAACTGATGGTTTGAGCAATACAAGATGTGAAACTATGAAGCCAGAATATACTGAAGACCTAATCAGAACATTTCTCTTCATCAAATATTCAAGTGCAAAATTCTCCTTGGGGATTCAGAGATTTTTATGTCATACTATCGTTGTCCTTAACCACAGAATTTAGTAAGCAGAATTAATTCAGAAGATTTCTCATTCTTCTTTGGGTATATAAGTATAGTGTAGAGCAAATGCAATCAAAAGTTATTTGCTTTGGCATTGACTGCAGTACTGTCAGCCACTGGGAGACATAACAGGTAAGTCAAGCAGAAAGAAGACAGACAAAGGAGACAACAGTGGACAACTTTGCTAGTAATCTGAAAGCACTCGGAGACCTTCAGGCACAGAGGTCTCGGTATAAAATAACAGGGTATTACATTCAAAGTAGAAGCTACAAAAATGTGTATATTTAAAATCCTGACACAATTGTTAAAAGGTTTTACCCCTAGGGTCTTTTGGATATGGACTGTGATACGGTCTTTTATCAAAACATAAGCCAGTTCCAATCTTGGAAGGGGAAAAACTTGCATTGTCCTGAACCACACTGGCTAATAAACTGTGTTTGCATCATGCTGTGTGGGTGCATCCTTCGCATTGGACAGGCTGAACTTATGAAAGAGAGAACAGGAGGTTTTGCACCCAGCTGACAGTACAAAGCAAAGAATGTCAGAGCTAGGACTCAAGAGCTGTGCCCCAGGAGAATCTCCTGTTTCCACCGCATTGATTTCTCTCAAGCCAAACCCACATTTTAATATCACTTTTTAACACCAGTAGGTTGCGTAAGTGACCTTTAAGCACATGAATGCGGCAGCTATTTAATTAATGCAGGCTTTGGGACAGATAGCAAATTATAAGGCAAGCTACTGTTCCTCTAAATATTGCAATCCAGGTAGCCAAATATGAAATTTCACGTGAGCAGGAAGAACAGTGAGAGGAAGACTTGGGATCAAATACTTAACACCCCCCCTCCCCAATCTAAAATTAAGATTATAGAAGAAATCACTTGAAAAAAACACCCCAGCAAATGTGCCAATTCCCTATGAATCAGGTATCTTAAATCAAAATGCTGTGAAACAGCATCTCCTGTAGACAATGTCACAGCTAGATAAGAAAGATATATCTTGCCTGAGGCTCTCTCTGGCTTAAGACTCTCTAGCAATCCCAGGATGCAGTGATCCTATGAATTTCCCACAGCAGGCAGTGGGAATGACAAACATTCTTTTCAAGGCTATCCTCAGCAGTGGACCCCTCGTACAGACTGCTGAAAACAATCCCTTAATCCCCTCCACTCAGTGCTGACCTAAAGGAACAGAGGATCAAAACACAACCTCTGGAATGACCTTAGCTTGCTCTGTAACACCTCACCAAGGGTCAGAGGTGTCAAACAGCTCCCTGTGGGCCTTTGCTGTTCTTTAAGGAATGTGCTCTTTATCAGAAAAACAAGAAAGCTCCTTTAGAAATACGTAACACATACATGGGGACTACTAGTCACCTTCCTTATGAGATCTACATGCAAAGAAGGCGGCAAAAATTACATGTATACAATCAACTCACCAAGGCCACATTTTTTTCAATGCTTACTGTCTGAATTTCATTCTCTAAATAATTTCTGTAGTTTCTCAATTTCCCAAAATGTAGCAGAAGACACTGAAACAGTAACTGCACAAATCCAGATTTGAAAAAATAGAAAATCTCAAGTTTGAAGCAGCAGCAGCCTGCCCCCATTTTTAAGCCTTAGAGACATGGAATAAGGCCTAGAACACAAGTGCAGAGGACTCAAGACCACAGAAAGCGATGCAGATTTGCTCCTGTTCCTTCATGCACAGGGTCAAAAGAGAAGGAGAGAATTTAAGCAGTTTTGTAAATATAATTAAAATGGCTCTGACAGAAGCCTCTGTTCAACTTGGTTGTCTTGAAACTAAACAAAGTTGATTCACTTTTAGGAAAACTACAAAGTAGCTGCTTGATTAATTATCCCATTTATTATGTCTCTCTCTAAACTCAGTGACAGCAATAGAGGCACAAGAATGTGGTGGCAAAACACACTTTACTCCCTTTGAGGTATTTAAGTTAACTTACAAGCTATTCATGGCTTTGAGGATAATCACTTATCTTTTGGCATAATTTTCTGTTACACTGTCAGGATTCCCTAGCTATCCACTTCCTCAACAAGAGACTTTTTTTGCTGAAGACATAAAGTAGAAAACCTGGATCTTTTGAACCAGTTATCAAGATTCTGATCTGTTTCAGATAGTTTATAGCATACAGAGCTTGTGACAAAGCTTAGGTTAATGAGCAACCACTGCTCTATAAAAATCCCATACCTGCACATGGAAAAACTCCTCAGTATTCAGACTCCATTCCCAAATGGAATTTGTAGGTGGCTAGAGGGACTCAGGGATGACAGCATCAGGGAGACGGACAGAAAAGCAGAAGTTAATTCAGAAAAAAAAAGAAGAAGAATGGAAATAACATCACTGCAAAAAGTCTCGGAAGCATATCACTTTTCTACTGCTTATCATGTTAGTACAGAAGCACACTTTTACACGAGTGTTTATTAACCCGTGCTCCCCAGGCTACTGGCAGTCTGGGGTAGACAGAAGAAGAAAGTCTGCAAAATAACTGGAAGAAAAAAACTCACAAAACAGAACATGCATATGCACATTGCCATGTACTTACTTGAGCAAGGCACCAAACAAAATGACGAGTACTATAAATTACAGAAGAACAGTTCAAATTTAGCCTTGTTTATCATGGTGACAATGTGTGTGGTGTGTGAGATGGTCTTTCTTTTGTTTTCCAACCAACTTGGTGGTCCTTGGACAAACAGAAAAACCTGCCCTAGAGCACTGTTACATTCTAGGATTTGCCAGCATGCTGGGCAGATCCAGCCAAGTGTACCATGTAGTCTTAGTACATAGTGTATGTGATGTCACAGCACACAGCTTGCTTTGTCAGTTCGAGGGAGTGTAGAGCCATGCTGTGACCCTGCTGCATCCCTGCAGAGATGCCAGACATCTATCTGCTTGATGTCAGTCTTTACTCCAGCCCTACACACAAAAGACAACAATTGCTGCCTGGATCTGTCTGCTGTTTGCCAGAGGACAGACAGGCTGTGGTATTCCTTTCCACAGCAACAGTGTCTCAGCGTGACCAAGGAGATTAAAACAAATTCACCATGATGCAAACTAAAGCTTTGGAGACAGAAGATCACGGAGGAGTCTTGTATATTGTTCATGGCTTACATATTCAGGAAACATGGAGACACAGTGTGGAAGTCACTTCCACATAGTCTGGAGAACAAATCTTTACGGGTTCAAAAGCAACTAGACAAACTCAGAGGAAAAAAAAATAATCCATTGTTACTGAACACAAAAGCACTGTCTTTGATTAAGGTGATCCTTGCACCACAGATTACTGGAGACTGGGGAAATACCTGGGGAAGGATCTCTACAACTGTATCTTGCTCTTCCATTTTCTCCTACACATCCACTACTATGGAGAGAACCTTATGCTCAAAGTCGGAAGAGTGTGGCCATTCTTCCACCATTACAGCAATCCGCAATTCCCAACCAGAAAAGCATTTATAGACAAAGGACAACCCTGCTGGAGTCTAGGGAAAGCAGGGAATGTCAGTATCTTTTGAAAGGTATTTCCTTTCCTGCTTCCACAAAGAGTAAGGATAAAGGCAAGCTGTTAGTGGATTTGCAATCCTGCTGGGACATTTTTATGCCTTTATTGAAACAAGTACAGAGCCCCTTTAAAAATGGGAGGGGGCTTTATAAGCACAATGAGCAAATGGTCATAGAACCCACCTTGGAAATAAAATATTTACCTCACCTAGAGAAGATTATTTCAGACGAAATACAGAATATGAACTGGCAATAAAGAATGGAAGCCTGAAACAGCTTGGCATCTAATTGTCTGCCACAAACCCAATATTCATGAAAGATCAAAGTGGAAAAAAATGGCATAATTCTGAACTACAATACTAATCATCTCAAAATTTGGCCTAGCAAGTCACCGTTCTATTATTTACAGTGCCTGCATCTTTGGCCACTGTTCCAATAAACTTCTGAAGAAGAGCTGCTATATTGCCTGGTACAGGAGAGTCTTATCCTTGGCCAGCCCGTGGGCATCACTCTTGTCCAGATTAGAGGAGTAACTGAACACTTCATTTTGACGTGATGGCACTTTATATGTTGCCACAAATAACCAATAATGTAAGACAGCATGAGCATTGCTGGTTCCAAACTTCACCATCAGATAAAGACCAAAATGCTGCAACAGCTCTATGAACATTATCAAATATTACATTATTGCACAAAAAAAAGATACCCCAGCCTTCCTGCTAATACTGGTAGAAAATGCTTAAGACTCCAGTTCTGCCCGTTAAGTTGAAGAAGAATAATTTTTTAACTGTCTCAGAAAATGGGGTGTGGTGGGCAGTTCTGATTTGAGTCCATAAGGAACAATAATGTACGATGTATCAGTACGCTACAGATTGAGTGAATGAATGAATCAAAAAAACTGCAAGCTTTTCTTTCTCTCCAGCTCAGTTCACTAGCAGCTAAGCAATACACAAAATCTTCTCAGTGCAAAATGTTTGGATCTCTTGATCTCTATTCAAAGGACAGGAGATTCACATAGTAGAAAGGGCAGACAAGCTGTATTGGACACCTACAGCTGTGAGGTTCACCACTGACAGACAAAGGGATCAAGGGGAAGTTTCTGCCTGTAGGATTTTACTGCTCTTCCATTGGGGTTTCTAGCAAAAGAAGCCAATCACAAAGCTCCCAGCAAAGCCTACAGCCTGGGACTTGTTCCATGCTCTTACTATCCCTATCCTGTTTTCTAGAATAAAACTAGTAGAGATGAACTATATAAAAACAAGGGTAGCATGAGGTTTGTGTCACTGCTCTGGCATATCCTGCTCTCTTCCAAGGATGGATACATTTGCAGTGACCCAAGAACCAGAAGTCAACGAATGCTAACCCAGACCCTGGAAAACTTTCAAGGCTTCCAGAGCAATTCCCTTTTCTATCAGAGTTTGGTGTCAGAAGGAATTTAAAAACAGATCGCCGCGTCCACTGGACTTAGCGTTTCCACTGGCAGAGTAGCAAATAGCATAGTCTACCTCCAAAAATCAGCTTCTGGATCAGCTGACAGAACCCCAAAGGGAGCTGCTGCTTTAGACACTGTTGCTTCTGGAGATGCTGCAAGGTTCTGAAGACAGGCCGGGCCTGCATACCTTAAGTGTTTGATAAGATCAAAGTCCAGAAGAGTAAGGCAAAGAAAGTTCCAAGTGTAGTATCAACTAATCACGAAACTCAGCAACCTGAGATGAATTCTGACTGTTAATCATAAGCCACTAGAATAAAGATTCCTATAATGCTCTTTCCTACCTGATTATATGCCAGTCTGAATTTACTGGAAGTCCTAATTTAAGATCACATTTGCATCACAGCATTGATCTCAAGTCAGGTTACTTGCTTCCTAAAGAGGCAGTTGCCACTAGACTCAACAGATGCTACTTTCTGCCCTTAGTCATCCTGACTCACAACAAACAGAAGAAATCAAAATCTACATCTTCCTCAGCAGCTCCCACATGCCAGACCTTTCTGATGTCCATGTAAGTCCAAAACCAGCTGGCTTATTCACTCCCTGACTGTGTTTTAAAGTGCTGAGGGGCCTCAAAAATTATCAGGCTGTTTCTTGGGATGTCTTGTTTGATGCAAGGAAAGGACATTGCCTCTCTGGCAGGGAGGAAGCCTCTGGGCTATGCTGCCATCATTCCTATGGCATCAGTTCCCACAAACACATCTGAGTTAGCTTGGTAGTGCTGTTGCCATGGCAGTACAAAGCTAGTTCAAGACCACAGCTTATGTATTTAGCCAGCTTCTTAAATGGATTTTACAGCCTATTTTGCCTTAGCTGTACTACTCCCAGTGGTGAAATAGCCTGTTTAAGGACAGAGGTATTAAACCTTCAGTCAGTGCATTTCATTCTAATTATAATTTCAGCTCTGGTCTAGTCTCTGGAAGAATGTCTCCAAGAAAGCCATTTTCTAGGCATTTTCTTTTTAAAATATAAAAAGCAGAGATGGAGAAGCAGAATCATGCTTAAAGCAGCTTAGAAGGAAATGCTGGGATCCCCAGAGGGGCTGGGAAACATGTGGGTTTGGGATGAAAAGAACCAAGCCAAGAGCTAGCTGGCTACTTCCAGCTTTCACACCATAAATCATTACATTCCTTAAGAGCCAGCCAGCTTTCACGTGTAGAAAGAAACTGAAAGAAACTGAATACGGTAGGATGTAGCAGACAAGATACAGCTTAGTCAAGGGCACACTGTGTCAGGGATCCTTTTGTACTTTAGTAGAAGCACAAATTAAAAACTGGCACAAGGCCCAGCATCTCTGTAAATCAATACAGCTGTTTATTTAAACCAAATGACTGGCAAGGATATCAAGCTTTGATTGTTGTAGCCATTTCCAAAAGGAAATTAGTAACATTTCAGGAGATGACAGCAAACCCATGTAAGAACAAAAGAATTCTTTCCAACTAAGTTTTTATTCATTATAGGGCATGCTTTCAGCTCCCTGCTTGAAGTCCAGTAATAGACAGTACCCATTATCAGCAGAATTGATTATCATAAAACCCAACAGATGACCAGACACATATTCTTCCCCAAGTGTTCCTGACAGCAGAAAGCTCCTAAATGTATTTGTAGTCATGAATGGCATGGGTTTAAGCTTCTTGGTAATGTGTGAGAATCAAATCCCTAGATTTAACTGCCGAGTGTGTTAAAGACTGGCATGGACACATGCTGCTGCAGCGATACTGTCCTGGTTTCAGCTGGGATAGAGTTAACTGTCTTCCTAGGAGCTGGTACAGTGCTATGTTTTGAGTTCAGTCTGTGAAGAATGTTGATAACACTGATGTTTTCAGTTGTTGCTCAGTAGTGTTTAGACTAGAGTCAAGGATTTTTCAGCTTCTCATGCCCAGCCAGGGCAACTGACCCAAACTGGCCAACAGTGTATTCCACACCATGTGACGTCCCATCTAGTTTAGGAACTGGGAAGGGGGGGGCAGGGATTCGCTGCTCGGGGACTGGCTGGGTGTTGGTCGGCGGGTGGTGAGCAATTGCCCTGCACATCATTTGTACATTTCAATCCTTTTATTACTACTGTTGTCATTTTATTAGTGTTATCATTATCATTATTAGTTTCTTCTTTCCTGTTCTATTAAACCGTTCTTATCTCAACCCAGGAGTTTTACTTCTTTTCCTGATTTTCTCCCCCATCCCACTGGATGGGGGGGAGTGAGTGAGCGGCTGCGGGGTGCTTAGTTGCTGGCTGGGGTTAAACCACAACAGATACATAATCCACTGAGTGAGAAGCCAGACTTGGCATGACTCTGGCCCAAGGTCCTGTCTGTGTACAGGGGTAACTGCAGCAAGAACACTAATTTTCTGCAATCTGATATCTTGCTTTAATCCATTTTTTCCCTTTGTGGCCATAGCAGCAGATACATAAATCTCTCTGTTGCAAAGAAGTAGGAAAAACTGAGAGAGGAGGAGAATTTGCATCTTTAACTTCCCCTCCCAGCCTATCCCAGGTCACACAAATGTTGGTGGTACTTTTTTTTAAAAAGAGATTGCTTTTCATGGTACAAGTGCTCCCTTTCTATTTTCAAGGTTGTTGTTAATTTTTTTTTAATTACCTCCTAAGAGATGGAAACAGATACTCTTAAAAAAAGCTATGACCTTCGACATTTTTAAGCTATGTTGCCATACTTCATTGGAAAGAATTTAAGATGACAGGGCAGGATAAATTTGACAACTTCAAGTGACCACTGGGAACATGAGACGAAAGTCTCTTCTTTTTACACTAACAAAATTCCTTGACTGTGGGTCAGACTCACAGTTGGTGCAAGAGGATAACACAGACATCACTCTGGCCCACTGTCAGTAAAATAACATGAACTTCTCCTTGAACATTTGTAATTAGGTGCTAGGGGATTTCTGGTTTGAGCAGCACCAAAAGATCAAGAGTGAGAAAGCAGGAGATTGAGCAAGTGTAAATTATTCTGTAGCCTGCATTTTGCCATTGCTGTTGCAGAAGTCACAGATTCCAACATATTCACGTTTTAAAAAAAAACCTGTAAATCCTGACACACCGGAAGCTTTGCCTTTGAAGAAGGTAGCAGAACTGAGGTATTTTCACAAAAGGCCTCCTGAGCTGAAAGCAGGTAACATTAGGAAGTTAAGAAAAATTACTATAATTGCAAGGGCTAATAATCTGCTCTATAGAGACAGAATTCTTTTCATGCAGTGCTAACCCACTTGATTAAGAACCATGAGGACCATCTTGCTATTTTTAGGTCTGGTTTTGCAAAATAATAAAACCTGTGTGGCTGAGGATTGCAGACTGTTAAAAAATGGCAGAAGAAAAGGTCTTTGTCACCATGTTGTGGAGATTTGTAGGGCGTAACAGCCAAGAGGCAGCATTAGGAAGTTAAGTGTTTGGTAGTTCTGTCATTCACTCCTGCACTTTCACATATTGCTGGAGCCTCTTAGATACAGTAATGATCCTAAAATTGGTCCTTCAATTCTCAGTAGAAGATACCTACACCTTAGATACAACTCAAGAGATTCATGGTGAAAGGTGCCAGAGAAGCAGTATTTTGTTCTGCATTTTTTTCTGTTACTGTAATGTTATTGGTAGAAATTTTGGATGATCAGTACAAACATTTTTCTTTGGCATTTTGAGCCTGATTATTGCCATGGTAATCTAAGAGAGAAGAAGCACTGAAGACTTTTCCATAGGTAAGGGTGCTCCAGCTGGCAGCCTGCAGGACTCTCTCTAACCTGTCCCTTTCTCTTGCAGGAGCTCCTACATCCATGCTGACAAGCAGATGCCCTATTGCACCTGTGCACAGCTGAGAACCTTGAACCATCAACCACTGCCTCACAGAGGCTGTAATTGAGGTCTGAATTCCACCATTAAATGATTGCTCTGCCCTACATAACACATAGTTGGCAAACATATGTACTCCGTACCACAAACAATCTTATGTTGCATCTTGCCTTCTCCTCTAACTAATGCTTCAGTCATGGATTAATCTTTGTCTGTTTCAAGAAAAGAAGACGGAACAGGAAATAAGGCCTATATTGCTTCAGGCACTACCTGAGCTTGGACTCAGAATCGCAGTGCTTACTTAAGTAAAGCCAAAGCTGTATCAATAAACAAAAAGAGATTAGAACATCAAGCGATTAAGAACAGAGATTCAGAATCTGATTTCAGATACCACAGCATCAGACTGGAAATGAATAAGATTACTCCCTTGTTTGTCTCAAAATAATAGTAATGCTAGTCAACGTAAACCTTGTCAAGCTTCATGGTAGAGGATGTAATACCCTCCCTGCCCAATACAGTAATGCATAATTAAGTACAATAATGCATAATTATGTCTTGTATTAGAGACAGGAAAGCAGTCTATACCTCTTCTGGGGTGGAAGTTATATCCTGAAGAATCTGACTGCTGCTTTCAGAAGTCTACTCCCTCACGAAAAATGTGCTTGTTCTGGTCTTTAGTGGGGCTGTTGAAATATTCTTAACCTTGTAATCAACAATGAAGTACAGACGTAACCTTACTGCTGGTCTGAAGATATGGACTTCATGATATTGTACCTATGATCAAGCACATGCAAAAATCTGCTTCTCAATATCCTGAAAAGTACTTATGATCAACAAGAACAGAAATTATTTATATGGTATCAGGAATACTGAGTGATCTTGGCCAGGAAAACACTTGGCCAGCTCCTCACATTTAACTTTTTCAACTCCTTTCCTGACACTGATTTTCAGAACACACATCACACCTACTATGGAAGGGTACTTCTATTACATCTAGTGACAGGGGCACTGTACAACTCAGGGGAAGATCACATCACTCTAACCACTTCAGCCTCTGAAGTCCAAATCTCAGGATCTAACTAGTGTGGTCAAAACCATACTGTGACTACAATAGCATAAGGGTAATTCACAGATGAAGGACATTCATATTTCAGCGTTTAGACAGCACAGTAGGACACATGGCAGGAAATGTGTTACCCACTCAACTTCGCATTGAAGCAAGCACGTTGCTTCCATTCAAACAACCAGGAGAGAAAAAGAAGAGGCCTAGAACATTTTAATATACACATTCTTTGACAAAGGGACCATAGGAAATTTTAGCCTGACTCTTCAGAAATCCAGTTCTAAAAGTAGCATGAGTATATCCATCTTGCTGTACACGTGTGTCTTACACTCAAATTTCTCTTCATGTTCATGCTGACTGAGGATATGCTATGATTCCTGCAAGATGTCTTGTAAGGATTGTTACAAAAATAAGAACAGAGAAGACTTAGTTCAATTCAAACATGTTTTCAACAGAAACAAGCTCATTCTTATGCCCATTGGGCAGTGGAAGTTAAGTACCGTAGCCAAGAGCAAAGGGATGTTATTGGCTTTTTAACTGTACAAAATGCTGCAGGGTCTGGCAAGCTTTCCGCTCCCATTTCTATCACACCTCTGTACGCTTTCTGAGTCTTTCATCACTTCAAAGCTGAATGCCAACAGTTACAATGTGAAATTCAGAAGAAGTCAACGAACATGGGAAGCAACGAACATCAGAGGCATGGGCTGTGCACGCTATGCAAATTACTATTTTCATAAGAAACATCAAGTAGGGGCCCTGCCTCCTTTCCCAGGCAAAACAAGACAGCATTTTCAGAGGCAACAGGTGGAAATTTGGTTTTTGACAGCACAACTTTTTCATGTTCTATGGAACATGTGGAAGACTTGGAATGGAATATAACGTTGCTTTGCCTTCAGGAAATTCCATCAGTGCTGAATGGCACACTGCTTTGAGGAGGGGGAGGGAGGGAAAAAAAAAAAAAAGAACAGGAGCTGGCTTAGCAAAATATTATTTCTGGATTCTACACTAACAGATGCATTAGAACCACACAACTGGCAGAGCAGAAGTACTGCAGACGTGCACATCCGTATACTCTCTAGCTTGAGAGACAATGTATGGGAATTGTACAGAAATTGTAAAGATTGATTTGGAAAAAATGGAAAACCAGCTCATGTCATATTTACATAGTATAAAGAATAACAGCATCTGACATTACCATTTATATAGAAGGTTGTTTAGATTTCCTAAACTTTAGTAAGAAAGAGTTAGGTGGAACAATTGATTGTAATTATGAAAAACACATTTCCTTGCTTATGAAACTAGTATTTCTCAACAGGAAGATTTTCAAATCTGGAGTTAGTTCTTGCACTGTCAACTGTACTTTCTTTTTATATTTCCTGTAGCTGAAAAAAGAAAGCAGACTTCTCTAGCCCAGGGCACTTCTATCTCAATTGCCATGCACTAGTGTGCTAGGGCAATGTTTCTTGCAAAATAATAGATTTTTTTTTTAAATTAAACATTTTCATTGTGCTTTTTAAAAAAACCTGTCAATCTAAAAAAACCCCAAACAAAACACCACTGTTTATAATCCACTGTCCCATATCTCCTACCCAACCCCTTTTACACAGGGCTACTTCCTAAGCCATTTACTTGTTCTTCATAAACCCAAGAAACAGAAAGAATCATGTTGAACTAATGATCAACAAAGACTGATGCTTATCCCCCAAACTCTCTAACAGCTGATCAATGGTCAATACAAATGGTTGCATGGTTGCCCAGTTAGTAATAAAGAAACCGCACCACTGAAGACTCTGTCAGATCCAGCCCATTCTGGAATCTATTCTGCAAGAAAGCAGCAGTTCTCTGGTCTCCAGTGCAACATAGGTCAGAAGATATTTTGGATCTGAAAGAAACAACTGCGGAAATACATTGTGACTGTCACTATCCTTTGATCGGCGTTGTATCGAGCTCTGTAAGGTTATCTTGGTGCTTTGGGATCTGGGCCACAGTATTTGGTGGCAGTTCTTCTTAACTTCTTCCAACATTAGCACCTTTATCTTTCTAGGTGAAATCTGCTGCTTTTTCACCAATGTATCTAACTCAGTCTTCACACAAAGACACTATGAACATGGTACTTGGAGGTGTCAAAGAGAGAGAACAGAACTGTTTATATTTGTTGGCAGTATCTACGTTCACGCTGCTTTAGGCCCTAATACAGGCAGGCACAAGAATAAAAGCTAAGTGCCTGGAAATGGAGCTGTAAATTCCACACTAACTGGTTTGAAAGGAAAGGACAAAGGCAGCTTAGTCACACGTGTATAGTTATCTTCTTACTCACAGGTGAAATAACTGGATAGTTTTTTGGCTGAACATCCATCTGGTCACTGTTAGAGAGCAGTAAGAGACAGATACCAGCAAATGGCAAGGGGGTTTACAGGATTCAGTAGCATGCATCAATAAATTTTAGAATTTGCGGACACAGCAGCGATTTAGGTGATGCTGATGAAAGCTTTTTTGTACCACTTCATAATCATTCCAAGCACTTCTGGTTATTACAGATCTAAACTACAATGCCTGCATAGAGAAAAGGTCCCTTATATGTAATGATACTCTGGCCCTTCCGCTGCTCTGGCTGGATATAATACTATCATCTTTCCAGTCTTCACAAAATTTAATGGAGTTTCCATTTGCTAACCTGAAGGGTGGACAGCCTAAGCAACCTCAAATTATATTGCACATATACACATCACAGGACTCCACCTGGAATGTGAAATTACTTTTGCAAGCAGCACTGAGAAAAGTCACTGAAACACAGACATAGTCTAGGTTTTACGAAACACTGTTTAGTGTTAAAAGCATTTCCTTTTGTCCACAGTGAGCAACAATCTTCAAGTTTATCGCCTCTGGATATGAAACACAGGGAGGCTTTTAGCCCCGGAGACCAAAATCCCTACGATGGTATAACCACCCATCTACCCACAAAGGAGGCCATTAGAACTGTGTGTGCAGTTTTCCATCAAACTGTCCAGCAAGAGCTTGAAGTTTTAATCCCCTCTGTGGACACCATGTATGTGGCAAGGAATCAAATACTCCTTAGGTGACCAAAACACTGCCAAAGAGTGACAAAGTAGGAAAAAAAAAAAGAGAAAAACTTCCTAGGGGACAAAACAGAGGAAGACGGTATCAGCCAACAGAAATCTGCTGAGTTGCAGTCAAAGTGGCTTTCAATTACAGCAATGCAAGGCTTTCTAAGAACTCAGGCCCCAAGTTCCTTTCTTTCAAGAACATTTTGACGTTTGTAAAAATATTATGCATGTCGTATCTGAAGCAGTTGAGAGGATTGATTTTTCACTCAAAAATTTCAGGTATGCACAGTTGCACAAAAGGCTTTCTATTTCAGAGCTATTAAACAACTCAATTTCTGATTATGCTACCTCCAATCAACAGACAGTCCCTACTGTAGGCAAATACCTGTAAAGAAGTCTTTTGTGTAATACAACCTGCTAAATTTATCAAACTACTTTTGCTCTAGTAATCTTGATTTTTCCAGAAAGTGGACTTAATTTCTTAGGGACATGCTAGCTATCCAGAGGGACCTGGACAAGCTCAAGATGTGGGTCCATGTGAACCTCATGAGGTTCAACAAGGCCAAGTGCAAGGTCCTGCACATGGGTCAGGGCAACCCCTGGTATCAGTATAGGCTGGGGGATAGAGGGATTGAGAGCAGCCCTGCAGAGAAGGACTTGGAGGTACTGGTGAATGAAAAGATGGACATGAGCCGACAATGTGCACTCACAGCCCAGAAAGCCAACCGTATCCTGGGCTTCATCAAAAGCTGTGTGGCCAGCAGGCCAAGGGAGGTGATTCTCTCCCTCTACTCTGCTCTAGTGAGACCCCACCTGGAGCACTGCATCCAGCTCTGGGGTCCTCAGCACAGGAAAGACATGGACCTGTTGAAGTGGGTCCAGAGGAGGGCCACAAAAATGATCAGAGGGATGGAACACCTCTTCTATGAGGAAAGGCTAAGACAGTTGGGGTTGTTCAGCCTGGAGAAGAGAAGGCTCTAGGGAGATCTTATTGCAGCCTTTCAGTACTTAAAGGGGGCTTATAAGAAAGATGGGGACAAACTTTTTAGTAGGGCCTTTTGTGATAAGACAAGGGGTAATGGTTTTAAACTCAAAGAAGGTAGATTTAGACTACACATAAGGAAGACATTTTTTACAATGAGGGCGGTGAAACACTGGAACAGGTTGCCCAGAGAGGTGATAGAGGCCCCATCCCTGGAAACATTCAAGGTCAGGTTGGACAGGGCTCTGAGCAACCTAATCTAGTTGAAGATGTCCTTGTCATTGCGGGGGGGGGTTGGACTGGATGACCTTTAAAGGTCCCTTCCAACCCAAACTATTCTATGCTGAAATACAGAGCTTAAAATGTTGTGGTAGCAGACAAACAATGAATTAAAGGAAGCACCTGACAGGTTCTCCACTGAGGTGGTATCCAAGTTATCTTGATGAAAACTGGAGGGAAGACATGATGGGAAAAAGACAGGTGTAAGACTATTGTGTCCTTCTTTCCTTGGACACATCTACCTTTTCTTCAGAGGTAGGAGGCCACTCTGTTTGGCAGGCTTTTTGTTTCTGACAGAGTAGTCATGTTGGCTGGCACTCTGCATATTGAACTTGGAGTCTCCCAACCTAAACACATGAGCTACCACAGAACCTGAGTCTCCCAAGCTAAACACATGAACTACCACAACCTGAACTAAGGAGCTAATGCTTTTTGGCGGGGGCAACAGCTGACTAATAACATGTTGTGCATTGGGCACAGAGGGAGACTTGAGTTTACTGCTGGTAAATCTACACAAAAAGAACATGCTGAGGAAAATTTCTGCCAAGTTGCCGTCAATTTGGGTAAAACCAGAGCCCTTGCAATAAAAACTGAAGTTGGAGCAGGCAAGGTACATTCCAGTCTAAAAGCCCAGTGAATTTTCTCTTTCATCCTTCCAGCCCGGTCACACCACAGGCATTTATTTTAACAAGCAGCTTGAGATACACATTTAAAACACTTATTTGCCTCAATCAAAAATTTTGGGATCAAGGCTTCTCATTTAATGCTGGGGAATGACTCATTATGCCTTAAATGTTTGACCTGTCGAGGCATTATTTACAAAAGATTTGTAACTAGCAACACTAAATAAATACACATATCAATTATAAGAGATGTTTGCTCTGCAAATGCAGGGAGGGGTCTCAGATTTCCAGTAATTCCCCTTCACCCAGTTCTACTTGCTCACCAGGTCTTTATTATTACAGCTCCAGGGATTCCACGCATCCAGGCCCTGATAACAAGAGGATGGGTTAGTGATGAGACCAAAGGGAAGTGGAAGCCAGCGTTCCGACATGCTTCTCTGCTTGGGGCTAACATTAATCCTAAAGACTTGGTATCAATTCAATCATGTTTTTAAACGGTATGGCTTTCAGCTAACACGTAGGTACCAGCATGCTAGTGATTCCCCTCCAGAAAGCTCTTCTACAGCCTGCCTGCTGGTCACAAATGCATTAATTGACACGTAGTGTTCTGATCTCCTCTGATGCTTTTTCCATACCACTGAAGAACTCTATGTCTAGGAAGGGGACAATATATATGCACCATCTGGAAGCTGCTCTCCTGTAATGGTTTGCTAGATCTTCAGCCTGATAAGCTTAGTTCTAAACACAATTGTTTTCAAGGGTTTAATCAATTGATTAGTATTTGCCATAGGCTCTGTCAAAGCAGTATGGCAGGGATCCTGCCCTGGAAGCAGTCATGCGTTTTGCTCTCTGGGAAGATGTCCAGATGCTAGGGCTATAGATAACAGTAGTAAGTTGTTAGACAAGGATCTTCCCCTTGGTTATCAATCTGTGCTTATAGAAGGCCAGGATCAACCTGAAATAATTTGCTTTGGTAGTCTGAATATGTTTGCACAACGCCTATTTACATTACACCTGGCTCATACCAACACAATGAGCTACTTACTTTCATTATCACTAAATACATTACCAAGCTTGAAAGAATGTAGCTGTTAGAAATCAAGAAGGATCCCCTAGTGCTCCTCTGTTGAGAGCAGTACATTTTCCTCTGCAAAGCACCTGTATTTTTTAAAACCTCAAAACCCAGAGCCAGCCTGAACTGAGATAGGAAAAAGGGGATGCGCAACATGAAACCACTACAATTAGGCATTAGCAAACACCATTCACACAGGCCTGTGAACTGGCAGGCTGACATTCATTTTACTTGCTGACTCAGCTTCTTAGCTTGCTTCCACAAAACCTGAAACTCATCTGCCAAAATCCTCTGTAAGGGTTATGTCATCTCCATCCAAACATCATCTATTTCCCATAATGAGCTTACAAAATACCAAGAATACCTGAATATTTCAAAGAAAAGTACTTATTTCAATGCAAGTAATTAATGAAAATACATGTTCTAGACAAATAATTTGTGAGTTATGAATGCAATCTGTTTTGTAATTAGTGTCTCACCATTTACAAGTGGCCTATGGTTTATTTGGTCCTCAATATATTTAAAAGGTTCGTCACCCAAAAATCTTAAGTGAAGGCTAACATAACAGTCTGTGACGTGTTTTTAACAAATAGTTTTTTGTGATGAAGTCAGAAAGCATACTTAATTCCTGAGTCTTTCTGTACTTGGAGAATGACAGTATATGATATGGCATCTACTGTATGGGGCACTGAACTGGGCTGCTGAAGATCTGGACTCCCTTCCTTACTTGACTGCATGCTTACGGACTGCATGATGTCAGTTCTTTTGACTATTAGTAAGTTTACTGGTGTTTGCATAAGCTCCTTGAGGCAGACCCCCTTTACTCACCAACTTTAAACTAGATTTGAAGAGGGAAAGAGATAAAACCAGGCTCCCTAGAGATAAGCCTGGGGGCAGCACACCAATGTTTGAGGGACAGTGTGCTAACAAGGTCCTTAGGTCTGCCATCTCAGTGGAGGTAGGGGACGGAGATCCATGCAGCAGCAAAGATGCAAGGGTTATTGATGTGTTAGAAACTATGGAAGTGCCTGAGAATGGTCACGTAGGAATTAGTGCTTCTCCCCCCAAAAAGGTGGTGGGATCAATAGCCCAACTGAAGTGCATCTACACCAATGCACGCAGCATGGGCAACAAACAGGAGCTGGAAGCCATTGCACAGCAGGAAAACTATGATATAGTTGCCATCATGGAAACATGGTGGGATGACTCACACAACTGGAGTGATGCAATGGATAGCTATAAACTCTTCAGAAGGGACAGGCAAGGAAGGAGAGGCGGTGGGGTAGCCCTGTATGTTAGGGAGTGTTTTGATTGTCTAGAGCTTAATGATAGTGATGATAGGGCTGAAGGTTTATGGGTAAGAATCAGGGAGAGAGCCAACAAGGCAGATATCATGGTGGGTGTCTGTAACAGACCATCCAACCAGGATGAAAAGGCAGATGAAATATTCTATAAGCAACTGGGAGAAGTCTCACAATCGCCAGCCCTTGTTCTTGTTGGGGACTTCAACTTACCAGATGCCTGCTGGAAATACAATACAGCGAAGAGGAAACAGTCTAGGAGGTTCCTGGAGTGTGTGGAAGATAACTTCCTGACACAGTTGGTGAGTGAGCCAACTAGGGAAGGAGCCCTGCTGGACCTGTTGTTTGTGAACAGAGAAGGACTTGTGGGTGATGTGATGGCTGGAGGCCATCTTGGGCACAGCGATCATGAAATGATAAGAGGTTTCGATTTGGAGAAGTAAAGAGGGGGGTCAGCAGAACTGCTACCTTGGACTTCCAGAGGGCAGACTTTGGCCTGTTTAGGAGATTGGTTGACAGAGTCCCCTGGGAGGCAGTCCTAAGGGCAAAGGAGTCCAGGAAGGCTGGAGATTCTTCAGGAAGGAAATCTTAAAGGCACAGGAGCAGGCTGTCCCCACACGCCAAAAGACAAGCCGTCGGGGAACAAGACTGGCCTAGCTGAACAGAGAGCTTTGGCTGGAACTCAGGAAAAAAAAAAGAGTTTATGACCTTTGGAAGAAGGGGCAGGCAACTCAGGAGGACTGCAAGGATGTCGTGAGGTTACGCATGGAGAAAATTAGAAGGGCCAAAGCCCAAGTAGAACTTAATATGGCTACTGCTGTAAAAGACAATAAAAAATGTTTCTATAAATACATTAGCAACAAAAGGAGGGCTAAGGAGAATCTTCATCCTTTATTCGATGCAGGGGGAAACAAAGGATGAGGAAAAAGGTGAGGTACTTAATGACACCTTTGCCTGAGTCTTTAATAGTAAGACCAGCTGTTCTCTGGGTACCTAGCCCCCTGCGCTGGAAGGCAGGAACGGGGAACAGAATGAAGCCCCCATAATCCAAGGGGAAATGGTAGGCAACCTGCTAGACCACTTAGACACACACAAGTCTATGGGGCCAGACGAGATCCACCCAAGGGTACTGAAGGAGCTGGTGGAAGCGCTCACCAAGCCACTTTCCATCATTTATCAGCAATCCTGGCTAACCGGGGAGGTCCCAGTTGACTGGAGGTTAGCCAATGTGATGCCCATCTACAAGAAGGGATGGAAGGAGGATCCGGGGAACTATAGGCCGGTCAGCCTGACCTCAGTGCCAGGGAAGGTTATGGAGCAGATCATCTTGAGTGCCATCATGCAGCACGTACAGGACAACCAGGTGATCAGGCCCAGTCAGCATGGGTTTATGAAAGGCAGGTCCTGCTTGACTAACCTGATCTCCTTCTATGACAAGGTGACCCGCTTAGTGGATGAGGGAAAGGCTGTGGATGTTGTTTATGTGGACTTTAGTAAAGCCTTTGACACTGTTTCCCATAGCATTCTCCTTGAGAAACTGGCTGCTTATGGCTTGGACAGGTGTACTCTTTGCTTGGTAAAAAACTGGCTGGATGGCCAGGCCCAAAGAGTGGTGGTGAATGGAGTTAAATCCAGTTGGCGGCTGGTCACAAGTGGTGTTCCCCAGGGATCACTACTGGGGCCAGTTCTGTTTAATACCTTTATCAGTGATCTAGACAAGGGGATCAAGTGCACCCTCAGTAGGTTTGCAGATGACATCAAGTTGGGTGTGAGTGTTGATCTGCTTGAGGGTAGGAAGGCTCTACAGAGGGATCTGGACAGGCCGGATTGATGGGCCGAGGCCAACCGTACAAGGTTCAACAAGGCCAAGTGCCAGGTCCTGCACTTGGGTCACAACAACCCCATGCAACGCGACAGGCTTGGGGAAGAGTGGCTGGAAAGTTGCCTGGTGGAAAAAGACCTGGGGGTGTTGGTTGACAGCCGGCTGAATATGTAGCTGGCAGTGTGCCCAGGTGGCCAGGAAGACCAATAGCATCCTGGCCTGTATCAGAAATAGTGTGGCCAGCAGGAGCAGGGAAGTGATTGTCCCCTTGTACTCAGCACTGGCGAGACCAGACCTTGAGTACTGTGTTCAGTTTTGGGCCCCTCGCTACAGGAAAGACGTTGAGGTGCTGGAGCATGTCCAGAGAAGGGCAACCAAGTTGGTGAGGGGCCTAGAGCACAAGTCTTATGAGGAGCAGCTGAGGGAACTGGTGTTATTTAGCCTGGCAAAAAGGAGACTCAGGGGAGACCATATTGCTCTACAACTACCTGAAAGGAGGTTGTAGTGAGGTGGGTGTTGGTCTCTTCTCCCAAGTAACAAGCAATAGGACAAGAGGAAATGGCCTCAAGTTGCACCAGGGGAGGTTTAGATTGGGTGTTAGGAAAAATTTCTTCACTGAAAGGGTTGTCAAGCATTGGAACAGGCTGCCCAGGGAAGTGGTTGAGTCACCATTCCTGGAGGTATTTAAAAGATATGTAGATGTGGTGCTTAGGGACATGGTTTAGTGGTGGACTTGGCAGTGCTAGGTTAACGGTTGGACTTGAGGATCTTAAACATCTTTTCCAGCCCAAATGAGTCTGATTCAGTCCTGCTATAGCCCTGAAATAAAGGGTTCTCTCCTTTGTAATCAATTCCTCTGCAGATAACTGTAAAGAAAGTAACATACAACTAGTGACCTTGCAAAAACAAATCAAGGCAAGACTTGTAGAGTGTGTTTCTTCCTCTCATCTGTTTTTGAATGACCTCACATACCTGAAGGACAGATTCACTGATGGACATACATTCTAAGGCTTTCCAAGGAATGGAAAAAAGTGAACTCGGTTCTGATTTCCTAGATTATGGACTAGCTATGCACATGCACCCCTCCCTTCTACATCAGTCTCATGACAGATTTGTTTAACTTAATTTCTATGTTTTGCATTATCTGGGTTTTTATTTGTGTGAACCTATGCTCTATGGATCCTAAGTAAGAGTTGGCTGGATATATGGAAAAGAATTAATTGTATGAGATTATGGGGATATTGCTGATCCTTCTAAATCATGAGTCAAACTCTCCCAAAGAGGTGAATATTTTAATATCCTAATTTCTACAACTTCATAGAAATAATAAATTGATGTTGGGTTTCTCTCCAGATTTTTAATTTACATGACACTTCCAAGATTTTCACCATACACAGTAATTCAAACAAACACCCTTACCCTACCCCTGCCAAATCTGAGCTTCTCATGCACTCACATTACTCTAGGAGCCGGGTCTTACATTACTCTAGCATTTGGGTCTCACTGAAAATCATCCTGTAATGCATGATCCATGCTCAAATTGAGAAAGCTGGCAGACCTGGTACAATAGGGGGAAACGGTCTATGTTTCAACTGTGGTCTTTATTGCTTACCAGTTACAAGAGACTATGAATCTCTCAATACGGGTTTATTACATACTGAAGAAATAGGAGTGTTGCCCTGATAGTGAATGGAACCTAGACACAAAACTGGCATCCCAGAAACAAGCAGATTGTACACTTCCATGTCAGAGAGGGGACTTCTGACATATTCAGAGCACACAAGTGCATTATCTAACATCTCAATTTATTTCCTGCACTGTAATTGTTTCGGAGTTTTTGGTCATGGGAATTCTGCTGTTTGTCATCCCAGGCATGAAGGATATTGAACAGACTAATCAACTGAATGAGCTCCGAAATACAGGATGCTTTATCACATCAGAACTACATATTGCTGTTCTTATCTCTCTCAGAAACAACAACAGTTTGTCTGTGAGCACTGCAGGAGAAACACCAGTGGAGATTACCTTTTAAAAATCTTGGACAGAGATCTGACATGAATGTTTCAGTTTGTTATATTCACTGTTTTCATTTGCTCTTCAATGATACTAGTTTTTTTTAATAGAAGATGCTATAAGGTTTCACCTGTTTGCTCACTCTTCACTGAGGTCAGACACACACACTGTGGTTAGATTTCAAAAGTAATAAAGCAGCATTGACTTTATTTACTTTGAACATGTCTGGAAATATGTGGGGCAATTTCAATTTTCTGTGAGTGTGAACTCTTGCCATTTTGCTACTCTGAACAAAACACAGTTTGCCTCATCACCACTCAACACACACAAGAAATCAAGTAGGGCAGAGATAACGTGCCAGAAGGACAATAAGCAACATTCTTAAATACCTTATGCACTAAAGTCACAGCAGTGAGTCACAGCAATGAGTACATGATCACCAGCTAGCTCAACTTTTAAACTGCCTGGTTTGCTATTGAATGAGCTGTTCTTGTACTAACAGGAACTGGTGTGGATGGTGTGGAATAGCAGAAGCCTGATCACTAAAAGAAAAAGGGAAAAAAAGGTAATTTTCAAAGGTGTGAAAGGGAAGCTTAAAGCCCCTTATCCATATTTACTCTTACCTCTGAGTAGTTATTAGTTCATTTTACTAAGCATCAGCCTGGCTTTAAGTAGTGTAAATAAACAAGACCCTCGAACTCCGTTAAGGCCAAATTTTCATCAAATGATCTTATGGATCCTTATTTAATATCCTGTTCTGCAGGGTGTAGGTGTAGCTGCCTTTCCTCGCAAAAACTTATTGTCACCACATTCATCGTTTTCTGCAGTCCTTGCACCATTACCCTGGAGTCTGCTAGTATTAACTAATTATGAGTGTTACTGACTGTGATTTTTGTAATTACTGCCTTCAGTGTTTAAATTTTTAACCTGAACTGCAGTGTCTGAATCACTCTTAATTTCTACTGTATGAAACAATTGTGGCTTTGTAGCATACTGCAGGACACAGTGCCTCATTTGGTTTACATTAATAAAAACAGGTATGCTTCCCGGATATATTCATTCACGTGCAGGATTTACAACTTTTTTCCACAATTCTTACGGTCCTCCTTCCTGACTGCAGTGACTAGCACTACTCAGCATTTAAAGAGCACCATGAATGTCATTCCACAAAATAAATACATTCCAAATCCCTATGGAAGGGGTCTGTGAAAGGTAGAGACACACTCCTCTCTCCACAGGCTGTCACGATGGAGATTTCAGACTCGTTTCCAAACAGATACAATTAAAGTTTTCCACAGAGGGATCTCAGGAGCTTTTACAATATGTGTGTCTCAGTCCTCTTATCTCTGACTAGCTTTAAATTCAGAATTTGTAATTAAAATACCACAAGAACAGTTAGAGCTAGTGGTTTATTGGTGTTTTATTATTTCCAGCAGAGTTCCTCTACTGCACAGCGTGAGCTGAAAGCTTCCAAAAATTGCCTGAAAAGTGAGAGTGGGCAGATTTTTCACCTCATACATATTGTACAGAGAGGTATACTTACCTAAATCCATACTTAAACATCACCATTTTCTTGTGTGTGATGATTCTGTGAGATTTTCATTTGTTTTTTGAAGAGCAGAAGGAAGAAATACTAAACATATTACAAGGTCAGATACTTCTTCCTGTCATATAGAATAAGGATCCCAAGCCCTTCAGCATTTTTTGAAGGGTGACAACAAGGAAACTCACATCCAGCTCCTTAAGTTCTTTCTGGATCTGGTTTCCAGCCTGAAAATACCATTTTATATAGCTTTATTTTGCCTGTCTGAAGACCTTTAAGGACTGTTTTTACCACAATAGAACCAACGTGACAGAAATTTCACAACCCCAGCTCATCTTCTGTTTGGGAAGGGAGTCTCAAAACTATCTCTGATATTGTAGGATTATCAAATCTACTGTAACTGGCTCCCACCTTTGACCTTATCAGCTACTCAGAAATTCCTGTCTGAACACTTTCTGGCTGGTTTTCATGCATGCGTACAACTTTGTTTCCTGTTAAGTACAACACAGAATGCAACTCCTTCTTATCTTTGATTAGCCAGAGAGCTGCACCCATGATCACAAAACAAAACAGAACAAAACAAACCACAAGTACAAGTGATACTATAGCCCTTTAGTCTTTAACACTGTCCTGTTCACCACTCCTTATCTGCAGCTGTGCTAACTGGGTTTAGTTCCCCACACTGTGAGATTCAGAGATACTTAGTTCCTTTGTCATTGCTTATTTAAGGATTGTTGCTGTCTGCAATTCATAAATGCCAAAAGCCCCGTGTCAAGTTTCTCTTGCTTCTAACTTGCCCCTAGGCACTAAAATTGGCTCCTGAAACCTTTGAAGGGAGGGAAGCTCCACAAAAGTCAATTAAGCCCAGGAAGATGAGAGACTCATTGATCCCTTCTCCTGTTCCCCATCTCAGAGAGCTTGTTCATATGGCACCGCTCTGAAAGACAAGAAGCACCTACTACACATGGTCTCTTGCATTTGGGTAAGGCTGCTAGGACCCTGTGGAGGCTTCTGCTCCCACTGACTTCCATACTTTTCTGGAGCAGGCAGTTAGAAGAATTGATTCCCCCACTCTTTCCCTTGTTCCATCAGCCCTGGAACTGACTCTTGCAGATATTTAAAAAACTGGTATGTTGCTTTTGCATGACACTCCAATGCAGAGTCACTGTGAGTCACAGTTCATCAGAGTAAAAAATTTTGTCAAAATTCAATGCACACAGCAAAATAAAGAACATTGCACTGAATTCTTTTGGATGAAATGTTAATAATATTGAACTATTGAAATGAAATGCTTTGATACTTCTTGTTCAAAATCAGCATTCTGCACTAGAGGTTAACGAACACACAATCTAAAAAAAATTGAGAGTCAACAAAGTGTTTCAATATATTCATAAGTATCCTTCATCCTCTTCTCTCTCCAGCTTCTCAACAAAGCATTGTGGGGACAACACTACTGGACATAAGCCCAGATCCCTAGATATAAATGTGTCTTCCTACTTCAAATGATAAATATAGGGTCACAAACATATGAAAAAAATGTATTGCCACTTCAGCTACCTGTCAGCAGATGTACATATAAAATGTCAATTTTCTGCTTAGCAGTGTTTCAGACATCCTCCTTGGAACATCACACTTGTTTTCTAACTGCTTCATAAGTATGTTTACTTCGTAATGCTCTGACATCTAAATTGTGAACTTCTCTGGAGCACAAACTGCTCTCTGAGTTACTCAATCCTGTTCAGGTTTTCTTAGCGTTATTACAACAGCAGTTCAGGAACCAAAGTGTCAAAGCATATGGAAGACTTACTTCTAGGGGAGGAAGTTACTACACCAGAATGATAAACATTTCTTATTGCATTCCCGGACATGAAGCTAATCCGTTGCTGAACACTGGGGATACATTAAACACAACATGACTTGAAAAATTCCTGTTCTCAAAGCTGAAAAAAAAAAGGGGCCAAATTCTCCACATTCTATAAGACTTTAAAATTCTATCACAATGTATAACCTTCTACATCTTCTTCAGAGGAGAGGCAAGAATGGAGAACATTTCAACCTTTGTCCAAGCTACCTCTGCATTCTAAGCCTTTTTAACTTCGCTGATGCAAAAGCTGTAAGAAGTCATAATTCCTTCTGGAAACGTGTGCCTGCTTCATGTTGACACTAGCAGATATAAATAGCTGTGAGCTGTATCAATAGCTATTTTCAGAATGGACAGAGTCAGGCATAGTGGTATTAATTCACGAGAGCAGGAAAGGGAGGCAGCATAATTAGCCCAAATGAAATATGAGAAATCCTTCATGTATGAAAGGCTGGACAACGTCTTGTAAGGAAAAGCTAACCCATGCAACTTCTCACAGTGAGGCAAGATCAACAATTCTGCCTGGAATCCCAGCTCTCTGACATCACCAGCTCTTTAAATCACAGTGAGCTGAGAGAAAGGAAAATGCTGGCAATGCTTTGATGCCGTCCCTGAATATGGACGACTCCTGGGACTTGCCTTCCCTAGAGGATCTAGAGGACAAGACTCACTCCCTTTTAAAAGGAAGAATGCTACCTTCCTACCCATGTTCTACATTTTTGCTTTCTCCATTGAGAACGGGCATATATAACTACTCCTGCTTGATTGTTACTGAAACAAACTCCCAAGTAGAGGGTCAGTAGCAGTTAGTATAAAGGCTGAAACTTCAAGAGAAGGCCTTGAGTTCCTTCTTCACATTTCCCCTACTTCCTCTTTTCTTTTAGAATAGCAATGCCCGATTATGGCTCTGTACCTTCTAGTCAGAACTTGGGAGCACACAGAAGTAAAAAATCCTGAAAGATAAAAGCTAGCTGAATGTGGCTGATTTGAGGTTTTAGATACAGTTTCTGAGGAGTTTTTATTTCATACTTATACTCCATTGCTTGTTGCCCAGTGATGCCTACATGTACTAGTTCAGAAATCAAAATCCTGCATTATGGTTGGTGCTGCCTCAGCATATGTGAGTGAGTTTCTGCTCCAAAGACTGTTTTAGTTACAAATGAAAGAATCAAGCACAGTTTTAGTGGTAGTAGCATGCAAACACTAGCATTCTCATGCCATTCTTCACTCCTGCTTTGTTATCACTAAGTGCTACAGCAGAAACAAGACTGAAGGAGGTAATTAGGAAGATAAATCAAAAGGGAAAAGTATGCCTGACATACTGATGCTTCTGAAGCCTGAGAAACAGAAAAGTAGTTTGGCACAACTGATGTTAACCCAACAGACTGAAGTTCACTGCTGTGTTCTGGCTCTGCCTCCAGTGCTTTATTGAGAAGGGCAATAGCACGGAGGTGGCAGGGAGCCAAGAACAAATTCCTAATCCTAAAATCGGTTTTACAACAGCCTCAGCAGCCCTGAGAGCAGTCTGATGGTGCTAACTCCCCAAGGGCTGTAATCACAGGGGTAGTTAGAATGGAGGTACTGTCTACTTCTCTCATGCATTTCTCCCTAGACTGCAAATGTCAAGGCGTAGGCCCAACTGTGCTGACTTTATGTCCGCTAAGTATCTCTGGCATGTGGTAAGTTTGTGCTTTTTGATGTTTTCAAAATATACAGCTGGACCAGAGATGTGGTTTGTACATCACTGAAAGTGGTCTACGTATCCTTTGTGCTGACAGATATTGGACCTAAGGAATTCAAACCTGTTTACCCATCTATGTTAACAAATTTCCTAAATTTTCTACGGATGCCTCTATTTTTATATCCACCCTTCACATCCTGCTTTACTCCAAGGCTGAATAATGAAAAACTGTTCCGTAGCTCCCTGTGTGTTCCAGGGGCATGGTCTTTAATCTGCAGAAGCAACAAATGATGCAATACATTTTCTCTAAGGCCATGCCCAGAAAGCTGGAACAAGTATAGAGCCATCTCTTCAGTCTGGATTTGTACAGCATTTAGCACTATGCAGAGGTTCTCTCTAACCCCATTCATGCAAATTAATGAATTGTAGAAGAGCTAAAAAAGATGTAGGATACATTCCATGCAGTCTCTAGGCAGAAAATAGATACAGTATTTATGAAGTTTTCTGCATCTACCCAGCTAACCTAACAGAAGATCACAGAACAGTTGAAAGTTACTTAGGCATGAATTTTTCTGTGCATCTGTGACTGTTCTGCTTGCACAGTATCATTGTAAATTAACTCTTTAAAAGATAAGTACAGACAGAGCAAAAAAGCAGTGTTAACAGACAGAAAAATCAGCCCAGCAGCTTCTTTCATCAGTATTTTCAGGGATACTGTGGAAAATCAGCATCTCAACATCATGCACCATCAGCCTAAAAAGGAATCCCCAAACAAGCTGGCTGAGAGCAAAATAACAAGGCAATTTAAACCTTTCAAACACCTTGGAGAACTACCTGACAGAAAACTGTTACAAATGTCATTGCCACTGAGCTTCTCTGCTTTTATGTTTGTCACTGCAGTAAAGTGGAACTCCGAGTGAATTCCTGAAAACTTATGCTCCTCCTGGGACAAAGCAGGCTAATTGCTTGAACTACTGAACTCAGATGCCCAGAAAACAATAGCAATTTGTGCACTCAAAAAATGGCCAGGAAACAGGTGCGAACTGGAAATATCTGGAGATCTGTGATGGTCCAGAGAAAATGGTTAAAAAAACCCCCAACAAACCAACCACCAGATTTCTAAGATGTACCCACAGTGGAGACCCCCCCCAAAAAAAGTCATACAAGACACCAAAAATTATTATTCTGGTACCATTTACAGACAATCTTATAGGACATTGTTTTTACTCAAGTAACACATACTGCTTTCCTATATTTCCTTTCCCATTACTGTTTACTGTCTACATATTATAGAGGTCAATGTCTTGACGCTGTTTGTGCTGATAAATAAATTACACGTGGTTCCTCTCTGATGACCCACACCTTACAAGGTAACAATGTTATGCTGCACTTCAGAGATACACAGAGACAATAAAAAAAACATGAGTCAAAACTGACTGTGAGGCTGGAAGTCACTCCACATTATCCCTCTGGTTACATGCTGTCCTAACCTATTTAGCTGTACCAAGGGTTCCTTTCACAGAAGTAAAGGAAAAGCAGAATAGCACCCATCATCATCTGTCTGAACTTACAGTTTAGTCATGGAAATCAGAAGCTTTATTCTATTCTATACCAGTGATATAGAATATATTCTATATTCTATTCTAATATTCTGCACAGAATATTCTATTCTCTACTATATTCTGTGGCAGTGGTCTAGCAAAGCTGTCAGTTCTGTTCCCCCATGGCCACTGAGCTGAGCTTAGGGAACCCTCTCTTACTTCCACGTTCAGCCATAACTTGAACAGATATACCAAGGAGGCCATTCAAAAGGTTCACTAGCCAGGGCAGGAAAAAGAAAAATCCTAACTACAAACCATTTCCCAACCCTTTCCTTGGAGTCTACTTCCAAATCCCGTACTCAGATCTAAACCAAGCCAATTCAGAGGGCAGAGCAACAAATTCCCTTGTCTGCCCTTCCTGCCTAAGGAGCTGGAAAGAAAGGGGAACACCCTTCTCCTGATAACCTCAGCCCCAGCTTCCCCTCTAGGCTCACAGCTGAGCCCAGATCAACCAGGCAATCAGCAGCAAAGGTAACTGCTTACTTGCCAGAACACCTTTAACTTGGCTGTAGTATGACACAGAGCACACTGTTTGCTCTAAGGCCACTGGCTCTAGTCCTGAGCAAGAAAACAAATGTGTGAATAATACCTAGGATTTTTTTGCTTAATCATTCAGCTATGTAGACACAGTATCCTTATAAGCAAAGCATTCTGGACAGAGGAGAAAGAGAAAACTTCTTTCCTAAAAACACAGCTAGAGATGTTTCCTTTAGAAAAATGAACATTCTTGCCTCAAACTGGAACTTAATATAATAACTTTTATTTTTTAAATGAATTTGTGTGGTCAAGCTATAGCTTTGAAAGGAAACCCAATCCATATAAAGTTAGGAAAAACGTGAAACATAATCTAAGAACTTTTTCCGAAGCAAAGGCTAGATCAAAAGAGAGAGTCTCCAGGACAGAAAGAGCCTGTGAGGAATCAGTGGTGATCCATGAAGCAGCTCAATTTGATCCATTATGTACATATCATAACAATACTTTGCAAATCTAACAAAAGGATGAAATAGCATTTTGAAAATTTTGACTACTCAATTTGAAAATACTTAAAAACAACACAGGCCTGTTACAAACTTGGGGTTGGGGGGGGGGGTTGGTTGGTTGGTTGGTTGGTTGGTTGTTTTTTTAAATCAACTTCCCCAAACTAAACAAGAAATCTCTGTAAGGGAACTCAGGAGATTGCTTTGCTGGCCCCAGTTTCAGATGGCTAATATGCCCTCTGCTTTGATTACATTTCATATAAAATAATGCATTTGTGAAGAAATTGAAGCTCTACCTGAAGAAAAAAAGGGAAGAATTGAGAGAACTGCTTAATTACAAGATAGGACGAAAGAGTTTATTTATCCTGTTATGTAGCCCTGAAGAAATTCCAGTATCATTACTACCTTAATTTACAGATATATCTCAACATATAAACCAAAACGAACCATGAATAACCAAACAAAAAGTATTCCAAGGGAAAGACCCTGAATACAACTCAAGGTCTTACAGCCAAAGTATAGAAATGTCTCTGGAATTTGAGGTTTAATTTACGAGTCTACTACCATGCTATGAATTATTGCATATGCCTCCTGAAAAGAGGATAGACCTGTTAAACCCCTAGTGATAGGATTTAGAAGTATAACAGATTAGTAATCATTCAAATAGAGACTTGTCATGAACTATGCACAAACAGAAGCAGCTAATCTAACACTGACACACCTTAGGAAAAATCTGTTCTGTGATTCACAGATGAACTATGATGCAACCCCAGATACTCTGCTCCCAATTCATAATGACACTCTCAGGTATACTGTACAAAAAGAAAGTCTAGTATCTTGTTCTACTGTTACTTTTTCAGTTCACTGTGGTTTATAATGGTAGTCTTCGAACAGCCTCAGGGCCCAAGAACAGATTCTTATACAGATGATGCTCTGTCTACAATAGGCTTTCTAGGATTTACAAGAATTTTGTCTTGTCTATCTGCGGAAATCAACTGCAATAGATACTTGAAAAGAACAGTACCCTACATAGACATTAAAATAACTCAATTATCTTATCCTAGGATTTGAAGGACAGGAAGAGTATCAGTCCTATCAGTCCAAGGAAGACCTAGAAGAGGCAAACCAAGCATGAAGAATTGGCAGCAAGCGGGCTAATAATTTTTCACTGTGTAGTTTCGCCCAACAGTTTTAACTTAAGATTCTTTTCCCCAGGAAATCAGAATACACCTACCTTGCCTCCTCTATAAGTGTCAGCAGTTCAAGTTGCTTGTGTGATTTCCTAAAGTCTCCCTATTTATCCTTCTCAACTGCCACAATACAGTGTTGATGTGGTTTGAATTAGACCTTCCTGACAGCATTTAAAGTTCTCTTCGATGCAGAGCATGCCTTGCTGATTATATTTGAAAGACATCTTGTAATTTCTCTAAACAGCATAATTGCATTTTTGATTCATCCATTTGTTTATTGGAGTTTCGATCTATGCATGGCATAATTGAACTAGTGAACTGAGTAAACAAAACCATACGCCTGTCAGGATTTAAAGACACCACTGTGCTCAGCAAATGTGCATTGCCTTTCTTCACTTGTTTAATATTTTAATAAACTGTTAACAACTGGCCTTCTACCTATACGCTAAATCAAGGCTCTGCAAAGAAATATTTGGGAAATTTGGATCCATTTTAGGTCCATCTCTGCCCATGTCTTACTTTTCACATGTGCCATAGATGTTAGGTATGACATTCTAGGTTCCCCTCTTTCCTCAGTGAGAGACGTCTGAAGCTGGTGCTGTACATGTACAGGAGCCAGGTCACCACACCAAGAAGACACACCACCACTCATACCTTACTGCAGAGCCACATCTGTTTAACCAGCCCACTCGCTTTTAGTATTACAATTCCTAGGCAGGCAAAAATACTGCCTATCTTGGTAATTTTTCTACTATCAGTAAGGCCTGCCTCCAGCTGGTAACCTTATACCAATATTATCCACTCCCCTTTCCTTGTGATGTTTATCCTCTGCCATTGCTTGGAGAAGTAATCCACACTCCCCATAGGCTGAAGAAAACAGATCCTAAATCACTGCTCTCTGCTGACAATTTTTGAAGATGTTGCTTAGCATAGAACAAGATATACCAGTGAGCCGTGCACAGCACCAAATCGCTACAACTGACAACGGAGAAAAAAGGAAATCTCATTATCTTATAATTTTCTTTGAATTTAAGGTATGTCAGAACTCAAAGAAAGGGCTTCATTCCTAGACGAATAAATCAAGTGACTTGCCTGACAGCAGATCCTGATGCTATGCTGCTCTTCCTCTACAAAAATACTCTCAACCCACAAGCACGCTGGATACAGAGTTGCGCGCAGCCCACTCTGCTAACTCATTCTTGTCTTGCTTGGGACAATACATTGACAAGGATATTATGCGGCTGAGCCAACACACAGTCTGCTGTTAACAGGAATATGTACTTAAAGCTATCATCCAGATCATCGCCTCCCAGCACAAGGGAAAAGTGCCTGTTCAAATGGCCACTTGGTAAGGAGTGTAGTATGAAGTGTGCAACAGCAACAAGGATGCAGTTCCCTGATGTCACAGCTTTGGGTTTGTTTTGCATTTTTTACAATAAGGGTCAAGGGAAGAGCTGCAACCAGGCACAGCTTCTCTGAATACAGAGCATGTATCTGTGACCATAGTATAGTGGAAAGTAAAGATTGGGACGGGACAGCTTTCTGTTCAGGTCATCAGACATTTGCTTTTTAATTAACCATTTGTTAAGAAAGCTATTTTCTACTCTGACTCCACACACCTTCAATCAGTAATAAAATCTTTCACTTGCCTCTAGCAAACTGACCTCAACCTTATATGGAATTTAAGCAGCTCACAAAGAATGCAGTAAACCTCTTGCCCCTCCTCTGAGGCAACTGTTCTTTAAGTGCTTAGCAGAAAAACGCTAGAGATCCTTTAAGAAATGCAGGAATTCCAAGCTCAAGCTACAGCCTAGTTTGTAACTAAGAAGGGAAAATCCAGTTCTACTGTCTAGGAATTTTTCCAGAAGTGTAGTTTTTACAGTGATAAATACAAAATGCTTTGAAAAACTAAAAGGACATGACAATTTTAATTGGGGATCCAGTACAAAGAAGTTTCACAGTCTAAGTTTTAGCAGTACAAAGAAGATGATCTTGAACATCACTGGGTTTATCCATTCCTGGGAAATAGATTGTAGGCTTCCTACACAGCCTGATGCAGCATATGGCTCTTGCATGCTGAATCTCACAGCAGCAAGATCATGGGGCTGCTCACTCCAGGGACTTGCCCAGGAAATTCATTTCTGCTAACAAACGGGGTCATCAGCAGACTACACTTTTAGGGTTCACTTTTGGCAACAGTGGGGGCTATCAAGAAAACAGGCAACCTAAGTGCAGGAGCTGGCTGCAGGCTGGCTGGGCCCAGCAGAAGGACTTGGCAGGGGCAAGTACTGTCTGTTGCCAGGAAAGGGGATCCCATTTCACGGGTCTTTGCAACAAGACCCGTGACAGCCCAGCTGCATGAGCACACTCTGAAAAAAAGTTAGGGCAGCCAACTTCTACCCAGACATTAAAAGAGTTTTGACTACAAAAAGCTCAACCAAACAACATTTTTTTAATTTTTTTTTTTTGTCCCCTATATCAGAGAGAGCTTTTGCAACAAGGTGACTTTTCTAAGCTGGATTGATCAAATGCATTCATACAGAGAGTCTAAGTAATCCTATATTCACCCAGAACAACTTCTGCCTCACCTTCTCTGACAGAAGCAAGGTGTGGGTTAAGCAAGCCTGATTTAAACTCAATACTCAGTTTTTTCAGAAGGGTGTCCAACAGCAGGGCTTGTTTGGACTGCACATTCGTAAGCAAACTAGAGGTACAAACACTCAAATCTTAGTAACCAGATTAAAATTTCCGTATCGAAATAGGATGAAGCTGGAGGTAAAAAGCCCTATGCATTTATGTTCCAAAGCAAGAAATGCACTGCCTTGCATGACCGTTGAAGGATTCGTGTGCTTTATCTGTAGATACAAAATTTCCAAAAATTAAAAGAGGCATAGGAGAAGTCTTCATAACTTGTGAGAAAACCATCTGCCTAAAGCCTCCCCTCTTCAGCTCTTTCCCACAATTAGCTTTTCAAATTGAAAAACTCCTTTGCACTTTGACAGCCTGCCTATGAGACATTGCCCTGCTTTTCGCCACCTTGCAGTGATTGGTATGTAGCAAAATGCAGCATGCTTGGCAGGTCTGTAGGTGAGGGAGTTCATTTTACCAAGAAGGCTGGACACACTTACTTCAGATATGGCATTCTCTAAAGCTCCAAGTTGTTTTGGAGATGGGAGAAAAAACTTCACCTCTTTGTGCAACTGTTTGCCCTCCAGGCAGACATCTGATAGGGAAAGGCTGCTCAAACAGTGGATGGAAGGAATAAAGTCCAGGTTTTCTGGCACTGCAGGCCAGTTCTTTGGTTCTGCCTGCCTTTCATTATACAGGCATAGCCTTTTAGTGCTCTGGCTTATACTTACGGGGCCACTCATACAGGAAAGGAAAACAGAAACTTAACAGCAGCTCTCCCAAAACAAATACTTTGTAAAGAACAAGACCCAGTGTAGAAAGGTACTTAGTATTGACTCGAATGGTTTTTCTCTCCCCTTGTCACATTCCAAGATAAGTGAAGGCACCCCAAGCAAGAGGGGGCAATGCAAACTAGAAGATCCTAATCAGTCCGAATTATGTGGAGAGAGTTCAGTAACAGCGGGTGTGCAGAAATGCTCTCCTGTGAGCTCTGTGTAACATTAAATTTTTATCCTGTCCAAGCCCACCATCCACAGAAGCCCCAAAGCAGTGAAACAGCTTAAACTAGCACATCAGCAGTAGCAAAAAACTGCACTGTATCTAGGGTAGGGATGGACCAAAAAAAGCCCAACTGAGTCTTCCAAAGATTCTGACACTATCCCTCAAAAGATACTGTATTCGCACAGATTTTCAGAGTTTTAAATCCTCAGACAAAAAGATCAATGTGGTTTGGGGGGGCACTTCTGTTCAGAGGTCAGCTTGCATGCTTCTCCTGTCAGAAGCCTGTGTTGTTCAGCCAATGTGATCTCATCAGGGAAACTTGCAATCTTGTTCTTCAGGACTATGCTGCAAAGCAGAGGATGTGGAACTGCAACTCCCATTTCCCTAGCTCTCTGCAGGATGGGGTCTCCAGGCCCAAGGACATTGACAGCATGGCAAAGTACCTAAGCACAAAAAACCTTCTCTGGCTGGAGAGAAAGGAACACAGCAAGCCTCCAGCCTCTTAGACACCACAGCATTAACAGGAGGCTGGCGGCACTCAACTCTAACATCACAGGCAGAACACCATCATGATAGCATCAATATTTTACTTTTGCAATTCTAAAATTGTAATTTTGAATTTGCTAATACGTATGTTCAGAATCACAGTATTGAGTGGTGTTAGCACCACTACTGTTAAGCCAAGTAAAACGATGAGACGGATATCCAGCCTGAAATTTGCTCCACCCAGCCAAATTACCTCTCATCTCCTCCTTAAAATAGGCCTGTTCCAACGCCTACTGCAATCTGCCAAAATCTTTGCTGTGGCTTTGAAGGTTTCTTCAACATTTTGAAGCTTCCCAGGAAACCTGTATTAGAAATTTCTTAACAGAAGCTGAGCGTAAGCTCCAAAACTCATCCAATTATTAGAAAATACTCAGTGCTGGCAAACATTAAGAATTGGGGTATTTGCTTGGGCACTGTTTGGGTCAGAACATGTTTGGCAAAGGAGAAAAGAGGTGAAGAAAAGGTGGCTTGTGCTTGGCTGAGATTAGGTGTTGGTTTAGGTGCACTCCTGCTTTCAGCACTTTTCTATTCCCCCTCAAAAAAAGTAATTTAATGTATCAAACCCAGGGTGGCACTTCTGACAAAAATCACAGTTTAAATAAATATAATACTGGAGGTGCTTCTACTAAACAATACATAGTGAAAAATGTCATTTCTACCCACAAAGGCTGCCAGCACAAGCTGCTGCTCTGAATCCAGATCAGAGATGCTGTTTATTTGGCATGACCTCACTGCTGAGGTTGTTTTAATTCTTTCATAGAACTTCATTTTATTTGGAGTATGACGTTTGGTGAATCATATGATTTTAATGGCATGAATTCCTTAATGGGGAAAAGGCATTAGACCAGTACTGCAATTGCTCTCCAAAATCAGCCCTTACTGAATGGAAAGGGCAAGTGTTTCAAATACAGTTAATGCTCTTTACTAAAATGCTGTAAGTTAAACAATATGTATTTTCCGCCATTAAAACTATCTTCCTACAGCTTTGATATAGTAACAAGGGAAGACAATAAGAGACCAAAAGGTGTCTTGAGTTTTTCTCTTCTAGGCTTTCTCTTACAGGAAACTATGTATCTTCTGCCTTCAGAAAGCCCCTCCTTTTTTCCTTATGTAACTAGTGTGTAATAATTAAACAGACACCTGCCTCAGCAGGAGTCTGCAACATGAATTGACCTACTCCTCCCTCAACTAGATCAACATCTGTTAAGAGGGTGGAGAATTTCTGGTAGCCATAGCAGCCTGTTACAGCTTCTTATACGCTGGTACAGGGACCATAATCAAAGAGCAATGAGTTTGTTTCTGTGAGAATTTCTGCTATGGTACAAATCCTGCACTGCTCACTCCTGAAGTATGCCTATACTCCAAAAGTCTGGGGACAGTGCAGATCAGTGCCCCTCCTGCATTTGCAGTGAGTGTGCAAGAAACTGCTCGGGCCTAGAAGTAACAGAACAAGTCACAGAGCAGGGAAAAAAGTCCCCCACAGCAATTCCAAGCAGAGGCCAAAATTGCTCTGCTGGTGCATTGGGTAGGGATTTGTGACAGAAAAGAGCTGTAAATACCCCATTTTCATGCGCTAAACTAGGCAGCAGTAAACAGCTCAGCTCTCTGAGAGATGATCTTGCATTTTCCTTTTATTCTTACCTTCTGTATTTTGCCAGTTCAGTATCTGCTGCACTCCTTCCTTAGAGGCCTGTGTTTGCTCTACTGTGAATAACAGACATTCACCCAGACAGGAGAGCAGCAGCTTTTCCCTCTTGCTGCAGCCTCCTGTAGTAACTTTACTGAGCAGTGTGCTGCTGTTTCTTCATACTCTTTATCCTGTTAAATTACACAAAAAATAAAGTCAGTCATGTATGGGATACCTTCATAATGGCCTCAGTTCATCTTGTGCCCCATTTGCAGAATAGGGATTTGCCTAGAGGTGGGCCTGGGCTTAAGAGAAACTCCAGCACGCACTAACTTAATAAGTCACCTCTGCCTCAGTAGCCCATAAAAGCGTTAGCAGCACCTGTCACCACATACAAAAATCCCAGTATAGCATTTTATAAACCAGAAACCTACCCTGATCCTGTCAGGCTGACGCATCTGGGCTGTCGGGCCAAATCCAGCCCTGCTCAATGGCAGCCATTTTAGGTGTACAGCCTCCACAAAGCAAGCTGGACGGACCTTCTCCCATTTCTTCCCAGGGGCACCCCAAATACCGGGGGGGG
>NW_010972775.1:4525410-4591406 GCF_000737465.1 Haliaeetus leucocephalus
GGTGAAGGGGATGGGGACCCCAGCGCGGTACTGCCCTCCCTCGTCCCCTGTGGTGTCTGCCCCGCTCCCCGCCAACAAAAGCGAGGGAAAAGCGCCGGATCCAGTCACACACGGGGGCAGAAGGCAGGAGGAGGTTGCGTTCCGGCAAAGACTGTTTCTCATCTCACAAAAGGGAGAGGAAGTCTAGGAGGAGAAGAAATGTCGGACCTCTTTTGATGAAAGCTCAAAAAGAGGTTAGGAGAAGGTAATTCTGCTGCCAGTTCCCCTTCCTCGCACCACCAGAAATAACCGTGCATTTGACTGAGGAGCCCCAGCAGGCTGGGAGCGCCGTGCCTGCAGGCAGCCAGGCCTCACTGCCCTGCCTCATCCCCCAACCAGGGCCTACCAGAGGCGGCACTGGGCATACGTGCGCACCTTGGGCCGCACGGGCTGTGAGTGAACACCAAGGCGTTTACGTGCCTGCCTGCATAGTGGGGGATGCAATGACATTTATACAGAAAGACCCGCGTGCCAAAACCCACAAAGGGGAGGGCAGTGAAAGCACCATTTTGCTCAGCAACATGTGGGTTATATTATACAGTATCAGCCACAAAATCTTTCTAATGTGTATAGATAAAGCAGACCATTGTGCTGTTGTAAAGACCAGAGCTCAGTGGCACAGGGAGATTATGAAATGGCCCCACAGGCTTTGACTGCACTCCAGAGACTCTTGCCATGGTGGTTTGAAACATTATCAGCCCCATCCAAGTGCCCTGCCTCCGTGCCAGCGCTGGCATCCCCCACAGCAAAGAGAGCAGAAGAGATGTCCCTGCACTTCAGCGGCTCCAGTATGTAATCCAGCTTCATTTACCACAAATATGAAAGTTGATGGAGCAAAGATACCAACCTGTACAAGGGAAGGGCTCAAGCACAGCCTGTTCCTTTCTGATGGCTCTGTCATGAGGGCGGTAAGCTTTAGCAGATGGGCAGAGCGGACAGCAGGAACAATCATGGCTTACAAGGCTTTAGTGAGGTGTGTCTTTACCTTGCTTCAGTGAGATGAGTCAATGCTTGCCTGTCCAAACCCCCAGTCAAGCAATATATGCCAGGCCTTGCAAGGAGCAGAGCCCAGAACCCAGCTCACCTGGAGTCACCTCTGAGACACTTGCCCACAGGGAAATAACAGCTGAGGTAAGATTTTGAATACCAGACATAGAAATCCCATGATTTGTTCTGTATAAACTTGAGACAGTGGCTAACCGCCTAGCTTTCTTCCCTTTCTCAGCTCTGGAGTAACTTACTTGATTGTGTCTGTTTCCTGTGAGGTAAGATAAACTTCACTTTAAGGGTCCTGAACTTTCAGAGAGTTTTGATCACCTGTGGCAGTTTGAAAAGTTGAAACAATATCAGGTATTTATCTGCTGCCCACTGTGCAAATCTGAGTAAGGGCTTGTCTAATGTCAGGACCAACAAAAAAATAAAGCTTTTCTATAGTGTATCAGGGTTACTAAAACAATACCTGTGCAGAAGAGAATTGCTTTCTGGTATCTGTAGAAATACGGAATACAAAACCTGCAAATGTAGAGTAGGGTAGAGTTTTAATGCCAAAATACAGAGATTTTTTTCATTATTAAGTACAATTTTACAAACAGTTGTGCCCAAACATGCGCACACACAATTTACTGACTCAAGTAAGAGAGGCAGTGTGACTTACAGTGTCTTTAAAAAAAAAAAAAAAGTGGTTGTTAGAGTATTATGTGAAAATAGCAATACACTCACATATTTCTCAAGTGAGGCAAGCAAACATCTCTAACTAAATAAGGGCCTATCAGCCTTCCATGTTCTCTCTTTTAGTAGCCTCAAAAGCAGCACCACACAGCGTGTTCAACCTTGTTCCGTGCAAACCATAGTCCAGTGCTACATGTACTACTTTTCCGTCACCATAGCATTGCTGCTCAGAGCCTCTGGTCCAAAGTTTGCATGGGGAGACAGGTCAGCTCCGTTTTGAAAAACCCTTGGATAGCCTTCTGTCTCACAGAAGCATAAGTGCGGATTAACAACCTCTGGGAGGATCACAGGTTATGTATACGGCAGAGGTAACAGACAAGGTGCCAGCAGATGGCACTCAAGAATGTGAGCAGCGCTCCTGGGCTCATCGGGGCTGCAACCCGCCCCCGGTTTTGTGATGCACTACGAAGTACTTGCATGCAGGTTCTAACAAGCCCAGTTTGTTTCTAGACTGAACTAATGCAAAGTAAGAAATAAGTGCTTTCAGTGTTTCACATCTTTCACCGGGGATCTAATTCCTGTCTCCAGTTTAGGAAATCTTTGCATGTGTGTTGCATGTGACCAGGCACTCTATAAAATAGCCTCTTTCTAGATTTAGATCAGGGCTGAGGTTTTTTTTTTTACTACGTTACTGATAAACAAAACCACTTCTTGTCTTTTTTTTTTTCTTTTTTTTTTCTTGCCTCTTCCTTGGGTCCTGGCAATTGGGTTAAGGAAATGGAACTTGAATGGTTATGGGTTAAGAGCTCCTTTTTAAAGGAAAGCTTTGGTCTCTAGCCCACTATTCCTTACTAAGTTCACTACAGTAGGTTACTCCTACTGGTCTTAGGAAATGGGTCAATTATCTTCTATAGTTTAATTTTAATTAACAACACTAGATAGGCTCTGTCCACTAGAATTTTACTATTGGAGTCTTAGAAATGCTTGGAAGGAAAAATCAGGCTCTGCCTGTTTATGTCACTGAGCTTAACCCTCCTCAGGTCTACCAGCTAACCTACTTGCAGGTCGTCAGTTGATGTGGAGCATAAAGTTACGTCTTAGAAGAGAAACTTCAAGTAAGGAAGGGAGCCTTGTTACTTCATTATTCATGAAGTTAGCCTCTCAGTTTGCTGACAAGAACTTTATTCCATGATTTACACCTGGACTCTAGGGAATTAAGAGGGTTTTTTCCCCTTCCTTTTTACACCATGACTGGATTGAATATATTCAACATTGAAAACTTCAGAGTGTAAGAGAGTGCCTGAGTCATACTTTTTGCCAGCATTTCTCTGGTCTAATATAGGCAGGTAAGAAAGAACTCTGTCAATGCCAAAAGTATTTTCTAGAACTCTCTCTGTAAGGCTTCAGACTGAATATTAAAGTCTGGGCTAAAATCCAGTGCACTGAATCCACAGAAGTTTCATAAGCTAAATGGAAGAATTAAACAACATTTCTGCAGTCTCAAGTGTATCCATAGCACCATGGAACTGAGTGTGGCATGCATCTGAAGCTCTTTGAAAGGGTCAAATGTAATTTCCAGTATAAATATAGTTGTACAGTGGTTAATAACTTAGCATTTAAATTGTGTCTGCTGAAAGCTTGGTATACAAGTTAACATGACAGTATTTTTCTTTTGGACTCAAAAAATGGTTTAAATTGGTAATACCGTTTCAAAATATTTCTGTGGTTTATTTTGTGGGGTTTTTGTTTGTTTAATAACCCATGAAAGTAGTGCTTAATTAGGAAGCTGACATTTGCATACTGATCTGTTCCTCCCTGAGAGAGCCAAAGAAGTGAGCTCTCCACACACGCACGCACAAAAACATGCAGCAGCTCTGGCTTCCAGCCCACTGTGACGCGAGCCTGCACAAAAAAATTTATTGCCAGTTTCCAGAGGTTTCACATGCCGCTCATGAATGTCTTAATTATTTGGGTTTAATTACCATAGCTCCAGATGGGATACACTTGTGGGTGGCTTTTCATCCAAACTGTGCAGCTGTCCTGATTGAGGGAACAGTTGTTCAAAAAAGGGGACTGAACTAATTAACAGAAAATAAAAATACATAGTTGAGAGTGACACATCTATGATTACACTTAGGCTAATAGGTAAGATAGTGGCCTGGAAACGTGTGCACTGAGATTCAACTTCAAATCCAGCTTTCTGCTTACCTTCTGACTTTCAGCATGTCCTGGTGTTCTGAATTTTCTTTTCCCCATCGCAGTTTTGGCTGGTAGTTCTAGTTAAACCAAATGAATTTACTAGGGGTATTCAAAAAGCTTTTAAGGTCTTCTCTTAACATTGTTTTGTGCATTATGCTTGTATTATGCATTATGGCCCATGCTGTGTGACTCCAAGGCCCTTACAGTGAGACTGAGAGTTAAAATGGCTTCTCTCCTGAAGACCTGAGCTCTCTTGAAGACAGCTGATCCCTGTGGAGCCTCTAGGACCACTGGAATGCTAACACCAGTTTTGATTCAGTGTTGCACAGAGATGTTCGCAAGGAAGTTTGGGGCCTCTGTAATGTTCAGTTATTTTTGTCTCCGCTACTTCTGCAGTCTTGACCTAATTTTCTCTTACAATGAGGGGCTTGGTTGAAGCAAAGGCAGTAGGTAAAACAGGAAATGGAGTGGGGAAGTAAAGAAAAAGCCAGGAAAGAGTGGAATCTCACTTGGCAGATAAAGACTGAGGAAATATTAGGTAGACATTGAAAGATAGATATACTCTGGCCATAAGAATGGAGTTTTAGGACAGCAGTGAGAGCTTATGGGACTCAAGTGGAGAATGTATCTCTACTAAAAATCAGAAACATATAAGGTTAGGGTTGAAGGTAAGCACTTCAGGGCTGTCATGGAGTCTGAAAAAAGACCAGACAAAAGGGGGGATGGCATGAGGTACATGGGTATCTCCTTATCTTACCAGAACAACTAGAGGTACCAAGTGGGTCAATTAAGTGGTATGGAGAATAAAGCTGCAGCAATAGAAAGCAAGCAGAGAAGACTGATGCCACTCCTGAAAGGGTGACCATCTCTCAGAACACGTAACAACCACGATTATTGCCATTAAAGGAAAAAAAGCACCATTCTGAGAAAGAGAATAGAAGTTCAGCAAAAGCTTGCTGAAAAAGAGCAAAGGGTTTCTAAATCATATTGGATTCTGTAGAAGATGAACGATACATAGAAGTGGGATGCAAGTTCTACACTGGCAGGAAAGGAGACCTGCAGGATAACTGTGTGCACATTTTCCCAAATGCAGTTCCCTTGCATAGTCAATAATCACACGCAGACTATGGATTGATCTTTAAGCATTTAGCCAAAATGTCACTCAAGGCAAATGGCACCTTGACTGGAACTCATAGTGGAGAAGAGGGGTCCAACATTTGATGCAGAAGCTGACTCTCCCTGGTCTAAATTTGAAATAAGCTCATTCTTTCCTAAGGTAGAAAAAGAAATTGAAATCTTTCAGGATGTTTGCTTGAGGCAGAGTTTTGCCCTTGTTTTTATTTTACTTCCCTTCTGATCAAAGTAACTCCAGTTAAAAAGCCTTAATGACAAGGGGAAAGTCTTGATTCTGATCTCGCAAGCCATTTCATGCCAGGATGACTTCACAGACTTCAGCTGAAATACTTCCAGTTATGCTTGGGTAAATGACTTCAGAATTAGGCCCAGGGTGTCCAGGACTTCACACTCCAGGATCCTGAAGGTGCAGGTTTTTTTATAATTGACATGGGCACACGCAGAAGTTGGAGCATCCCGGGAGATCACTCCCACTTCAAAACAATTGCTACGGTGGATAAAGAGTTTACAAACAGCTGTAGTTCATTCCACCTGTGTGTTTGCCCCTCTGAATGCTAAAAAGGTGCCTGCCTACATTAAAGCTGCTGTTGGCTGCATACATAATTCAGCATTTATTTTAACACAAGTGAAATGGCTACCACAAATGGCAACTCACACAATCATCAAAGCGAGCAAATGGCAAACATGCGCACATAAGGGAACTGCATCCTTTGATGGAATTCAGTCTTAGCGAGACAGCCAGGAGTCACAGAGGCCTCTGTGTCACCTTTAGGATACCAGTGTGAGTGACAGGTCTTGGCACACATCTTCTGGAGAGAGGCAAAAGCATCAGACTGCACTCACAGCAGCAGTCAGTCCTGGCAGATATGATTTCATAGCCATACTTGGGATTTCTCACTGGGCGAGGTTGTGGTTGCTCTCTCAAGCTGAATAAGGAAGTGCAAGTGAACACTGTCTCACATTGCCCTTCTCATATTGGGAGTATTTGAAATCTCATCCTAGACAATGACAGGACAAGTCAAAACTGTAGCAAAGTACTGTGATGGAAATTTTCAGTTTGACTACTTTCTTTTCTTCCTGTCTGAAATTACTTTTTTGAAGGTATTTCCCCATAGCAGTCTGAGTGGAAGAGCTGTAAATACCAGACCAAGTTAGATTACATCTGAGGTTAAACAGTTGATCATCAAAACCTGCTGTTGTGGAAGCTTCAGGGAAAGCAAGACTGCAGTCTTTTGTCATAGAATCATTTAGGTTGGAAAAGACCTTTAAGATCCTCAAGTCCAACCGTTAATTTAGCACTGCCAAGTCCACCACTAAACCGTGTCCCTAAGCACCACATCTACCTATCTCAGTCTACACAAAGAGGTGGACATCTACACACGCTGCTGGTCATGTCAAGGTGGAGTGCAAACAAGCAATCAGAACACATATTTCTCTGCCAACCACATTCTTTGAATTTAGGTTTCCTCAGCTTTGAGACTGGGAATCCTGCTACTTAGAACAGCTCTAGCTATCTATCCTTGGGCTGGCTGCAGCTCATAGTTTAAAGAACATGGGACAGTAGTTGGCAAACTTAGCTGACTATAAAGCTACTGTAATATTTAGGAAATACTATTTACTGATAGTAGCAGGTTTCACTGAAACGGCACTGACTTGTGCTACGTATACATATATATATGTGTGTGTGTGTGCTGATAGTCAGGTACAATTGTATCTACATTAGCAAGGAAAGTGGTGTAAAAGTAACAGATTTGTAGAGCAAATAATTTGGTACTAAGGTCCAGAGTTTGCCCTGTATACACTTTAGGGAGTTTTATTTCAGACTTTCTCTAGTCTTGTGTGGACTGAATGCCTGTTTGTGGTCTGATCACATCTTCCAGTTTCATCTAAAAGGTACCCAGTTTGTGTGCCTCAGGGCCACCCAATACAAATGAAAGCACAGGAAGTAAGGTTAACAGAGAGATTCACATCAAAACTACAATCCTGATCCAAAGTAAAACGCTAAGGAAGATACATATCATGTCCCACTGGCAGTGCATAGTGCAAATGGGTGATGCAGTCAGCACTGTACTATTCTTATGATAACCGTTTGCAGAGAAACCTTCAGTACCATTAGATGACACTGATATCTTGTCTATATCAGTAATTTCTCTTACATACATGCAGCCTGACTTTTCCCTTTGCTTAAACGCCATTTCAAGTTTATTGCTTGCTAGCGCAGCTTTAAATCAGGGTTGGCTTTCTTGTGGCACCTGAAGCTTGTAATACCACACCATAAATGCACTGTGCTGCCTATTGTCTGTAGAGCTGAGAAACTGTTTGCTTTACAATCTTTTTTTTTAATGAACAGTCTCTAAATTGTTAGTAAACTTAGTCAATCTCTATTTTCCACTGTCCTGTAAATTAGAGGGGAAAATAAAATATGCTAAGTTGATGCTAAAATACCATACCATACTTCACTGATTTACTAGGGAATAAACAAAGGACAGATCTTGCCTTTTATAGATGCAAGCTTCTCTGTGCCAGAGTCATATAATCTGCCTTTGCCAAAGTTTAATTACACACAGTGTTCGTGGGCCTTTGGAATCACAACCTCAGTTAACTTCCATCAAAAAAAAATACATCTGTGTTTAAGTACCTCACCAGAAGAATTTTTCCATCATGGGCAGGCTTTCATAAAGGAATCACTGCAAAACAATATATTACCTATGAATACAGATGCTCTGCCTCCTCCCAAGAGACAGTGTGTATATATATGTAGACATTTCTGATCCATCATAGCAAATGCCTTGCTCCATCAATGCCAAGGACAGTAGGATAAATTCTGATGCCCAGCGCTGGCCTGATTATTTAGAAAAGAACAATAAAATCCCAGATCTCAAAACTGCCTGAATTCACAGCAGTCAGGATTGGGAAGAGAGGGATCATCTGAAGTTACTTACCCTGTAAGCCCAGGACACCACAAATGCAATGGTTTAGTTTTGTCAGCATTACTACTGAGCATTCTAATGCCTTGTACTTAGGTAAACTTCACACACCAGGATGCCTGGTGTATGTCAGAATGCTATAAACACCTACTTATTACTGCAACAGTTCCTGGGAATATTTAAAAAAAAAAAAAAGTGAAAAAACCCCCCTGATTCAATCACCTTTTGGTTAAAGATATGCATCAAAGAACAGATTATTCCTGCTGTGCATAACCACTTGGAATCAAGGGGTTTTTTTGCTCCATTTGGCAAACACTTCTCCTTCTTATTACCACTCTGCTTCATATGCAGATAGGACTGAGGCTGTGGTTTAAATTCAACTATCCAATCTTCCCAGGCACAACACAGGCATTGCCAAAACCTTCAGCTGACAGAGTGTTCCCGGACAGGCAGAGAATTTTTAGGCAATCTGAGTAGCTGTTTTTTCAAATGCCTCTTTCCCAGCTCCCCATATAGTCATTTGGTGGCTACCACCAGCTACTGAACAGGACAAGGTTTGGCTGCTCAAGAGGCAAGTGGCAAGAGTAAACAGGATCTGGCAGACAGCAAGATGATGTAAGTTTTGGAGTACTTCTTTCTGGCCACTGGAATAAACTAGAGAATGGAGCTTTAATCAAAAGCCACTAGTCTGGAGCTATTTTAAAGCTGCCTTGGCAGCTCACCTGGCAACAGCCTTACACATATGCCTTATTATTGCAAAACATGTTATCCTACTGTGCACTGATTGTGCCCACAAAATATGGTGATAACTATCACTGTTGGATTTCTACTGCTGAGGCAAGAGCATGACTGGAATGCTAGCTATGGAGGTATTAACAAAAGACAACCTTTGGGTGTATGCTGTTTGAGCTATCAAAAAAAGATTACATGATTTATAAAATTCCAAGGTATTCCTGAAACTGGAAGAATTTAGTTCTCCAAATATTGGTTTTAAGATATACAGGCCCCATTACTTAAAATGAGAATCCTGGCTGCATTGCTAGTAAAGCTGAACAGTAGCTTTTAACACATATTTAACTTTCCACACCAATCACATGATTTCACCTAACCTTGTGCTTAGTGGTTATAGGAATTTTACCCACTGAGAAGTTGCCTCCTGCCTTTGTTCACATCAATTCCAGTGGAGTTTAAGGATATTGGATTCCCGTGCAGGATAGAAACCAAACATTACAGGAACTTGTATAACAACAGATGGTGGTGCAGATTGGATGATTAAGTAGCCCCAAGCTCTGTCTGGCCCATGGACATGAACAAGGAAAAAGATGTTTTTGCAGATTATTTGACATTTCTTGCAGGATAACACTGTGTTGCTGAGCTCATGGTTTATATTTACATGCCTGTTCCTGAGATCAGACATCCCTAATTACCCAGGAACAGCCACTGATTTCTGACATTGGAAACTCAGTTTCAAGTCCCTGCACTATTGGAATCAGCCAGGAATTTGAAGCAATGTGTCCCACATCTGAATCAACTGCTGTAAATGCAGTGTTGTTCACTGTATCATTTAATTGTAACCTTGCAATGTCAGAGTAGTTGCAAACTACAAAGAAAGAGTGCCAGCCTGGCAAATGACAATGTATGAGAAGGAGCAGGGGAACTGAAAGAAGATGGTGATAAGCATAGCTGTTATTAAACAGCGTCAGAGCAAACCAGCTGCTTGGGAGGAAACTCACTGAAGCTTTCAATGCATTTCCAAAGGCATCAGCTGTGCTAAGAGAGGGGTACATTTGGTCAGTGCAGGAGTGCCTGAGGTTTGAATTTTGTGCTGTACCACAAGTCTGCATGGCTATGTTTTCTCTGTTGTTGAAACTGCTTCTGCCTCTCAAAGAAGTGGGAGTTATCAAATTTGGCCAGTGGCCCTGCACTTTTCCTCTGAACCCCACTAACAACATGGGGGCTTGAGCAGATTTCATCTTTATATTTTCCAAAATCTGGTTTACATTTTCCTTTTCTCTTTCAAGAGCAGGTGCTAAAGGATTGATTCAGTGGGTCAGATCTCCAGGATGGCATAAACTAGCATGACCTGTGTTAAGGTGATTCTAATGAAGCATTCAGTTTACACCGGTTGAAGATTTTGCCAAAAATCTTACCCCAAATTGGCCGTTATTCCATTTTGGCACATTTGCGCTCCTCCTCCAGATGACTAATGGTGGTGTGAGGCGTCAGGGAAAGGAAGAAAAAAACCACCTGGCTACTTGCATTCAAAACTAGATATTCCTAACTTATTTATTTTCCCAAATCACTCATTCTTGCAGGGGCAGGGAATTTTCCTTGCTTTGGATTCTTAGCTTTGTGGTCCAGAACTTACTGTCTGATAATTAAAAAGCAGGGAACCAGGAATGTCATGGCTTCTTGCTTGTTGGTACTGGGCTACTTAGATCCCCTAGTTCTGGCAGAAGGCACACATATCTCAACAGAGAAAACGTGCGGACAATCAGTAGCCTGTGACATTTACAAATAGCAGATTAGGTAGCTGCTGTCCCCAGTAACACATTTGAAGCACTTGACACCAGCAAGTGCCAGACAAAGTGTGTTACTGAGCTGTGGATGATAAGCGTATCTCCAACAGCAATAACTGCTGTAACTTACCCAACACATTCCCATACCAATTAACATCTTAACTACACACACATTGCCTAAAGGATCTAGGGAATTTGACAAGGGATTAGTTTAGATAACTTAGCGTTATTTTTATCATGATCCTACCAGTGTTGTATCTTCCCTCTATAAAGATATGCTTAACAGCATTGTCTAGTAGGGAGCAAGTTTCAGTTTGTTACTCTTGCCTCCAGGTTAAGTTATTAAATCTTGGCAAGTAGAAATAGGGACACTCCTGAGTAATACTAATACAGCAGTCTGTTCCCTCACACTGATTTGGTTGACACCTAGCATGCTGAAGAAATGCTTCCCGTATAGTTGCCTAGATAGAATGACATGGGGCTGGGATGTCCTTTTCAATCCTGTTTACCTGCAATTATCTGTAGAGATAAAAACATGAGTACAAATTAGAGGCTGCTTTGAACTCCTTCAGAAAATATGGACAATACATTAAACAAAAAGACAAGTCGACTGTCCAGCATGGTCCACTGGGATCCCTCTTCTGCAGGAGAATTGGTTGGTGTCATTCCAAGTTAGATTCATACTCACATCCCTGCAAAGCTCTCTAGGAACTAGACCAGTGTAAGATCAAAGCACCTCTCAGTCTTCAGTGCGTTTAATCTTGCCATCTATCTCTGTGAGGTTTATGTGCAATTATCGCATTTTACAGATGGGGTATAACGTGTAGAAGCTAAATGACTTGACTAAGGTCATACAGGAAATCTGTGGGAGGATGAGGTATTAAACTGGCTAACATCATCTCCCGAGTGAGACACCATCTCCAGCGTGGCACTGGAGGTTTGCCTTGATCACTGCAGCGGCCTCTGAAAGGAGACAAGGAGAGTCCCTGCTGACAGTGAATGCATTTGTGTGAACACATAAAGGGAAGGAATGAAGGGAATTTTATAAGAGGATTTACAGCTTTTATCAGTTTATGGTACTGTGATAAGATGTTAGTAAAGAAAAGCAAGTCTCTTTGGGAAACCTAAAAAGAATGCAGCTCCTCTCCTTGCCATGGGGGCTCTGAAACTCCTTGGGATGAAAAATCTTGGTTCAAGCTGTAGGATATTTATTTATTAAAAATAATAGCTGATGCTTTTTCAATGCCTTTGATTCTAACACACTTTGCATGCTAGAACTGCCGTGCTATAAGTGATACCTCTGACATACCAACACTAGAAGAGCTCCATGTAGAGCAGCATGCCACAATACTGTTGCTGAGGGGAGGAAATGTGGTGAGAATTAAGAATGCAATTATTCAGCTTGGAATTTTGCCAGAATACAAAGAACAACACCCAGCTTCTTACGAAAAAGAAACTCATTAGATATTTAGTTATAAAATATGGAAAGATTAAAAAATCCTAACACAATAAGCTTTTCATGCTTCAAGGTAAGGACTGGGAATTTTCTCAGAATGCAATAGCTATTATCAAGACTCATTCATATTGTTATACTTTCGTAAGTGCTACCCTATGACACCTCCAGGCCAAGATACAGCGTATCCCTCTATCAAAGGCACCACCCCTTTGTTTCTTGCAAAGACAGAAAAGTATCCAAGTCTTACATGTGACAGGCACTCTGCTTCTATCCTCTTTCACTTGAAAGCCTGTTGGCATGTCAGAGTCTCCTGGCAGAGCTGCATGGAGCTGTGGAGCACATCCTGGAGCATCTGTATCAGACTGGGTAGTGCAGGGCCAGACCAGGCTGCTCACAGCTCTGTCACCAACTCTGCCTTCAGTCTGGGAACTGAGTGTTTGAAATTGAAGACTTCTGCACTGGTGCACCATGTTACTGGAAATTTCCCAACCCTACTGGCATTTCTGTGTAAAGAAGCATAACCTGGTTTCAGATCTATCCATGTGTCTAAATAACAAGGCAATCTTTCAAATGTCTGTTTCATTGAAGCAGCAGGTTAAAACTCATAGATGGCCACAAAACTGAACATCGCTATGAGATGACAGGATGCATCATGCATCACCTTCTCTATTGTGAAATAAGAATTCCTTTTTCTACAGCCAGCCTTTCCCTGTGCCTGAAGAGACCACTCCATGTAGTTTTTGTTTAAAGAAAACCAAATGAAAAATGCCAGCCCTTCAAACAGCGCTTTTATAGGCCCAGTGCACCTTTCTATGTGGTCTTTAAGGGTGCAGAATCTTCTTGGAAAGATACTCCCCAGCATCAGACTACATCATCTACTCTTGGAAGCAGGAGGCTTTCAAAACTGCTCTGGGGTAGAAAGGCAAGGAAAGTCATTAGCCTTTTCAACAGCGTGGTTCTCTTCAGGTGTAGCACTGAAGCTACCAGTGCCGCCCTGTAGTTTTGACTCAGCCAAGGGAACTCCTATTGCAGAAGGTTAGCAGTGCAGATGGGAACAATGTTAAATTGCTGTTGTTCTTCCTTGTGAATCACAGGTGTCAGCACAGAACCCACCCCAAAAGTAGGAAGGGAGTCAAACCTGCTCACCTACAATGTTTAGCTCATGGAGAAATCACCAAAAGATTTCTTTGTCCTTCCTCTGAAAGATGTGGAGTTGGCTGCTGCCTGAGGTGACACCAGCCTGCATTGAAGAGACACCAGGCTTGATCGAGGTGTGCAGTTCTAGAGGACTGAGAAGGGTTTGCATCCTAATGGGAGTACGGTCCAAGACAGGGACTCCTTTCCCAGCGCTGTACCCTTGAGCAAGAGAATTGAGACATAACTCTTCATAGTCAAAATCTCTCCCATTCTTTCAGGAAAACACTGTACTTTTATCCACTTAGAAGCAGCCAGCTGGGGCCCCTGGGAACTACAGCAACCAATAAATAGCAAACAGCTACTAGAAATGTGGCTGGTATGAATATCGGCAAGTAGACATTTATTTCTAAAGCTGAATGTGACTTTTAAAGAGACATCTCATGAAATTACTGAGGGAAATTACTTGGTCTATTAAGCACAAAAAAGCTATGAGATTTTCTTAGTCTCCAGCTTTGTTTTCCATTAGATTTTAGGGGCAGATGAACAGATTTATATACACTTGCTACTTACTTTTCTCTACCCTGTCTCCATCACTTACCCTTTTTAGCATGGAAAGCTTTAAGACTACTGTAGTTAAATTCTGAATTTTCTCCTTTCTTCATTGAGCACTTTTAGGCCTACAATACGATGCTTCTGTTTCCTAGCATACACCCTCATTTCCTCAGGGATTTGGTGATCCCAGTGAATTGCTAAAAATGTTTCCTCAAAACTGTTCAACATGACATACTACTGCTCCAGGCCTTCCCCTATGACAAGCTGCTCTTGTTGAATGACTCCCTCTTTTCTTTACACCAAATTTACTTGGGAAGGAAATTTAAACACTCAAATCAATGATGGAAAAAATTACAACACTTAAGAGTAGTTTAGCTGCACAAACTGCAAAGTATCTCAGGGCTCAGATAATTCAGAGATTTCTATGCACTACTGTCACTTGGAGCAGCTCCCAAAAATGTTATGTATGCAAGCAAATATGATACAAACAAGTTCAAAGCTGAAAACTGAGAGAACATACTTATTACCTGGGTGGGAGAGAAGTGCATAGAGACTGACTTCAGTTGTTTTGAAAGTCTGTTACTTTTTCAAAATAGTCATCATCTCTTTAAAGCTGTTTAGCAACTCTGAAGATTGAAAGTAGAGCTTTCTAATGCATGTTTAGCAGCAGTCCGGGAATGCTAGCAGGATGTAAAGCCTTCTCTACAACCAGACAGGGACTAGGAAGAGAAGTGGCCAAATATGGTACTGCTTCAGCATCCCAAAATGCCTTTGCAGATACATGTGCCTGAGTAGCAGCAAGTATTCATCACCACACAGGACAGGATTACAACAGAGAAACTTTTTGATGCTGCATTGTTACTGCAAAAACTACAAGTAGTTGCCTCCCCCCTGCCCTTTTTTTTTTTTAATTAAGATAGTGTCTTGGAAAGTCCCAACGTGATAGCTAGAGGAGGCTCCTTCAGCACTAGTGCAACTGAGCCCCTGCCAGAGGCTCCATCTGTTGGCGCATGTGAAGAAGCAAGTCTACACAGCCCTGCTTTTGGAAGGGTTTCACAGCTTGTGCAGAGCTCCCTGGTGCTGCAAGACGACAATTGCTGGCATCCAAATTAGCAGTTAAAGGCCATTTGGAGTGGTCAGTGCTTCACTGTGGGCACAGCACATAAGTTAAATAAGGACAGAGGAGGTGAATTGTGTGGGATTGCAGTCCCAATGACTCTGACAATGGAGAAAAGAGTTAACAATTTCATTTTTGTGTACAAAATGGATCTCTGCCTGCCTTATCACAACAATGATTTGTACATCAAAGAAGAATTATCCTGACAAGAAGGAATACATAGACTTGGTGTTAGCTTTTTCCATTTGTACAGCTGGATTTCACAGCAACGTAGAGTAGAGATACTCAAATTATCCTAAATGAGAGATTGGGCACCAGAAGCAGTCATATGAAAAATAAAATACTTCTGAGGAAGACCTTCCCTTCTCTTTGTTATAGCTAGTGCTGCAGGTTACCACAACTGAGAAATTTCCCCTATTTTATTTCCTTTTCATGATGAGAGCAGTTTATTCTGAGCCAAACATAGCAATAACGAGAAAAACTATAACAGTTTAGTTTGAATTTGAGGGAGAGGAAAAGGGAAGAAGCTTTCTACATTTCACTGCCTGGGTCTCATGCCCCTGCGCAATACTGTTCTGAATAGATTTTATTTAAAGAATGGTTTAAACAGAACTGTCTGCAACAATTTGAAAACTAAATTAAGAGAAATTATTTTGTTGACCATTCGTACAATGCAGTTCAGTGTTTTGTGCCAAAACAGGTGGTTTCCCCCAAATCCTACTTACCTTAGACTCTTAAAGAAGGATGCTTCTCTAATTTAAAACAAACCAACCAACCTTTTCCCAGGTTGTAGGAAAAGTTCTCCACGGGTATATGAAATAATTTATTTTCCTATGTAACCATGCTTGATGGGTACTGGTTCTACTTTTTTGTGCTTCTGTGGATTTTAGAGGCATGGATAAAACTCTTTCCACAAGAAAGGGACAGGAATGGTGCCTAGCTGTGCTGCTGCTAAGTTTGGGTAAGTGCCATGGTTTAACCCCAGCCAGCAACTAAGCACCACACAGCTGCTCACTCACTCCCCCCCAACCAGTGGGATAGGGGAGAGAATCAGAAGGAAAAAGGTAAAACTCGTGGGTTGAGGTAAGAACGGTTTAATAGGACAGAAAGGAAGAAACTATAATGATAATAATAACAAGAATAAAATGACAATAATAATAATAATAAAAAAAGAATTGGAATATACAAAACAAGTGATGCATAATGTAATTGCTCACCACTCAGACTGATGCCCAGTTAGTTCCCAAGCAGTGATCTCCCTAGGCCAAGTCCTCCCAGTTTATATACTGGGCATGACATCACATGGTATGGAATATCCCTTTGGCCAGTTTGGGTCAGCTGTCCTGGCTGTGTCCCCTCCCAACTGCTTGGGCCCCTCCAGCCTTCTTGCTGGCTGGGCATGAGAAGCTGAAAAATCCTTGACTTGATATAAATACTACTTAGCAACAACTGCAAACATCAGTGTGTTATCAACATCCTTCTCATAATGAATCCAAGGCATAACACTATACCAGCTACTAGAAAGAAAATTAACTCTATCCCAGCTGAAACCAGGACAGTAAGTGTTGTGCTGGATCTGAATTGTGGGCTATGCCAAGGTATGTTTAAAGAAGGTGATGTTCATTGGTTGATCTACTTCACCTAAATATCTTTAGGGGATATAAATAAAGAGAAAGCAAAATAAGTTAAAACATAATCTAACAAGAGGCAAAATTAGCATTGAAGGTTATCCCATTTTTCAATTATGTTATCATTTTTATTTAAGAACAGTTTAGAAGTGATGCCAAATTAACTCTTTGCCCAAATTAACCCTAAATATCTCTCTCTACTGAGAAAAATGAATGCCATTATCTACAGTCAGTAAGAAAATGGAGAGAAAATTGCCAAGAGCCATGTAGCTTGATGGTGAAAGAAATTCAGCTCTCAGGCTTGAGGGCTATAGGTCATTAATAGAAGTTTTGCACAATGAAATAGTGAAAGTACAATTTCTGCTTAGCAGTAGTGACAAGTGTGGGGGAAAGCTTGGCATATTAAGGCAGATGCATAAATTCCACTCAGCTCTTTGTTCTTTTGTTTCCCAACATTTGTTGAATTCTTCCCACTTTCCATGGTTTATTTAAGAGCTCTTGCAGATGTTTTAGATTTCTTCTAATCACAGTTAAGCACTACTTACATTGTTTTTTTAAAAACAATATGCAATATATAATTTTGTATTAAGCTCCATTTTCCAAAGCCTATGTTCCCCTGTGCCTTTTGTTCTCATATGTTACCCATTACAAAAATGGGCTTGTTAACCAGAAATTATTCCACAAATGTTTTCAAGCTTTGATCATTCTGTCTGTCTGTAGACATTTCATCTACCTCTGTAGCACAAGGATCCTGTGTGGAATTATGGTCACTAGTATATTTGCTGTTTCATGCTTTGCCTGAAGAAAAACTGTGATAACAGTTCAGCATTGCTTGCTGAAGAAGAGGTGAACAGTAGTCGTGGTGTGGGATCAGGTGATGGAGCACAAGCAGCAGCTTTTCTGGGCATAGGACCAGCTGACATCGCAAGACATAAATGAGGGAAATCAGAAACACTTCCTGGAGAACACCACTTTTATTGCTTTCCTCTGCATATCCCCACAGCTGGGTAGTGCAAACAGTATCTGTGGCTGTGAGTTAGCGATGCAGGAGCATTGTATGTCCCTGTGCTCCCTGTCTAGGAAGAAGGCACTGACTTTGTGCTCTGCTGTAGCCCAAACCCTGCCTTGAAGACTCTGCAGGTTTCAGACTACCTTCATGCCAGAGAGGTGCTAACAAATCAAAAGAGCTTTGAGAGGAGGCAAGAAGCCTGGAGCAACATTAACAAAGCTAATTTGGCTTGTGAAGCTGAGTTGGACTGTGAGCAGCAGCTGGGAGAAAAATCCTCCAGATATCCATCATATGATGATGTTTTCCTACTTTCTTCCTTCCTCCTTCCCTTCAGTCTCTCAACTACTTTCAAGCAAAGCCAAATTAAGTGGTCCCAAGCACCAGTATGCCAGAAACACCAGTTAGGATTGACAGAGCTTTTCTCTTATGTTCTGTCCACAGGCAAGGAACAAATGGAAAATGAAAAAGTGAAGTTTCACCCCAAATCACTTCCTGAAACAATCTCTTCCTCATCAACTCACCTCTCTCCTGTCAGCAAAGAGAGAGTGTGAACAGATGAATGTGAGCAGGAAATGCTTTCCAGTCACTCTCACAGTGATCAAGTGCAAAGGCAGCAGAAAACAGGAACTGTCAGCACTAGTAGGCACAGCTAAGTGAAGAGGAGCTCTGTAGAAGAGCCTGGGGAGAGCCTGCAAACTCACAGTCAAATCATCACCAGAGCAAGTGGAGAGCGAGCCCGAGATTGCACAGCACAACATATTTAGGTTTCTAGTGACAGCACTTTTTTGCTATCAGTAAACTGAATCTCATCTGTCATGGCACTTGCCCAGTAGGTGGGACATTTCTTTAAATCCCAGGATCTATTCCCTGGTGAAATGGTGCAATCAAATTGGAGAACAAAGCCATTGAGTTGTCCTTTATGGTCTGGTACACAATCCAGAGGAAGCAGATACTGTTCTGTCCCTCAAAAGCCATATACAGCACTTGCAAGGGAAGAGGCAGTACTGTTTTGCATGAAGTTTCAGACATACCTGCACTGCATGTAAAGCGAGTGGCTGTGTAAGAGAAGTTTGCCTGACATATTCTGGAAGCAAATAGGATTGAGAAAATCTCGACGCCGATTTTTCTCCGTTTAGCACAGGCCCGTATGTTAAGAAAGGTACTAAGCTACTAGCAAAGTCATCTGGACTCTCTCCCTCAGCTATTTCTCTCCATGGTTCCTGGAAGCAGCTGTTTATAGAGGGAGGATGTGCTGCTAACTCATCCAAACAGTAGGCCTCCTGCAAACTTTTAAGAGGTCTCTGCCTGTAGCAGGCATAATTTTCCAGACCTTGTTAAATGTTATTCTGGGCACTGGCCTATACCCTTGAGAAATTCCTTAGTGAGCAGATTATAAGGGCAGCCAGTGACCCAATAACCTTCATTTTCCTGGGATGATGCAATGGCCAATTCATGCTCAGGAAGTACAGCGGGCTGAGCAGAACATGAAATGAACTGCTGAAATTCCCAGGTCAGTGTTTTGTTTCCATGCCATCAAGGGTAAGATTTCAAAGTGTAGAACGGTCCTTTAAGTTCTCTCTTTTATGAGGTCAGGCTAAATGCTTCCCTTTTATATATGAAGAGAGGGTGATCTTTGCCAGAGTCCACACTGGGTTTGCTCTTCTTTTGATTTCTGCTTTGGTCAAGAGCTCTGTGTAGCAGGAAATGCAGCTTTCAACAGCAGTTCAGGCTTTGCTGGAAAGTGGCCCCTGCAAGAAACAGTGGGCTGCAGAAGCATTGAAGCAATTTAGCAGCAGCAGCAGAGAGACACTTCACTGCAACCACACTCTGTCTGCAGGCTCTATCACTTAAATGCCCTTCCTTTCTACCCATCCTCAATTTCAAGACTCTATATTTGATTTTGGGCAGTGAATATCATGAATGAAGGAATAAAAGAAAAAAGCTCTGAAGAGCTGGCCAGGCTGCGAGAGAAGGGTAAAGATTTCAACATAAACCTGATTGTGAGGCAGTGAAGGGCAGGTTATAAACACCCAGGATTGCGTGAGAGAAATCCTATAAGATATTATATAGCCCCGTTTCCATCTTCTTGATTTAATCAACTACAGTTGACTTGACAAGAACAAACAACTCCCAGGACAGTCTACAGGGATCTCCAGGAAAGCATTAGAAAGTATATTAAAACTGGTAGATTGGATGAAAGCACCGGAAAATGTTTTCTATTGGTAGTACTTGCAATAGCAGAGAAATTAACTGGATGCACTAACACACTTGCACATGGTTTGGCTTGACTGCAGACACAAGCAGGGACCTGACGTCTGTACTAGAGGGAGTGCTTTTAAGAACAGCAGCCAGCAGAAGTGGCTTAGACACTAACTCCAGCCATGCAGAGCCATTGTTGTATTTGACCTTACAGTATGTCTCACATGATGCATGCTTGAAAAGCACGTCATGGTGAAATACAGTCCTACTGGAGAAAACACAACATTGTGCTGGAACACAGTTCCCAGAATGCTCAAATCAGTTTCCACAGACTGCAGTAATCTAGGCAATTGTTTAGATTAAATGGTTCAGGCTGATTAACCTGTAACCCTAGCACTGGTTTCCCATCACAAATTTCAGTAATACTTTGTAAGGGATAGAGACAGGAGGGCCCTGAGGCGAAACACTTCCTGTGACTGTATAAGCCTGTTTCTCGTTCTTGATGTCAAAAGCAGGTTGATTTCTACTCCCTTCTAGCCGTACTTAAAAGGCTAGTCCAGAATTCCCTTCCTCCCTAAACTAATTCAGGATCAATACATATCAATTCCTCTTATGCCAACAGTGCTGTGAATTTAAATAGCTGTCTCCCAAATCTGCACTTACCTTCTTGCTCTTTTTATGCAGAGGAGCCATATCTGCTCTCAGACTCTTAAGCTTAAACAAAACACTTCTCCCTTCAGCTCCCAGGACAGACTCTCCTTTCCCTTTTGACTTCAGAATTTCTGCCCTTTGAAATGCTGTCTTTTGACAACTTGAGATTTCTGATCACAGAAGAGTTTCTGTAGGGAAAAAAAAGTCATCAGGGCATTCAGAACTGGCACATACGAGTTTCTTCTGCAGGAACTAGCTTCTTTACAGGGCTCCCTGGGGCTCTGTGGAAGCAGTTAGGCTGAAGAGCTGCCAAGTGGGTTTTGAGCAGATGCCTTTTTCTTTGAAAATCCAAATGAAACAACAGGAACTTGCTGCCGATGGACGGGGCTGGACATAAGACTGGACAAATACTGCTAATGTAGTAGAATTTTCCGGAGACCATATAACATATGTGGAAACAAAGCTGCAGTGGGATGCAAGATTTCTCCTTAGGGCTGCAACATTAAGAATAGTCTGTTCTTAGTCCAGAGGGAAACAAAATCAGAGAAATTTTATCCCAAGTAGTGAACCAAAAAATGCCAGGCATTTTCTGGATGTCTGTGTTATTACAGGGACCAGCCAGGGATGAGTTATTTGTCTTTGAGCTATACAGCTGTTAAAGTTCTAAGAAATGAAGTCATGGCTTTCAACATGCCCCAGTTATAGCATGTATTTCTGTTTGAACTCTGAAGGCGGCCTGGACGCTCAGAAATGCATGGATGTCTCAAAAGCCACCACCTACTTGTCTGCAAGATCAAAAGGGACCAAAGCAACATCTAAGTTTACCTAATTTTAAACATGATTCTGTAATTCACCATCAATAGTGTCACTGCAGGTCTGACTTACCCTTTCAACACTGCCATTTTTACTGGCAGGGAACACCTACAGATAGTATAACCCCTGCTTGGAAGCAAATACCTGAAACAAGCCTCAAATAGTCTGCTTGCTGTCTCAATTTATGTATTTTTAGAGTTTTGCTAGGAATTTGAAGGTAACCCCGCATTTACCTGTTACAGGAAAATCCAAGTATAGCCCCCCAATCCTTATGCTGTTTCCCTTTTGCAACATGATAGAGATGCAGCAATATCTTTCATTGTGTCTATAAAGGGATGGAAAGCTGTTATCTCATGTTGTGCCCCCCTGCTCTTGCTCACAGTGAATTCTTTTTTCTCCAGCACAGGATTTAGAGTTGCCTGGACTGTGCTGTTTGGCAAGCCCCATTTTCCAGTACACATTCACACATATCCAAAGCTGTGCAGGCATCTCAATTCCATTGCAGTAATGTGACCCACCAGACTTAGAGAGACCTCTCTGCAAATCCCAAAGCCACTTCCTAACCTGTGCCTGCCTTACAGTCCCAGAAGAAAAGAATAGGCAACTTTCTATTCTGTACCCGGCAGCTTTCCCTCCATGCAAAGGCAATTAGTGTATTAGGAACCATCCAGCATATTAAGCAGGGAGGAAGGGTGTGAAACAACACAATAAAAGGGAATACCTGTCATCTTCATTGACGGACATTATGAATCTACATGAGGACCAGTGTGAACTCTTAGGCTAACTAATACTGTTAAAAAAGGACTACAGGTTGAACATTCTCTTTTTAGTGGGTGCCACCCTTAAGATAGGGAAGAAGATCTGAATAGGCTCTGACCTCTTCCAAGGTGGGTGCACTGGCAGCCTGTTTTGTTTTACAAAGCATTTAGTCTAGGAGATATTCAGCATTCTTAAGAGTTTTTCCAGTTCTAGGAGAGGAATAGGACACCTCTTTTCAGATAACAAGATCTTGGACAACCCAAAATATGAGTGATTTGGTCATGTAATAAAGAGCCACTCCCATAATTTGGAAGAGATCTCAGATAACTCCTGAACAGTCAAGAAACTAACCAGAAAATCCTCTCTGTGGCTTGAATTGCTGGGCTACAGGATCTGGAAGCATCACAGGCATGTCACAACAGTGGTTTGGCTTGAGAATTACCCTAAATAGCCTTATTATCATCACCAAATGACAGAAGAGGGCAACTGGACTGCAAGCCAAGCACAACAGAATGACCAATGAAGCTGTTTTTCTGAGGTCTTCTTTTTCATATTTTCCCATATTTTCTTTGCATTTTTTCCCCCACAGTTTTCATATGTGAAATCTCAGTAACACAAAGTCCCAGATCAGAAGAGATCAGCAATATATATAAGAGATCAGCTAGAACAGCAACATGTTCATACTGAAGTTCTCATTCACTTTCATTTTTCTGAGGCAACCCCCCCCCATACTCAAAGTTATGCTGGCACATAAACATTTAGCTAAAATCACTACTGATTTCATGAAGCAAAAGTTCAGTCTAAGCTTGAAGAATATATCTGATTTGTTTCCTAACACTCCTATGTTTCAAGTCATAACACAGATATTCCTACAGTGTCTGGGTTGTTTGAACTCACTTATTTTTAAATCTATTTAAGAGAACGTGATTATTTGTATTTATTGACCATACATATGAGGGGACAAATTCAGTTCCTGTACTGTACTTTCATGAGTTTAGAGACTGAGTGTCCTGCAGTAATGACAGTTGATAAATACCATTGGAGGATTTGATTTTGATTTGCAAGAGATACTGTTTCTGATTTTGGTAATAAATCTTTAAGTTAAAACCCCTGTTTTCTCCACAGATAGACATGATTGTGACTAAACCTACACGTTCTGACACATACTGACTTTCAAGGAAAAAAGCCAACCATGAGCAGATGAAAGCAGGCAAAACCAATAACCAAAAAGAGAAGAGAAATAAACATTCAGCTGAAGTCTGCAATGATTTCATGAGACAAAAGTTTAGTCTAGACTTGAAGAATATACCCATTTTGTTTCCTAACACGCCTCCATCTTAGGTCATAACTCAAATATTCCTACAGTGACTGTATTGTTTCAACTCACTAAATTTCAAATAACAATAAAAACCAATCTTTAAATTGTTAGTAAAGCAATGTGCTTTCCCCCTCAGTAAAAGATAAAAAAAGTTTCTCAAGTATAAGCATTTAATACACGCTTGAGCTACTAGAGGTTTCACACCAACTTTGCCATGCATGCCACTTATTTTTTTCTTCTAAATAGCTAACAATTTACACAGAAAAAGTAAAACTAAATATAACCCTCAGACTGGATCTCAAAACTGTGCTAGCAGTTTAGAAATATAGTGTCATTTCAACTCATATATTGTTAAAAAAAGCAAACAAAAGATGAATATTTAGAAGAGACAAAATATTCATGCTTATATAGCTGAAGGCAAAGAGTAGGTAATTGCAGACAGACCGGAATCATTAGTGTGGCATTCTTAATGTCCAAGTCTCACGTAACTGCAGATGACTAAAAGCATCTCTGAGTAAACTTCAAAACTGGTTCTGTGGCTAAAAGTGTCACACTAAAGGCTTCAGTACCTCAGGATTTTAATCATATTTTGCAGGAAGCTTTGGCAAAGCAGGAGGCTGATTTAAATAAGCTGCAAGAGCTTTGTCGAAAGTATTAAAGCTGTCACTTCTCTTGTAGAAGAAGTCAGAGAAAAATGCTGCTTTAAGTCCTTACTGACTGAAGGAGAACTGAAGGTGGTGCCTTAACAGAAGTGGTTACAACATAAGGCAAAGCCAAGACACTGAGCAGAGATTCTTGCAGATTAAATTCAACTCTGGAAGACAGGATGTTTGTCTAAAGCATTGGCAGTGAAAGATGGTTGTTCTTGGCACTAATCACAATCACTGTTTAAGTCCCTCTGCTATACAGTTACCAAAAAAGAATGCATTTGGTTTCTCTGTAACTGACAGAGTGCAGAAACATTAATGTGAACAATAATGTAGACCAGTTAGTAACTAGATGGGAATATAAATATTAACCCTTTCCTAGATATGGCTACTACTGGTCTTGGATCACAGGAACTTGACTGGCTATTACATTCAGTGCAACCTGCTCTGTGGATTTGAGCAAACCATCTCCCTTCCTGCAACATAATTTTGCCATCTGTAAAATAGGAGTGACTAATTTGTAGTGCTTTATGAACCACAAATAAGAAACAGTCTCTAAAAGCAGAGTATTCTTATTAATACTTGAAACCCACTATTGTGATCTTGGGATGGATATGATGGAGAAGGTGGTTCTAACTAGTAGCATGCAGTAAAGCATACGGGCCATGCATTGTCTCTTTAAGTGTCTGAAACACTGTCATTTAGGAAATCCATTAAGCATGGGCTTAATCCCATTTAGGTCAAGTTGAGGTAACTGTATTGCAGACAGATTATGAAGGAATTTATTTTTTTTAAGATACTGTAAGTATGTTTTTTCAAAATGCTCTAAGTATGTGCTACAGCATTTGGTGAACTGGGGCATAAATACCTTTTCTGTTTCAGGAGCAAGGCTGATGAAACTATTATCTAGCAGGACATCCTTAATAAAATGCCATGTATTTATTGTCAGACTGGAAAACGTACAAGACAGTACAAAAACGGATTTATAATATACCCACTGCCCCAGAATCTGACCACTCTTTCCAAGACTTAATCAGACCAACAGTTCAGTGACTTATGTTCAAGTATTTTAATCAATAACTTAGAATATACAATGCAATTTGAATGCAGAGATCATCAACTATAATGCTGGAAGAAACCTCTGTATTAACCTTTTTACTTGGTCAATTGCACCTTACAAAATACAAACAGCCACAAAGATGACCGATTTTGAACCATATTCAGAGAAGGTGGAGTGTAGTACAGGCAATTATTCTAAAACAAAAGGATTATACTAACAGCCTAGAAAGTACCCAACATTGATCTGCGTGGGATTGAAGATTCCAACCAGTATTATTAAATTTAGTACTTTAAGAGAAAGAACTGTATTAAGAAAATAGCCAGCAACAGTTTTTCACTGTCCTAATGCAGTTATCTTTTCCACAGACTTCAAAATGCTTCTGAGACTGCTAAATTAACATTTGATTTGGTACCATTAGTGAATTTTCATCTTCAAAAGTTCCGAACTTCCAAACTTAATGCTCCATGTATATTTTTAATAAAGAGATTTTGACTTTATAGCAATACCAGTTATGGGTAAACATGCCAAAAGAAACTCTCTTCACCTGGGATAAACCCTCACAGTGGACATTTTAGGATGCTAAGAAGTCACCAGCCCCTACTATCCACTTTAAAAATAAACAGATATACTTAAAGAAAATAACCAGTAGGGAAATAAAGTCATGTTTGTTATATAAGCTTTACATTATCCAAATTAGGCATGGATAAACCCCACATATTAGTATTTCTCCTGTGACACTAGACATAACTGACTGACTTGCACAGGTGGAAAACTTAGTATGTAAATTGTTAAAAGGTGCTTGAGGAAGAAAGAGTCCAGTTCTCATAAATGCTCAGAACAAAAGAGAAAGGGAAAAGCAAAGGAACTTGTAAAGAAAGATAAGGTCAAAAGGGACCCAAGCATGTAAAACACTGTGGTTTAAGTCTTTAGGCATTACTGCGCAAGCACAAAGAATTAACTTCCCTAGAGTCTCTAAAGTAGTGCCTAGAATGTTTTCAACACAAATTAAAATCGTGCTGCACAGAAAATAAGAATAGACAGCAAACTCACCAAATGCTTTTTTCTAGTAGTTTAATATATCTATGTTAAAAAATTTTAATAGATATTTTAAAATATTTTAGCCAAAAACATGCCTAGGGCCTCTTTAGCTTCCATTTAAATATTCAGCTAATCAACCCTAAAAGATGAGCTTCTTAAGTCTTGTTTCTGTCACGGAGAATACATGGAGGAAAGCTACCATATAATCAGAGACATGGTATACACATCTGGTGATGGATCCACTTGATGAGCACACAGAATATCAAAAAGATCTCACTTTGACATGAATGCAGTCATGCCAAAACAGCCCCTGCTGGTAGCAACATCCAACTAGTTAGAATGCAACTGATCAGTAGCAAGATTTCTGGCATAGATTTCATATGGAGAATTGACGTAGCCTAACTGTACATACACACACAGAGTTATATCTGACATTGAAAAATGTTGAATGAAATGGAAATCATAAAATATATACAAGCAAAACTAGCTTTCCCCCCCAAAAAACCCCCAACATCACCAAGCATCCAACAGCCTTGAATAAGCGGTGTTTGACTTTTGTATATTTATATGAGGTTAACGTACTTTATTTTAAGGATATTGACTGGTCACTGACATATATCACAAAGTAAGCATTCATAGTTTTGTCTATGCAGCAGAGCTTTAAATAGAATATTCTCCTCTATCACCTGGGAATTCTGCCTTTTCCCAGCCTTGCAGATAGATACAACTGCTGCCTTATTTTGCTTAAGGAGCAAAATGATCCTTTGTATGATAATCAGTGCAACACGTCACAAATACCTACACGCAGAAAAAAAGGAATTCCTTCAAGGGCTTATTCTTGGTGAAGACAAAAATAATATGTATTATTTATTTTTGTGGCCAGGTAAATACTATACATAATGGTGTGGCAGCATGACTACAAACTCCTTTGTGCCTTTCTTGGGGTTAAAACTTTTAAGAGGAAAGGAAAACATTAAAGTAAGTGTTCAACCCCCTGGGAACTCCAGCATATAATTACAAAACTGTCTTGAACAGAAGGTTCTTTCACTGCAACTAACTGGACTAATTTGAGAAAAAACAGAAGTCTTTACCGCTTTATTAATTTTAAAAAGTTTAAAAAGTGACAAAATAGCACTTATTTGTAGCTCAATAAATGACAGATCGTAATCTTTAGGCAAAATGAATCATGTTGCCAGATATGAACTCTCATGGGTATAGCATTTCCACACCGTAGAACGTGGGGTTGCTTCAGCCTGCCCCTTGAACTGGGCCATGTCTAGTTTAGATTGATTCTCTTCTTGTTAAATTTCTCTGGCACTGAAACATTGCAGCCCAAAACTCCTCTGCAGTATCTGCTTTATACAGTGGCTAGGCAGATCACACAGAGCTTGGCACAATCTTTACCGTGCCTTCAGGAGACCTCTCTGTAGCTCACAAGCAGCAGGCTGAAAACAGCAATACACAAAGTTCAGGACTTGAGTTTGTTGACTCCAACTAGGCAGTATCAGACTCAGGGGCCTAACCTGATACCAGGCAGTTGACATAGGGGATACTCTGCTCTGCCAGAATTATTGAAACTACCAGCTACTGATGAATGCTGCTTGTGTTGTGCCTCAGTACCAGGTCCTCCTGCCCAGCGCTGACTGAAGTGGTGCAAGTTTGGCAGTGCGTGCCCCTGACCACTGTGATGAAAGTAGGGATGGTGCCTCTTGGGCTGAAGTACACCTGCGTGGCTCCAGCCAGTGCTGCGTGCACTTAGGGACATTCGCTCGAGGATCTCTGCATGGCTCTCCACTGAACGATGCATTATGCCAAGGAGAGTTCACACATTAAAGGAAGAGTAAGTAGCTCATGAGCCAGATCCAGTCTGTGCATCTGTCTAACTCCAAACTGATTTATCAGACTTCATTGCAGGTACTCTGATCAGGCAAAACAGCAATTTGTAACAGACTTGTAACACACATGACCAAACAGTTTCTCCATTTGACATCATAAATTTTGTGCCACGGAAATGTGTTGTTCCATTAACATTAACAACCACAATGTATGTTAATGTATACTACTGTGAATACGGAAAAGCAGGTTTCAGGAATCATGACAATTAATGGCTGGACAACTCTGTTAATCACGATGCAGTTATATAAGGACAAAACTTTTATAGTATAAGGCATGAAAAAAAAAAAAAATCCAAACCCAGAGATTAAAAAAAAATGTAGGGAAGATAAATGTAGTGATGGCACATGCCATACTCCTGGGGTGAATATCTTATCAGTTTGGACTGATTAAAAGCAAAAATGTGCTCATGAGCTAAACATATTTACATTGAGGAGGTTTCTAGATTATGTATTCATCCCCTCATTAGGAGTTAAGTAATGAAGATGCAGAAAATCAAAGGGAAAGGGACAGATGAAACAAGAGTCTAGCCTTCAATTTTTGCTTTAAAACTTTTCTTACTTTGAGGCTTCTGATGTAGAAGTTTAGACAAATGATAAAATGTTCAACTTATTTTCTGAGTAGTTGGGGAAACAACACTAGACTATTTGTACACAAATGACTTTGAGGCATTTTGCTTTTAATTTGCATACAATTCCTTAAAGTGAATTCCACATGAAGAAGGGTGAGATACAACAGAGCTCGTTTACCATTTCACAAGTTAACAAAACAAAGTAAACATCTGTCCTTCTTATTAACTAGCTTCCATCCCTTACTCCAACTTGTCACTTCCTGCTGCAAGTGTCCATGCCGAATAAATGCATGGACTAGTTCCAAACTCCACAGATGTTCACATGTGGACTTCAGTCATAATACTGCAAATTATAACAGCAAGAAAAAAACTGAAACAGAAAGACTTTAGATGAGCTTATATTCTCTTAATGTTTCCCAAATGAAGACCCAAAATTCAGAGTAAAAAAATACTTCAGTTGTTCAGCTCAGCTACTCATCTGACTGTGGTTCCTCTGTGGAGCACATAGCTAAGGAGAAAAAAGAACAATACTTCCTGTCAAATAAGAGGGGGCATTAAATCAGAAATAGAGAGGTCTCAAAATAACTGTGCTAAAATGGACTTCCCAAACATATTTATCTGGAACACAAGTGGAGCATACTCTTTCCTTCTACATACTGATAAAGTTTTCTAGCTATACAATTTCCATACAGAGTTGCATTTGACCAGGCTTTTGGCTTCTTTCAAACTGGCAAATATCATCCTGATCAAAATACATTTCAACAGTATTATACCTACAATAAAATATTGGTATGGTGCTAAGGACAGCATCATCTTTCTTCATGATTTAATGAGACCAAATAATAGGTTAAACACAGGTTGAAAGGGAAGCAGTAACAAATCTGTCTTGCAGATCTTTCCAGAAAGAGATGGGAATGTGAGGCTATTCAGGTAAAAAAAGAGAAAGAGCCATAAACCGCAAAGATGCTGGACCTACGAACTGCAGCAGAAAATCCCTATCACTAGAGCTGTCTTTATTTAGGTCTTACAGCAATAAACACCAATTTAGCCTTCTGCCTAGAAATTTACAGGAAGCCTTTTTTTTTGGTGTAGGAATTCTTAAGACTGAGATTCTGTGACACTGCTAACAGTGAATTGAGTGGAAAAAAAATCAAATCAGTTGTGCTGAAGTGGAAAATTACAGAACAGTGAATTGCATGTCTCTGATAGTAAACATTTGCATACACACACAAGCCTACAAGTCACAGCACATCTGTTGATGCCAGTGATTCCATTTGGGATTTGCCAATTTTTTCCTCATGACTGTGGATTCTCCAGCAGCTCTACTGAGTCTGAAATATGTCAGTACCAGAGAAGAGACTCTAACAATAAAAATCTTTGTACGCTTTAATATTTATTAATTCTCTAGTCATTTTTTGCTATATATTGAACACTAGTGTGACAAAATTCCTGATAATTCTATCTCATGCAGGTAACTTAAATGAGGAGTTAGCACTATCTAAACTGGTAAACCTACCACTAGGGGGGGGTTACTTTTGAGTCTACAAGACAAGTATTTCTGCAACAATGACAACTAGGTGGGTATGCATGTAACATAACAGGCTCAGCTGAATGTACTTGGCAGGCATCTAAATCACAGCACAGCCTTCAGACGGACTAGACTGGCAACATCCTTTGACCTAAATAGACTTGACGTTGTTTAAGAGGGGTTGAGTGGAGTTGCAGGCATGTTGGAAATTGTTGCTAGGAGAGATGGTGTTTCTGTAGTTAGTCAAATAGTTTAGCTTTTGCTAGTTAAAGTTGCTGTGATTTGTGTTCTTTCTTTGACAGGGTAAAATGTGTTACTCACTCTACCCATATTGCTATTGTTTAGGTCACAACAGAGATATTGAGAGCATACCGTACCTTTCTGCAGTTGAAGACAAAGATTGCTGATAGATTGCTGCTATTCCTTCTCTGCAATTCCTTGGTGAGTACATTTTCATCAATACCAACTATGAAAACAAATTCCCTAGAATCCAGATTTTTTAAAAATATATTACAGGAAGTCTACTTGTAAATCACTTATTCTTTTCTCCTACAATACCCACAGGTTTCAAAACAAAAGAATTATAAATGAAATTATTAAAAGAATAGCAAGACTTGTGATAGTCTTTTGCTGTACTGGGCATTTCCCTTTTTTAACTAACATACATTCTAACAGAAATCCCACAGTACAAACCAGATAACTTCAATTAAAAAACAAAATGCAAACTATTCAGTCTAATGTTAGAGCATGTGTATGTGTGTATAATACTGTAAAAGTAGTCACACATTAGAGGTATATAATTGAAACAGCATTTTCCTTCATGAACCTGCTATTATTGAGGCAGTGACAAGGTTTCCATTTCTTTGTTTTCTGAGCTCTTTAAAGAATGGCTATTGCCACATTTTGTAAACCTAAATACTGTACAAGCAGAAGCTTGTTAGTATCAGGTAAGGAGTAATACTACTAGTGCAAACAGGTGCAGAGACAATTCCTCCAGTTTTGGGGTGAACGAGCTATATAACACTGAAAGAGGACAGGCATCTTCTTCAGACCCACACTCATGCGTGTTTCTCCACTCAGACATACATCCTTCTCCATCTTGGTCTTCTTTTTACAAGGGTAGTTGGGGGAGAACCACCAGCTCATGTGATATTTATCATATGAAAGATTTCTTGACTGTTTTCCTATTAATATTATGAATGTTTTATAACAAGTCAAGGAACGATAAATACCTCAAGCATCAGGAAAGTGACAATAATACTGACTTAGTATCTTTAGTAAAAAGTGAAACATTCTCTCCTGAGTCAAGAAAGGAACAGGAATGATGAACCTAACACTGTACCATTATTTGATCATCATGCACCTCAGCTGACCAGATGAGAAAGAACAAGTGTTTATTGCCCTCTGCTCATCCAAAGTTACGACAGGCAGTTTATTTAGGTAAGTGCTTGGCATACCAGAATGTTGTCAGAGCAGTTCTCACTGTACTGTCCCCCTTTAGCTTATTTCTTTAAAAGACAAGGGGAAAAAAAAAAAAAAAAAAGGAAAAAAGGAAAAAGAGAAAAAAAAAGAAAAAGGCCAAAAAAAGAAAAAGAAGAAAATCTCAGCAGGTTAACCCTCATCTTCTCTGAGCTCTGTAGGTAGAAATTTGTATTGCTGTTGGCGGATCTGAGCCAGTTTTTTCCTTGCCTCTTCCAGCTCTCTTTCCTTCTTCAACATTTCTTCTTGGGCTGCAATGATCTAGAAAACAGAAGCATGAATTATGACAACAAGGAATACCGTCTGTACAACAAGATTTCTTTCTCCATGACACCAGTCACAGCTAGCCTTGAGCATTCTCCAGAGAAGCACCAAGTTTTAATTACTTCAGCAAGAATTGCTCGAATTTTTTTACATTCCAGGACTACGCCATCAAGAACAGTATCATATTCCCACTTGTTTCTTAAAGAGAACTAAAAAAAGAAAAAAAGAATCTACCAGCATAGTTTTACCATACATCCATGACAGATTTTATAGTGCTGTGCTCCCCCAACATTCATCGGGGTGAGGGGTTAGCACATGTAGTAAAATTGAACACTCATTACTGCAGGTATCCACAGTATTTTCCTGCATCTCAAAATGCCAAAGGAAAAATGACAGTACTACAGACATGCAGAAATGATAAATTTAAGTATCTTTTAAGTAGTGACCACAGTATGTGGTGTTCCTCATTCACAACAGTGAATCCAGAAGTTGGTACAACCTCAAAGCCTTGGAATCTATTTTTAAATACTGTTATTATTTCCCCATATTTATTATGGTCACAGTAATGAAGTGTCATCAGTTCTTAACTCTCACTCTCTATTTCTTTGATTATATACATAAAAACTAGTGTTCCATTAAGTTTTGGGAATATTTAAAGTACATAAGAGGAGTTTGAAAAGAACCATTAACTTAATCAGAACAAACATAAAAGATACTGGACAATGGTAACTGCTATTATGGTAAATGCTCAATGAAGAAGTGCAGACATCTTACAGCATATCACTTTGCTGTTCCATCAGTGGTTACCTAACAGTAAGGCATTAAGTAATTTATCATAGATTTCTACATAGATTTGTCCAGCCTGCAATGCAGCAGATGGACATTGTAACACTATGCTACATTTCTGTGATAGTTTTTCTCTGCTTTACTTCTTGGGTGATTGTACCAACCTGAGCAATGCCACCCACAAACTTTGTTTTGACCACAACGTCATCATCCTCTGCTTTCCCAAACGCTGCTTTTTGGGCCGCCCTGACAAGATTGTCTGATGCTCGCTTGACAGCATTCCCTGCAGCCTTTGGAAAAGACAGAAGAAATTTAGTAATAACAAAAATGCATAACTAACATGGATTCATGTAAGCATCAAAACTAAAACATCTTTGCTTGACTACACAGGAAAGGTGTGTTTTGTTTTGTTTTTCCCAGTGAAAAGCAAATTAATCTTTCAAAATCAATGGTACAGAGAGGAACACAATTCCTTTATTTAAGAAGCTGGAAGTTGGGAAAGTCACAGATGAGATTTATTTGTCCCCCTACTCTGAAATAAGACAGTGGATGAAATCACAAGTTATGTTATGCACAACACTAATAAGTTTGGGGTTTTTTTTTGAGGAAGAAGAACAGAAAGTGAAAGCTAAAGTATAAAGTATAAAGAAACATTTTAAGGCAATGAAGTTTTAAATTAATAGACTTTCATCAGGGCAAATTAGCCACTTACACAGCCATGATTATCTCACATCTAAACTTTTATTTCCTTAAAAATTCTCAGATTTCTAAAGATAAACAGTCAAACATTTGTAATACATCTTTTGTTGTCTAAACCGAGTAGTGTCAGCAATTGTGCGTCAAAAGAAAAAGGTAACTAAGCTACCTGCATTGACAAAGCTATCTCTGCTATGCATATTAGCAGTAGAAATTCCACACTGCACACTCAGTAATGACCATGTCCACAGGCACTGGTGTAATGGATATAGAGGAGGATACCAGAGGAGCGGCCTTGGAATCTCCTACTGTGATGCCCATGGCAATGACTGGAAGAAGAGTCCCTGTCACAAACAAAATGCAAACCTCTCTTCTACTAAAGCTAAAAGATAGAGCTGGCACCTTTTTTGAAGCACTAAGGTCTTGGAGACCATTGGCTAGGAAATATCCTGTGCAGACAGGTGACGGTAGTATAGGGCTCAGCATCGTAAGATCTGGCACTGAATTTTCTCCAGCGTACTAAGAGCTGGTGAAAGTGGTGGAAAGCTGCCTCTGGGAGAAAAACAGTCCGTGGTTTAATGGGTACTGCACATGGTGGTGTAAATGAGATCTTTCATATACCACTGGCAGTCCTTTAAATTTGTGAGTCCCAGGTAAGTCTTATGTCTGATATTTTGTATTTTAAATTGGTTGCTACACCAAAATTGGACCTATGCCTCCTTCTTGGCTCTTACTGGAATCCTCCTCCTTTCCACCTCTTTATCTATTCATCAATGTCAGGACAGAGAGGAAAAGAAACTTCTGGGCTGATGTGGACTTAGCGCTAAGAGGGGTCACGGGTCACTCACTCTGAGGGACTGACTGGGAGACCTAGCTATGTTTGCTACTCAATTATACATACAAATACTGAAAGGTGGGCCCCCAAATGTATTTCAAGTGCTTTAGCAAAGAAACAGCTTTAGAGAATGGGACAGAGCACCATTCAAAGATATTTCCACCTCCTGAGCAAGAGGAACACCTAGATCACCTGTTACCATGGGTAAGTCTTCAGTGCACAGTGGAGTGCTATGGAGAGGTATCTTACTGAATTATGAAGAATTTAGTTGAGATACCAGAAGCAACATTTTATCACCACTCCTGCAGTAACATAGCCTGGTCAAAGTGACCCAAATTTATTGCTACTCAAACTGACTTCTGTATTGCTGCACAGTGGTACTTTGTACCAGGTACTCTCAAGAGCAACTGAATGCTTCATGAAGAGAAGGATGTGAATGGTTAAATCTTGCTAGAACCCCTGCACTGGGAAGGTGCCTGTCCTGTAAATTAAATTTGAGATGTGTGCTGCAGGAGTGGATTTGCATGTAATTCAGCTGTTTGTACTGTGTGGATTTAAACCTGCAGAAGCAGGTTGGGACAGACATAGGTACAGCTGTCCTAGCTTAATCTACTGCCCAGGAACTGTTAATTAGACTGTAAAGGTTTACATGGGGTCAAGGAGGACTGGATAAATTAAGAGGAGAAAACCACTGAGATTTACTAAAGATACAGAATCTGCATCCAGCTTGGGAAGTTCCTGAGTTGAAAATGGTTGGAATCTAACAACATAGTAGAGAATAGTATCATGTATGCTTATCCTTTTCTTACTTGCTTCCCTAAGCATTTCCTAGTGGCCACTGCTGGAATCAGGATACAGGCTGGACTTAATGAACTTTTGGTCTGATCCAGTAAGGCTGTTCTCGTATTAAATGCTAAACCCTAGTACCTAACAGCAAATCAGTCAACACCAACAATAAACAACATTAATGCCTTCACAATGGGCAGAAAAAGGGTAGTGTTGCAGCGTTGTGACAGGCAGTGAGAGAGAACAGTAGAAGAGTTCTCTGTCGCATGGTTCCTGATGTCCCCAGGTGTCATATGTGCTGAGAACACTGGTTCCCACACAGGCCACTAGCCAAGACAGCCTGCTCTCACATGCTGGAGACACACTGGCACTAGGAGGGGAAGCCACAATGGACCAGCTCTGAACCTCCCCCCCAGTCCTATTCCATATTTCCAGCTTCATCTCCCTTTCAGTTTAACTCTCTTCCCACCTGAAATGACCCAAAGACAAATTATTTGAAATTTGCTCTGCTCAGTCTGGAGCTCATCCAAAGAGATTGGAAACATTTCCATTTGTTTCATTTAAGTTTTAGAACAGACTCTGTAACAGTGCATTCCAAGTTAGCATTCATGGGAAATGCAGTTCCAATGTCTTCTCCCAAAGCTTGCAGTTGTTTGTGTGGTAGGAAACAGAAAACTAATATACTCAAACTCCTGAACTTAAGCTACTGATTAAAGCTATGCGAAAACATTTGTGTGGGGGCCAAAGCCAGCTGAAAAGCCTCAGTAGTTTTGGCAAATCCACCAGTAAAAATATTTGGTAGACATCAACTCACTGGTTGTGCTATCATAAAGGACATTATTTCCAAGTGCAAACTGCTTTTCCCTTCATTATTCCTTTTGGGACTAATATGAAGCTTGGTAAAGTGGCAAAGTTCAATTTCAGTCCGTGCTTAGGCTTGTTTCCTTTTCACATTCCCTTCCAGCTTTTCACATTCAATGTCTATTTAGTAATATTTGCCTACAGTGACTGAGTACCCTTAATTTCCTGGCAGAGCTGAGAAAACACAGTCTCTAGTACTTTATTTTGTTCGTGTTTCTATTATTTGTTCCACATTTAAAATTCCTTCAGACCCATCTTGGCATGTGGATATTAAAGTGCAGGTTGCATTACAGTCAGAACTATCTTCCAGTTACTGATACGTCCCCCACAGACCCTTCACAAAGTCAATCTATATGAATCTACTATAAAGCACTTAAAACCGTCTCATCCCTAGAGATAACATTACCACTGTTTTCTATAGAAACAAACAGATTTTTCCACACACTCATACATTTATTTTTTCCTCCTAAGTATTTAATCCATTCCTCTTGCTCACACAGATACTTAGTCATATGTATTTGTTGGACTTGGTTCTACCTATCCATACATGAACCGTTATACTGAATGTCCATTAGTAGCATCTGTACAAATAAGAGAAAAAGGGGAAATTTCACTATCACCAAAGACACTCCATGTTGATGGTATGAAAAAAGGAGCTGGAATAGTTCTTACATTCCAGGCTCAGCCTGCAGAACAGGATGTCAGAGAAGGCTGTAGTAATTTTTAAAATGAACACCCTTAAACAAAACTTCTGAAGACATTAGATTTTACCCGTTGTAGGACAGTGTTAATCCAGTAACAGTTCAGAGAAGCTCAATATGAAATGGATGGGTAATGTAAAAGGGAACCACTTTCATGTAAAAAAGTTAAATCAGACTTTAGTTGAGTGAGAAGTTGCATCAGTTTCTATTCTTGTTTTTGTCCAACAATGATTCTCCATTTTAGAAATGTTCTATCTACAATTGCTGTTTCTTGACTCCTAGAAACAAAGGAAAACTGACCACAACCCAGGCTGGCACTTAGGCAAGTACTTTGTTGAACATATGCATAATCTTGCAGAGGTCAGAAGGATTCTCATGTGCAACCAAGTTAAGTGTGCTTACCTGTTTGCAAGCTCACTGGGAGTCTAACTGAATGCAGAATAATTGCAGAGAAACCAACTCTACTCAGTTGCTATAGAAATGCATGTAGTAAACGTTCTCAGCTCATGTATTCCCGTGGCTTATCACGAGTATGAATCTATCAGTATTGCACCTAAACCAGGGCTTGGCACAGGCCAGTCAACATTTGCATCTCTGAACACCTTTTAAAAATGAAGAATAAAACAAGCAGTGAAGTGAGCTGTAGCTGCTGAATAATGACAAATGCACATCACTTCACCCTTGATAAATGAAAGTGCCCCAGAACCCCACAAGGAAAAAAAAACTGAACAGAATTCTGAAAATTCAAGAAACTATTCCTAAAATTCAGGGTTTGTTCACGCAGTGCTAAAACAGCATTTACATAGCACTACTATGGGTTTTCAGTAATTAAGAACACAAGTACCTGTAGTCTCCTCATGGCTTCAGAGTCATGATCAGCCTTCACTTTGCAAGCCACAAGCAACTGTGCTGTAGAAGCTGCCACTTGTTTGGCAGATGATATGAGCTTCTCCTCACTAGCGTGGCCTTGTACTGAGGCATTAGCTGCTTCACAGAGATTGCTGGTTGCAGCTGCCACCATTCGGGCCTAGAAGACAGTAAAAAAAAAAAGTCACTGTGTATTCTCACAGGATATTGTTTCTTCAGAGAAGGTGCTAGTTTCCCTTAAGAGGAGGAGTTACTCACAGCGGAAATAAGTCCCTGAGACCACTGTCCATCATCAGCTGCATTTGCAGGGATTGCTCCAACCTGAAAAAACAGTTCAGAGATGGCTTACAATGAGACAGAAAATACAGTTGCTTTGTCTCAGATTTAGACAAACAGTAATCCATGAAAAAAGGAAACACCTGTGACTGTGGCCAGCACATACAGGAGCAGAAAATCCAACTGAAAGTTAGTTGTCAGTGTAAGTGTGCTTCCAACACACACCTGCCTGCTCATGTAGTGTCCAACTTGGTACACTGCTTGAATTGCCCCATCCTTGGAACATGTATAGAAGTCCCAGAGTAATGATTGTTGCAGCCAAGACTTTGGCCTAAGCAACAGTCGAAGTAGTAGCTCCTATTTCTGTCTCCACAACACATCTGGATTTACATCATTCCTGAATCTCTTCTGACTCTGGCACTATGGGAAGGTACAAACCAGAAAGGTCCACAGGGAAGCCCCCTAACTCCCTTTGTGCCTAAAATGGCATTTGAGGAAGGCAGCCCATTTTTCTGCATGGATCATCTACTGAAGTGTTCGTTTTTGGGAGAGAAGGTGGAAGATGTGAAATATGAACATGGTCCAGAAACTTGTTGCATTTTAAAAGAAATGGTAACAGGGATTAACGCATAATCAGGATCCCAGGGATCAGAATCGAATCCTTATGTGTAGCATCAACATAAACAGAAGATGTGTTCTCTCATAGCTATGGTGACATGTTTGTATAACTGAGAAATCAGTTATACAAATGAATTCACTACATCCCTGAACTCTTTAGGTTTCAAGGTTTTCTTGCCTAATCATCCCCAGAATATGTATTTTAATTAGATCACAGATGCAGGAGTCTGGCTAGTGGTGTCTGAACTGTGTGTGTGTGCACATGTGTAAGTGAGTGAATAGGAGGGTGGTGTGGAAGAAGACAGACCAGATCCAACTTCCCAGATTTCATCTATACTGCAGAAATGGAAATGGTTGCCTAACATAAAATTAATTCTTTTCTAGCAGTTCCACAGGGGAAAGTAGTTTCACTTAAAATATCTTTAGCAAACTCTTCAACTACAATATTGCACCAATTTGTCCTGTAAAGATACTTCCACAGCCTTTACTAAGCAATGTCAGAAATTTATTTTGGACAAGAACGTGCCTAGTCTGCACATATCCGTGCAGTTGGGTAAGAATTTCCCACTGCCTCCATACCAAATAAAAAGGTCAGTGAGGAATCTAAGCCAATAGTCAGTACCATTTACTGTTCAGTACTGAAGTGATGGATGTGGAGCAGATCAAACTTGTCTTTCCCACTTACATGCCAGCCATGCTTTTCTGGGAGGAGTCCATACCACATGCCTCAGAAGGTTTCTTACAAAAGCAAAATGTTTCCCCCCAATATCAATAACAAACTCTTCCCACCAGGCAGGTTGGAGCCATTCACTATGGGCAAGAATTTGGTCAGTCATTTTAGAAGCCAGCTTCCTGTCCTTCTGGCTGACCTGGAGATACAGGCTGCCACAATAGTCAGAAGATACCCTGTAGTCACAATTACCTAAGCGCTAGTAATTACTAAAGAAAGAAGAGAAGGAAAACGGCTGAGGTCTTCATTACTTCCGAAATATATTAATGGCTTTATTTATTTGTGAGAAGTATCATAATGAGAGGATGTGCCATAAACAATTCCGAAGTTGGATGTTTCATTACATTTTCATTTTGGTTGGGATTTATTTCTTCCCTTAAAGAGCACAGTATTATTTGCAGATCCTCCAAGCAGGCAAGAAACTATCAGTAAAAGCCATTTGCTGCAAAAATTCCTGATCTTTCAGCAAGTTAATATAGAATAGTGATGGATAAAGCAAAACGGCTAAGTCAGTAAAGCAGGCTGAAGAGATCTGCTAATATGGCACTATATTTGACAGGTGTGCTTCTATTAGAACAGCATGCTACAGCTTTCCTCAGACAGATTAAAGTAGTTTTAGCAATTATCTGAACTTGGATGGAATAGGATGCAAGCGCTGTTAACCTCAATCTGAAAGACACAAATAGAAATGTATCTGTGGGAGCAAAGAAGTGAAAACTACCTGAGGGCGATTCAGGGCTGGTACCAGGATAGAAATACTTTCTGTATTATTCTGTATAACTTTACAGTGGTGGTGGTGAGGAAAGTAAAGCAAGCTGTATATCATAATGAAACTAAATAAGAACAGGTCTTATCACATTAAAGCAGACTGCACAATAATCTAAGTGAAGCAGGTAAGTAAAAATTCTCATTTTTCTGGACTGTCTCCACAGCCAGATTTCAATGGGTATTAATAATATCTTGTTTTATGCATTATTGATTTAAGTTCCATAGCTACAGCTCATGGTGGGTCTTTTCAAAGAGTTACATCACTATTGTTCTGAAACAAGTACTCTGTGCTCCTGTTGGAACTAGAAGCACAAGCTCCCCAGGAATCCTAGCTGAAGTAGACAGCTCAGCGCTTTTGTGACAGGATCCATGACACTGTCTGCTCAGAATAAAGAATTAGATGAAATTGGAAACCATAACTATACAACAACAATGATCCTATAACAAATTGTTCTCACAGGAAACATATCTGATGTTCAGATTTTAAGTTTCAAAGTATATTAACTGGGAAAAAAACCAGTGATGGATATGAAATGAATTACAAAGACCTCAATCCTGACCAGACCAAAAGGACGACACATGTTATAAGCACTCTTTCCGTTGGTCCCAACAATAACTACAAGCACGTCCACTTAGATGTGCTGAATTTGCATACAGACCTGTGTCGCCATCGAATCAGACAACAAAACATTGAGGGCACAATTAGTGAGGCCCTTTGCTATTCTGGTCCAGAGTGGTATTGTATACTGTGACGTTTGGTTTTGGATCCACAAGCTGTCTTGTGGGACTATACATTATTAGCTTGAATCACAGATCTTCATGAAATGAAAAAAAAAATACCCTCACAGACACAAAAACTCCCCACAGCTGAAACATCTGAAGAGCCAAACACTTGATTACACTTGTGAGGTTTAACTAAACATAATTGTGGTGTTTTGGTTTTTTTTTAAACAGAACCAGGCCTGGGCCATGTACTGTGATGAGCAATGGAAAGATTTACATTTTCATTAGTCATTCCCAAGCTCCTTTCCTACTGTTTTAATAGAGAACAGTTAAGAGACTAGATGCAATTTTGATGCTCTCCCCCCCTACTGTTGCTACTTGTCCTGTTTACCCACCTTTCCCTGTGCCACCAGTTCTCTCTGGGCTGCTGAAGCTGACTTCACAAGGGCACTGGTAGCAGCTGCAATGGATTTAGCTGCTTCCAGGATCTGTTCTTCAAAATCCAGTGTCTCATCTGCTTGCTATAACCAAGAAAGAACAATGTCACACATTATTCACCTGAAAGCAATTGTATTTTCAAGATTGAGGACATGTACAAAGTGAGACAAGAAGATTTTGGAACACATCAGTAAATTCAATCAGACCTATAACACCATTTTCTGCAATGGAATTTCATGTGGACTAAAGCTGGAAGTCAACATAAGTGAACTTAAATATTAAGTTGCCCTTGTGGCTGCTCACACGTGAAATTCAGTACCAGACAAGATACTTAAAGAATTGCCTTCAACTTTCTAATACATTACCTCCACTAGGTCTACTCAAAACTACATTCAGAAAAGTGCAGGTCTGAAAAGAAATTTCCGTTTTTCCATACCAAGATTATCTTTGTAGAGCTATAATACTGGCTTCCAGAATTGCTGAACTAGGTAGAGCATTTTCTAAATACTTAAAGACTTAAAGCATTAAAAAATAACAGTGATAAATGTATATTGTCTCATTAACCTGTACTAAGAAATGTAACGTAGATACCAAGCAAGTGCATAGATTTAACAGCTTTTGGTAAGAGCTGTCATTTCACAGAGAGCAGCATTGTGAAGCGGTCCAGTTTAGTCATCTTGGAGATATGAAGTTCCAAAGGTCTGTCTGCCACACTTCAGCCATCCAAACGTGTCTTTCAACAAGCATGTGCAAATAGAGAGATCAGCTGTTCCTAATAAGGCTTCTTGCTATTTAAAACGCAAATCTATTGTTCCATAAAACAACTTCCCTGACTTTCTAATAATTTAAACAAACACTGAAAACATTTATCCATTTAAGCATGCTTACTAGCTTCTGAACAGTTAACAAAATGGAGATAAATGGTTATTGTTATTTGAAACAGAACCAGACCTAGGCCAAGTATTCTGATTGTTTTTTGTACAAAATAAACCAACAGAATGTATTTTGTTTGTGATCAAATCACAAGCCTACCAGAATCCAATGCAGTATGACCAGTAGGGCTAGCGGATACAATACCAGAATAGACCACCTTGTGAGAGATGAGGCTTTTGAAATACAGGTTTCTTCCAACTTATGCAACCACAGCATTCTTGTGTCAAAAACTAACTTTAGGAACACCAGCTAAGTGGGCTTTGAGTTAGAAAACTGGGCACTTCAGTTGCAAATCTAAGCGCATCCATCTAAATTTAAGTCAGGTTTAGTTCTCCTGTTACTGCAATCTGATGAAATAGTAGTCAATTACAAAGTAATAAAAGATAATTATGAATAATTACAAATCATTACAAAATGGCACATCAAGCAGTGCTCAGTCCTACAGCACTTCCATATAACTGCCACATAATTAAAAGTCCAGGAGATGAAACCATAGCATCCATAGACACCAGAAAAACGGAATGATCTGAAAATAAAAACTAATGTGTAGATGAAGTTGTTTGGCATTTAAAAATTCTTCTTATCCTTTAGAAGAAGCTACCTAATTCAAGGAAAAGTATTTGTCTTGCCTTTCTATTGGGCTAATCCCATCAACTGAAGCATATGTCTTTGTAATAAGAGTATAAAAAATGGCTTTGTAAAGTGAGCAAGTCATGTTCCACATGAATTTTTGGCAATGCTTGCAACGTAATATCATAACCGTTATTTTATCTAAGTGGTAATCACATTGGTCCTGAATTTATGCAAGAGGCCTCAAGTCTTATGTATAAAACTCTTACTTCAATCACGACATCACAAAACCAAAGTGACTAAATGGAATTCAGTGAGGTCACTATCAGATTTCTTTTCATTATTAAAATAGATGTATTGTTGACTTTGATTTAAGTTGACTAAAGACTTAAACTGAAACATCAACAAAAGTACCACTGGGTGACAGTCAATTTAACAAGACTGTTATTGGACTTTTACTTATGTCTAAGGCTCCATGTTATTTAGAGCTTTTAAATTTTCATTTCCAACATAACAATATATATTACGTGCATTATTCTTTATATGTCAGCACTGTCAGGAATTCAAACTTAAGCGAGGGAGCGTTTCACTATCTCCTTATTTATTATAAAGGAGGTGTTGCTCTTTAGTAAAGTGTAATAAAATGCCCATGGCCATACTCTGTTCTATTAGGCAGCTGTGTATGTACCCAGATGGTATTCAATTTGCAAAAAAACAGCCACCAAAAAGAGGCTGAAGAAAAGTAGTTGTTTGAACTGAGTTCAGCATAGTAAGTGGACTGAATGTTGCACATACGTGCAAAGCAAAAATTACTACTTTCAAAGGGAATGCAGAGAAATCAAATCTTGCATTACTGAGAATGCTATTGTATAATGGCTGGATTAACTTCCACCATGGAACAGCAGGTAAAGCTCAGCAGAAAAACAGATAGCTAAACTTCAGTATCTCATCAGATAACAGATTTCTGCCCCCCACCGAGTACCAAATGAATTTCTTTCCAAGTCTACTGAAATTTGGGGGGTGGGGAGAAGAAACCACAGCCCGAGTTTCTCAAACTTCCAAATCCTTTATTTCCTGTCATGTCACAACTTTTTATTTCTAGAAGAAAAAGAAAAAAATTTTCTGTTGGCAGTTGATCCCTTCTGTGGAGCAGCCTTACACAGCACTCAAACTGGAACTTCTATTGAGTTTTCATCTTTTCTAACAAATCCTTGTTTTCTAGTCCTTCCCTGCAGTTTTTGTTTCAGCATTTTCAGGTATGACTTCTAAGAGCTGGATACTCGTGTTTGATATGGGGAAGCGGGCACAAGGCTCAGTCAGTGCTGTGGGTATGTTTACCTGCCTGTACTCTCCAAAGAGCATTCCTTAGCAATAAGGACATGTAGCAGTCCAAGACTGAACACAGCAAAACGCCCTACAAGAGAAGTAATTCTTCTACTCATTCCCATATTAAAGAGTGTGTCCTGAACTGTCTTAAGTTCACACTCATTAACAGTACCCTCACAACATGTGTCAGTTCACATGAACTGCCTTCATGAACAAAGTTAGGAGCAATGATGTGATACATGGCAGAAAATTTAACTTTGTAAGATTTTAGTTACTTGAGAGGGCTACTTGAGTTTCTTTAGAAAACCAGATCTATGAGACAAGTGATTAGCTTCCTCTTCCTCAAGTAGCCCCCATGAAGATCAGCATCTCTTTTTCCACAAGCTTAAACTAATAAGCTGTTATCGACTATGTATGGGTATAAATGGATTGGAAAATGAAGTCACTGGAACACACAAACCAAAATTATTAGGCTAGCTACAAAGTCTGTAGCATGAATATCCTGAAAATGTGTACTGTATTTTAACCAGTTTTCTATAGAATCTCCATTATTAGGGGTAGCATAAATAAAGTCAGGGTTCATATGAGAACAAATGAGCCCTCAACCTCATTGCTAAACAGTAGAAAAAAATTACAAAAGACAAACCATTTTATTTTGAAGCAGCGTTCATCTTCTATTTCATAAAGAGAAGACCAATATGAGTAAGTTACTGCACTGAGCCATGGAAAACACAATAACTATTTCAGTGAAAGTCAGTTCTTGACACAGCTGCTGCTCACTGTCATAAAAGGCCCTACACAACTTAAAAGACCCTCCAAGAGCAACTCTACTGATGAAGGAGCCCTTCATGTATATATTTTAAATCAGATTAGGAGTCTGCAGGAAGTCTTCTAAACCTGCTTGTGAGTGAATATACTCCTTCATATTGCCTTCCACTATGTTAAAACCCCCGGAGACAGGGCAGGACACTGTAGGAATATGTTTGATATATAGTTGGATTAAATAACAACCTAATATATCAAACATATCACACAGAGTCCTGCAGAAAAAGGCATCCAGGTTTGATTCATCTTGGGAAAAAAAAAAAGGACAAACTGCTGAAAGCTAACAGCAGGGAATTCTTACTGACTACTAAAGACACTTGTGTTTGAAGGCATAAGCCTGCATAGAAGCATGAAGAGTATACCAACAGAATAGGGTAGGTACAGCAATGCTCTCTGCTGTTGTACCTCATCTACTGCACCTTTTTCCTTAAGTGTTCTTTTTCCAGTATTAGTGAAGCATGTAGTTTTTATTAGAGAAAATGTTTTTCTTCTTAAAAAAAATTACTGATTTGGGGGGGTTGTTATTTTACAGCCAGTAGCATATTTGTATAACAGGAGGAATATGTGGCTGTGTTGCAAGACACTTGACCCTCCAAAAATGGAAAACAGGAAGGAAGGAAGGAAAGAAAGGAGGAAGGAAAGAAAGGAGGAAGGAAAGAAAGGAGGAAGGAAAGAAAGGAGGAAGGAAAGAAAGGAGGAAAGAGAGTCCACACTCAGAAAAAACGTAATTGTATTTAAAGGAAGTATGAAGCCAAAGCTTGCTTAATAAACAATAAAGATCTCACTGCTTCACAGATCATTCCCCACCTTGAACACTGCAATGGGAATACTGAACAGGTTTTGTGTTATGGGGAAGAGTAACACCATCTACTTAGGAGAGTTCTCGAAGTGCTTGCAAGATACAAGCTCAGAAGAAAGACAGATATTAACAAGGTATCAATGGGGCAGTGGACTAGCGGACTAAGCATTTTAGGAGCACATTCACCAGCAGCCACACGACCAGGATTTAAAGCAAACATCATATGCATCATACAATAAAACATAGGCAGCAGTTAGCAGGTCTGTGTCTTATTAGAGATTGTTCTCTGGGATAAGATGATTCCCAGTAGTGGAAAATGAAGACATCTCATGCTATTGGTCTCAGCCTAAGACATCAAAGGGGTATGATAGGTGCAAAAATATGAAGAGAAAACGAGGAAAAGAACAACTAAAATAATCCAAAAGTATTAAAAAAATGAAGATAGTGGAACAAATGAGAAAAAACCCTACCTTCAACTACTGATTTTTTTCTTTAGAGGTAATAGACAAACTGGAACACACAAAAATGAAAATTTCAAGCCTACATCAAATGACTTCCACTCCCTGCCCCAATAACAGAAGCTTACCCCAAAATAGAGAATCAGTCACCAATTAATAATGATGAAGATGATGGATTTCCTGCATGCAGATTATTCTAAAATTACCAACTAAGGGCTTCTCTGCAAGTTCACTTGATGATGATTACTGTTAACCAAAGCAGGATGTTGGTCTAGCTGGACCAGCAGTCTGTTCCGTTGTAGAAGATGACTACTATTCCTGCATTTTGTAGACTAAGCATAAGAAAAATCAATTGTAGCAACCCCTTACCTAGTCTAGGCATTCTCACTACAACACTATGTAGTCAAAGATGAGCATCAGAAAGACAGAGCCTGTTCAAAGCAGGAAATTCTACTCTGGGAGGATACAAGCTACAAGTCTTCAGCAGAAAAAGTGGTATTTGAGCCACTCTGATCTTCCTAGTACCTTTGATGTGTATTACAATCCATATTGTGAAAGGGATTAAACATCTAAAAAACGATGTAAAGGCTGTTGAAATCCCAAATGAAACAAACAGTTGGATATGAATTTTAGTTTCAGAAAACAACAAATAAACAGACCAATAAATCACAGGCAGACTGGATACTCAAATTAACATGTTAAATGAGGAGCAGGTGTGAGATCGGTATTCACTGGGAAATTACAATGACCCTGGAGTGGCTTAGATGTTGGAAGGAAACTGCTCCATGGTTACTAGGCAACACACATATGCTATTGTGCAGTGATTGTATAGAAAAGGTGATGGAGGACTCTTCCTCTCCTCAGACTCAGCCTGTGTCCTCTGCTCTGTAGAATCTCATTATAAAGGACCATTTTTCTTTATAAACAAAATGGATGTACTTGTTAAAAAATGCAGGACAAAGAGCATTTCTTTTTCATGAGCTAATTTATTCCCATCACTAAGCGGGGGGGTGCGGGTTGAGGGGGTAGGGGAGAAGTCCTCAAAGAGTGAAGCTACCAAGAACTATTTCATCTGATGTTCCTGAATGACAAAATACCACCCTGCACTGAAAACAATGATCCAACATTTGAGGCCCTGCTTTTTAGTAAAGCTAATGAGAAGTCTTCCTTAGAAAACAGTTTTGCACTGCCAAAGCAACATAAACAGGGAAATAGATACATAGTCCTTTCCTGAAGTCAATTACACAGCCAAAGCACGATTTTCATTTTAAAGAGATGCAATTCTAGGAAACGTGGTAACTACTTCTAAAACCTGCCTGTTATTCCACACTAGGAAAAAGGTAGCAATTCTCTCTGTGATCCAGTCTTGTGAGCTATGCATACAATTGTAAATAACAGCAGTTTCTTAGATTCCTTCTGTACCATGTATGAAAATAGTTGGCTTAATTTTATATAATATATTCAGAGACACGTTTGAAATGACCTGGCAACATGCAACACTACTTGCTTTCATAATGAACTGTAATTTATTTTCCTTCAGGAAAATTAAATAGAAATCCTCATAACATATATCTGATTTGATACTGAAGCAGCTACTCTTTCAGCACGGCATAAAATGCTATGTTTTTAATCTTAGAAAATCCTGAAGGTCTTTTGCATTCTGCTGAATCCCTTCTCTGTTGCTGCTGCTTTCTCCTGCTATACTACACACATTCAGATGAGAACAAAGGGTCTTCAGAGGAAAGCAAGTGAGAATGACTTTTCACATCAGTAAAATGTGTTTGGAAACAGAAAAGTAAATAATCAACAGTAATGATACTGTAACTTTTAAAAGCATTTCTAACATTTGGCTTTTCCTCCTTTGCTTGCTCATGGCTGGTGCTTGACTCACTCCCTGAAAGGCATCTTTTTACCCTCTTCCTTCAGGGGTAAGTCCCATCCAGTGCAGTGTCTCGTGGCACTGAGACTGATGCAAGGTTTGATTGTTTATACCATTACCGTGGACAGTAACAAAGTATACACTGGTATATGTGCTATATGCATCTTCTGCTTTATTAACTTCAAAGAAACAATGGGGATGGACACTCACCTTTGGCTTGGCTCTTGGTTTCAGCTGCTCTAACTTCTTTGCTGCAGCCTCAATTGATGCTGCAGCCCCTAGTAGCTCTGTCTCCGCAATGACTGTTGGGTCTTCTGGATCCACCCACTCTGTCCCTGAAATTAATGGAGACGAAGACAATAACTTCAGAGCCACTGTGAGCTGCCATTCAAACAGGGTGATTTACAATCACACTTCAAGTGTCAAATACGGAATGCACATTGTAGAAAGCTGATTTTAGTACCATAATGGCATAAAAACACTGTCATTTATGCCACTGAGAGCAAAATGTAAGTCAGAGTGAAAAAAAGCATTTAGCAGGATTATTCTGTTATGAAAGTAACTTAATTAAGAACTGTGTAAGCAAAGCAGCTTCAAAAAGGGATACTGTCCATACTGGGAGCAAAACTAGTTGTCACTCAACTTTAGTTTATCAGAGCTCTAAGATGGTTTCTAACTTGACCAAGTTGTAAGGTACATTGAGAAATCTGACAGAATGGTAAAGAGGACATGTTATAGACAACAGATAATCATCCACAGCAGACTTTTCAGAGTCTCTTTTTTGGCAGTGGTTAGAGATGAAGCTAATATTGACTGAAGAAAGCATGCTCTTGGCAATGTGTTTCTAAGAGCAGTGCACAGAAGGCCAAAGCAGTTTCTGCAACATATCCAAAGGTCAACTTTTTTTTTTTTTTTTTGGTTGAGTTTTTGCCATTTCTCTTGGCTCAAAGAAATATTGTAGGTCCACAAAACGAATACTTGGCTGGAGGTGATCTCAGATTTTTGAAGTTCTCAGTGCATTGTTATTTTCAATTTCCTAATATTTTCTCTGGATGACAAGATTCAGAAAGCATCCATGTTCTGGATTGAGGGATGCAATGAAACAGCCAAAAGGAAAATCAGATGGAGAAAGAAAAGGAAACTAGACAGAAAACTTCTAAGTTCATAACTGCTAAGGGCAAGGGGAGGAAGTGGCATCACAGATAGAAACAGAAAAGGATGGGAAGCAGTGTATACCAGGCAAAGGAACACTAAGCTAGAATGAAAAAAAAAACAAAGAAAAATAAATCTCTTAAGGCCCTGTTAAACTTATTGAAACTGGATCAGAAAGTTTGGGTGAACCTAATATTAAAATATCAACTGAAACATTAATTGTTATTAAGGAGGAGCGACTGGGGAGAAGGATACTGGCACTTTGCATCAGGGATAGCATAACCCATGTCTGATTCATCAAACATCAAAGGAAATAGCCTTGAATGCTTATGGATCAACATTGCACTGGCTAAAGAATGAGGTCGTTTCCACTAAGGATGACCAAATCACAGGAGAATGCCAAATGAAGGGCACCTATTTATGATGTGCTGGGAGAAAGCTGAAGTACATGTAAATACTGTAATCCTAGTGAGATACATGTCATGCTGCCAATCCCTATCTAGCACGTATATATGTATTTTATACCAAATATCAAAGCATTACCAAAGACAATTTCTCAGCTGAAATGGTGTACAAGATGAAGGAATTCTATACAAAACCCTAATATTGACAGATAAGCAGGGAAAAAAATATTTTTGATACAGGCAGCACGTATAAACACAGTCAAAAGCAAACTTGTAAAATGTAGCCGCTCCTCTTCAAAAAAAGGCATTTCACAAAGGTGAAGACATTTACATTTTAAATTGGTTAGGAGACAGAATTTTATCATGTATCTAGGAATGAAAATTGGGAATGATTAAAAAACATTTTACTTTCCACAAAAAAGCTTCTAAAGTGAATAAAAAAAAAATCCCCTACAGGCAGTAAGTGAAAAAAAGAAATACGAAATGAATTTATATTTTAATGAATATGAATTAAAATGCAAAAAGTGCTGGAAATGAATGTCTCCAAAGATGAGGACAATAGAAAGATTTTTAAAAAGCATTTAGTAAATAGAGAATTCTGATATTGGCTTGGCTTGTTAGCAAAGGAAAACAGAAATTTTGAAACCAAGGAAAGTGCAGAAAAGGCCGAAGAATTCAAGAAGTTTACCTGAACAGCAAAAAAGCATAATGGAAATCACTGTTATATGAAACAGAGCAATTAGGTTACAATGTAGAGGGAAAAAAACCCATAAGAAATTAATAAGGGATTCCCATACATGAAAAGTGTTTAGTCAGGATTCTTTTCCAAGGAATGTGTATTGACAAAAGCAGGAAATAACCAAGGAAAACCTGCAGTGTATATTACACAGAATATCAGAAAAATGAGTATAATATTCTCTGGCCTAGATTAGGAACAAATGATTGAACAAATATGTATTTACTAGAAGCCTTTGTTGGAGGGGGCAGAATTAAAAATAAAGTGATTACAATGCTTTATTCAACATATTTTACTGTAGTATTCTATTACCTATGAAATTAGAATGCTCATATGCCTTTCTGATGGCTGTGAAGATTTCTTTAGACTAAAGTTCCCAGTAAATTTGGCAGATGTGCTTCAGCAGTAGTGGTCTAATATTTAATAACATCACCCTTAATATGAACTCATCTCATTTAAAATGTTAGAACTGTTGTCCTATGAGTTTGCATACATCACTGGATAAAAATTTTACTAAGGAAGCCAGTATCTGAGAAAAATATCACTCATCTGTTATAAGAACAGTGAACTTCTGCTAAGCAATGGAATTTGTTGCTTATTTGAGTGCTGAATTTATATTTGTCCACAAGTTGTTAAATTCTAAGAGTTCAGAAAATCATCCAGACCACAATTTTCTGAAGTCTCATTGTTTCATTAACATACTTTGTCAGGGCAGGACCCGGACAGAGAACTGTAAGCACTAGAGACCTAAAATTGACATTATTTTTAGAGGCTGAGTATTAATTAGGTAAGATGATGGTATCCCATTTTATTTGAAGTTGGAAAGCAACTATCACAGAAAAGCAAAGGACTTATTTTGACTGAACAAACATGAGTGTAAGGAAAGGAACCAGCGATCCAATTACAATTCAGCCACCGGTTCAAGAGGAGTGAAACTGTATTTTGTTTTCTGTTACTGTGGCTCTTGAGTGCTGTGCTTGATGGTTCCATCTTCAAAGGCCACACGATTTACAGATGACTTATGACCGATCACATGAAGTGGGGGAGGGTCAAATAGATATGTTTTCCAATACTCTGAATACAAGTGAATACCAGCAGAGAAGTTAAAAGAATGGAAGTAGGTGGTACCAAGACACCTAGAACATACTAAAAGGGTTTTTATTAGTTTGGGGGTTTGTTTTAAACTACAAAAATAACAGATCATCATCTCTGGAGTAAAAGGCCCACTGTACTGGTAGCCAGGCTGCTCAACTCACCTTTCATTGCTTCTGCTGACTGGATGAGCTCTGTAACAGCACCAGCGACCCGCTTGGAGAAAGAAGCCAACTGATGCTTTAGTTCTGGAGCTGGTTTTTGAAGGATCTAGAGAAAAAGATAACATGTAACAAATGCATATTAGAAAGGATTCCAGAGAATGCTGGAACACTCCCAAGGCACACTAGTAAAAGATTTATTTTATACAGCAATTGGCTGAGAAAAAATGTGAGTCCAGTGAAAGAAATACAATTGTCAATGAATCACTAGGAGCAAAGGCTTACATTGCAACATCTGATGGATACTAGGAAAGTGACACTGCCTTGCATTTCTACAGGAACTGACAACATTGTCTGGAAGTTCTCAGCACTAAAACTAGGACAGAATTCTCCAAAAGAGAGGCGCATGTGTGAGTATGTGGAAGGAATATGCAGCTTTAGCACTCCATTCTCAGATATTATAGTCATTACACTTACACATCAGGCTTAGTCTTTCTAAACTGCTAGAGAAGAGCTGATTTTCTAGTATTAACAAACTGGTTGGTCATTATTTCTAAGAAATAGAATTACAGAGTTCTGCAAGCTAGCGCTAGTTACCTGTTCTGGAAAAAATCAGCAAGGGTGAACGCAATGGAAATGCCAACCCTGGGCAAGACCCTTAAATAGAAGGGAAAGAAAGACACCTCTGAACCGAATTTGCATCAAGTATTAAACTGTGCTTCTTCAAATGGAAAACAGTCAGTTATTCAGACAGTGAAGTTGAATTCTTCCCCTGAACAGGAACTACATTTGCATTTTTAATTACCATATTGTAAGGAAAAAACCAATTAAGTTCTGGAAATTTGTGTATACTTAAAAACTACTTCTGAGAGGAGACTGACAGATATATAGAGAGATTTAAAAGCAAAACAAGAGGTTGAGTCTCAAAAGTCATAATCAGGTGTGCATTTTCTTAAGGTTTTCAAAAACTCCTCTGCAAAGCAGCTCTAAAAACTAGATGCGCTTTGAAAATACATTTTATCTTTTCTAAGTGTGTTTCCCATTTTGCAGTCAAATGCCCTTACTTTGACAGAATAAACTAAAACTGAACTGTTTTCTTAACTTCATCTGGTGAGAACTCTGCCACACGAGGAATTCTGTCTCTCTGGAACTGCCGTGTCAATGTATGGGTGGACTGGTCTGCTTCCTAAGGATGATCTTTAGTCAACTAGTTTCCATAGTAAACAGAAGTACATGAATCCTCAATAGCTGAACAATCTGCAATGCTAACAAAATGTAACAACACAGTTATAACCAAGGTTTATACACTGCGTAATCCTTTAGTATGGCAGGAGTTGAGCATTGAGCATCTCAGGGGTTATCTTCCCACACAAGCAAAAATGTCCAAAAATATATGAATGTGGTCAGTCAGGACTATAGCAAAGAACATTTTCTGCTCCAGCAGCTGTGACACTAGTACCACCTATGATAGTGGTGACAATGTTGGAATTGAACAAAAATGGATACAAATTTTAAAACTAGGTGGTTTACAAACTGCATTGTTTTAAAGCCAATTTAGAACTCACAGCAGATTCTCATCCCCTGCAGAGTCATGTACAGGCATGGCATGAGAACAACAACAAAAGCTTCAGACTTCCCCTCAACTCAGCATGCATCAAAACTGACCAAGATGGAGCATATGAATATGTAGGAGGGCAGGTCAGTCTTTAACCTTGCTAAGAATATAATTTACAAGTTGTTTTATAAAAATTTGTGCATGCCCATCAGCTTTAATTAGTGTGTTCCCACACCCTACCCCTAGGTAAGTGATTAGAGGGATATTCCTTTGAGCAATCAAGTCAGTTTTGTGCTATTTGCCCAATGCAACCTCTGCACAAGTCAATACACTGGCTTAAGAAATCTTAGATACTGCATCTGACAACTCTTGCACCTAAAAAGTATCATCTTCAAAGAAATAAGGTTGCCGAATAGTATTCCTTGGCATCCCTGTGTTGAGGCACCCATGCAATCATCCCTAGCCTGACTACCAAGGGTGTGACTGAATTTATTAACAATTCTATCACAAGGTGCCACGTGGACTAATTAGAGATTTTTAATCTGAGATGATCTGTGTTTCGGGAGGTTATAAATTAAATGAGACTGTAGACCTAGGGGTACTAAACTACCAGAGTAACAGGGATCAGGAAGCAACAGGATTGTCTGACACTGAAACCATCTTGCTATTTTTTTCTTTTATCCAAGCAAAACAAATCTGAGCTAGGATGTTAAGTTAGCAAGATTGTGTATGGCAGGAGAACAGCTCAGGTAACCACAGAACAAGCAAACAAATCTCTTGGATTACATCTAGACTGTGTCTCTGCCACAACTCCCAAGAGATAAAACTCAGGGGAAAGAATGCAAAAGTCCGTAGAGCAAAAAGTCTGTCATTTACTTGGTTCAATGTTCCTCTGAAAGTGATTTTTTTTTAATCTACTTTGCAGATCCAGTTTACATTTATGAAGCACAGCATGTCTGTATTATGTGTGTACGTGTCTAGTGCTAGACAGACTTTAGCAAAGAGTCAGGATGAAGTTACCACTCCATACATCTTTTTTTCCATGCAGGCATTATGCTCTTCTATTGTGGTTGTGATCACAGAGTCAGTTTTCTAAGGCAGCAAACATTGCGGGGCAGGGGCGGGGTGGGGTGTGGAATTTTCTCATGGCTTTAGGGCCCTGAAAGTAAAGCAGCTTAAGGTAAGAAAGGCTTGTTCCGCTTTATTAGAGGATCAGGCCTTTGTTACCTTAAGCCTCTCTACTTAAGCAGAGACAGAAAAATAAAATGAGCAAAAAATGACTCAAGTCTTTGGTCTGTTCTTGTTTGAAACAAGTACTATGAGTTCAGGAGACCAAATCTGAAAAACTCCCCAAAGTACTTCTGAACTAAAAATGGATCACATATCTAATGCTAAATTACTTACTGCTATGCAGCTGTAGGAATTACATTAACAAGTTCAATCTTTCTTGAACTATTTTCCCTGCTAGTGGCAAGCATAACTGTGAGTTTACTTCTATGTTATGTATATTTCAATGAGGTGATGTGAATTATTAGACATGCTGTATTCTCAGCAGTAAAACTGACTTGGATTTACTAACCTACAGCTAGCGGCTGCAAATTACAGTTTCAGAGACTTCAATATGTCAGCTTAAAGCCACTTAAAAGAAATCTCTGGGCATCCATGAAGATGATTGCTGATTTAAGTCACCTCCAGGAACTTCAATATCTCACAAATGTTAGTTCAAACACACATTATTACTTCCTACAAATGTAATAGCAACAGCAGAACAATATATTATGTGATATTATGTATGGTCAAGAAAAGCCAATGGACAGCAGCATTCATGAGTTTGGATTTCAGCGGAGAAGTTTTATGCAGAGCTACGGAAGTGTCATGTCTGGCATGAATTGGAGAGCTCTTTGTGAGGTAGTGCTGGCTTGGGGTTTTGGGATGGCATTGAGTAGGTGCCTCTTATTTTCCTGGAATCGGGACTGCAAAAGGCATGTAAAAGGGCTTTCATAAAGATTATGTAACCTCTTTGGTCTGGGGGACAGGAGTGTGCCTAATATGTCTAATGCTTACAGTGGGCTTAAAAGAATACTGAAGTGTCTTATTTTCATTTCTTTGTTGGGGACCATTTTTAGGTCAGGACCCATAGTGCCTCCAGATTCAACCCAGAATTCAGTCCCATTTAAGTACTTCCAGTCTTCCTTCCGTCTTGCAGTTTGAGCTGAAGTACTGAGTTCACTTTATCTTGCTTTTCCTGAATAACAGAACTGTTCATAATCTTATGACAAACTGATAAAAATGTGTCACTAGCAGCCACTATAGAAAGAGGTCAGAGAAATTATTCTCCTTGGAAGGGATCCAGTATGTGCATGCAGATGACTCCTTACCAGAAGAACATGTTCCAGGAGTTCCAAGTATCCCAGGGTACATTCTGTTCCAAAGCGCAGGGCTCTCTCTCGAACTTCTTCATTCACATCTGGGTGATATGATGCTTGCTGAGGAGGCAAAACAATATTAGTACCCCAAAGCTGCTCCAAAAGGAGGCTGGCACAGAGAAGATAGGGGAAAGAGAAGGGAAGAGTTTTTTCATAACATGCAAATGACATTTGAGCTTGAGGGCCAGCTGTTTCTGTTGTAAAGGTGTAAGCAAACTGCACTCAAAGAGCAGCAGAGCTCCCATTCTGAGAATGGCACTGGGAACACTTTTCCTTTTCTCAGCACATCCTCCTGTCTGGGTGTGCATCTGCAGTCTTTCTTAGTGTCCTTCCTTAGGTATTATCAGCAGTAGTACTACTTCTTTCTGCCAGTTAAGAACAAATAGAGAAACCCTTGAAGAACCATTTGAAAATACAGGAGGATATATGATTTCTTCTAATGAAAATATATCACTTAGAAACATCTTGGGACTGGAACAGGCTCTTGGGTTGCGTATATACTGTTCTACAGTGCAAAGGTTATGCTATTGTGGCTCTTCTTTTTTACTAATACAGCAAAACTAAAAATTTTAAGTGTCGTTTTGCTGCCCACAAATGGCTGTTTACATCTTACAGGTTAGAAATATGCTAAAATAATTTTTTTATTGTAAGCCTGTACAGCCTGCCATCAAGGAATTTAAAGCAGAAATGGCCATCTGGTTTAGAGACCAAAGCACTGGACTGGCCCCAGAAGACTTTGGGCCAGTCAGAGGTCAACCACCAGCCCAGTGCATGGGTCAAATGTGGGTGTCTTACTTTTCCTTCTCCATTCTGCAAGATAAAGATAATAGTTTGTTCCTTGTAAAAAGCTTCACAAATGGCAGATGAAAAGTGCTATGGAAGTGCTGGGATATCATTATTTTACATGAGACACACAAACCCCAACCCAACCAACCAACCCACCCACCCAAAAAAAGCATTAGCTGCTTTTTTGTTATCTGGTAACACATTGTAAGTAAAAGCTTATTAATGGCTTTAGCTTGACATAGGGATTTAACACAGCAATAGGCAGTGCTGGAACCATCTGTTTAAATACAGAGAAGAAGCAGCAGAGTCAGTTCTTTGACTTCTTAAGGATTTCCACTAAGTATAATGTCTGACATCTGACATAAGCCTGACTAATTCAACCATTTTATTTTTAATCAAAAGTGAAAACTGCAGCCTCTTCAAGCTTTGTATTTTCTAAAATAAACTTCTAGGGAACTTTTTTATTGAACAGAAGTGCTAGCTGTTGACAAGCGAAACTTTCTAAAAATCTTAAAAATTAGCATTTCCTCTTACAAAACAACTCCTTCCACCCCTGCAGCCTCATATCTTCCACTGGAACGGGGGATTATCTCACTGCTCACTTATTTCGAGCCCTTCCTGCAACCCTCAACATCCCAAGCAAGCGCAGTTGTCAGCTGGGCCTGGAGCTGGTCTGTGGGCGCCCTCTGCCGGGAAGTTCAAGGTCAGCAGAGCACGAAAACTGCTCTCATCAGCCACCTCCATCTCTTCATCTTGTCAACAAATCATCTGAAGGGAAAGGAGGTGGGAGGAAGCAGGGTAGGACTTTCTCCACCTTCAGCATACTTCAGACGAGCCCCCAAAATCCAGAACAGCTTATTTTTCATTTTCAAAGAAGGCAGAAGGATCCCCCCGTGTTTCATATGAATCCATTTTAAGTACCCTAATATGCCTCTTCTGCACTTAAATATTATTGTTACACATGCAATTAGAACAAACATCCGTAGGAGAGAAATATAAACTTCTTCTTATGCTTGCACACATAGCCAAGACTGATATCAGAATATTTTGGGAGCATTTCTAAGGTTCAGTGAGTCTTAAACCATATACTTCACAGCAGACTGAAGAGGTGATAAAGTCATTTTAGGAAGACATTTTTGTAGCCCAGAGACATCCCAACAGACATCTCACTACACCAGTTAGAACTCACAACAGAAATGTTTAGTTTTCCAGACTTGCACAGAAAGCCTACTAAAGCATCTCAAACTGAAACATGTGTCCAAAGAACTAGAACACACATTTATTTCCTCATGCTGAGGCTTCCTTTCACTATCAGACCTCCTTTTCTCTTCACGTGCTTTCAAGACAGTAAAGCAGCAAGCACTACTTGACTCTAGTACTACAACTTCTAGCGTGTCAGCACTGATGAATAGCTTGTGTAACTAAAATGTACTAAGATAGTCAGCGTCAAAAAGTCAGTGCTGTTTGAAGGAACCGGGAGAATTCACATAGTCCAACCTCCTGCCTAAGCCTGGGTCAACATTAAATTCAGACCAGATCACTTAGGTCTTTGAAAACTTCCAAAGAAGGAGATTTCATATCCTCTTTAGGCCCCTGTCTCAATGCCTTATTATCCCCACAGTGGAATAACTGGAAGTTCCTATGATTCATTTTTGGACCATTGTGTTTTGTTCTCCTGCTGTGCACCTCAGGTAAATAGCCCAAGACTGTCTCCTCTCAGCAATCTCCCGGTAGGTTTTAGAGGGCTGCTGTGAGGTCCCCTCAAAGTCATCTCTTCTCCAGGCTGAACAGGCAGTTCTTCAGCATCTCCTCACAGGGCCTGCGCTCCAGCCGCAACCATCTGGGCAGGCTCTGCTGAGCTCGCTCCAGTTTCGTCAGTACTCCTTTTGGGGAGCCCAAAATTGGACACAGTATTCTAGATGCAGTCTCACGAATGCTGAGAAAAGGTGAATAATCATTTCCATCAACCTACTGGCTATGTAATGATCTAAGTCATTACTCGTTTCAATTATTTTCTATGCTTTTGATGGACCTTTCATACCTGTTTACTTTTCAACAACAATCATTAAAAATAGTGATATTATGCACAGGTTACTTACTGCATAGTCATTATTTTATACAAATAGGTAATAAAGACAGAAATTGTTATTATCTTAGGGCCTGCTCCAACCTTCAGTAAATGTAATTACAGTGTTTCCACTGACTTTAATGAGAGTTGTCTTTGTTCATTATATCCCGCAGTAGTCAACCTCATTGTCTTTTGAAATGGCATCTACTTATAGAGTATAGAATTAGTAATAAGCACTGTAAATTCACGTACAGCAGAACAAGCATAAGCATATATGTAACTCCTAATAAGTCAAATACTACTTGCCTTAGGCAGCTGGCAGTGAAATAGAACTTAAATTCCCGGCACCAGGGAAATCTGAACTATATTGTATGCAATTCTACCACAGCTCATATACACACACTTTTGTCTTAGCCCAAAGGACATAAAAATCTGATTATTTGTCAGTGCTTATTGTACAGACTAGCTTAATCACACTGGAAGCCCCTCCAGTATTTGTCAAATGTCACAAAAACCAAGTCGCAAGGCATTGCACAGCTTTTACAGCATAGTGAGGCTAAGATTGCTAGATCCTACCCATAAAATTCAAGGGATGGGGCTTATCATGGAAATGCTATGTACAATAATCAATTTGTAGAAATCAATGGCATAAGATTTCTAATTCTCTGAGCAAAATTTGTAGAAACAGGGTTTTCTAAATAAAGTCTGGTACAAACTGTGTATTTGAAAGATTTGTTAAATGACGTAGTATACCTGGAGGCTTTTATTCCCATTTGCTCAACAACCGCTCTTGATTTTAGGAAAGGTAGATAAGATAAAACTACTTCTTACTCCTCGTCAGTGTACCATTACAGGTAAGTAAAATGATTCCCAGCCATTTTCCTTCTGTAGATTGCTTGCTTTGTGAAGGTAATTCCCTGGGAGATCATGAATGCTTTTCCAGCATCCCAGACCTCCATTATTCAGTTTGCAGGAAGTTTCATCCTGTCGGCCGCTTGCAAGGCATGAACTCCTAAACCATTAAATTAACTGGAAGCAAATATAAAAAGATGAATGTTCATAATTAAATGTTCAAAACTATGTATTGGGCTGTATATGGTGTATGTGAGTGTGTTTATAACATTTTTGGAAACAGGATTCTGTTCCTGAGAATTTGCTGCCTGTTTGAAGAGATCGAAACAAAAATGTATCTGCACTAGCTACTTCCAAATGACAAAGGATGTTTAGTGCACCTCAGCATCTGAATTTGTGCCTGAATTGATTTGTCAGAATGTTGCACTCCCTTAGAAGTTTCAATTAACTGGCTTGTACCTAAGACATATTAGGCTACAGTAGTTCCCATGTAAGGAGCACAGTTGTTTAATTTTCCCATGCAAATTAGAGCTGCTCTGCTTTGTTGACCTTCTGGGTTTATGAAGTGGAGAAGACAGAATCAAAATTTGAAGCATACGAAGTGCTCAAGAACTGTCAGACACTGAAAACCCCATCAGAAAACTAAGTCAAAATAAAAAGTTTCATTCAATGGTTTTGTATAAATCCAGTTCTATGTTATATTAGAACTTGCACTTTTGTATGAGGATTATTTTAAAAACAAAATTAACCCTTCTACCTGGGCAGTATTAGGCTAAAATTAATCTGGGACTGATGTAGGCAGTTAGGATTTGACCAAATACTGAAAATCAGACACCTCACAGAGAGCACTGTTATTTTACTGTCATCTTCCATATATGTAAAGGCAAAAGTAAATAAATATAATTTACAGGCAAAGGCACTTTGTGTTACTACTGAAGACCAAAAGGAATGTGATCTTTATAATGCCTTTTTTTTAATTTATGCCTAAATCTTTTTTATCACCAGAACAATGCCAAATGGCTTAATAGCCATTTATTTGTATGACAGATACTTTCCCCCCAGTTTTGCAGGTCAGTTTTTGAAAGTTGTCTAGCGCAAGCAACTGTAGAAAACAGGGTACCAATATTTTTAGTGCAAAGGCAAAACACATTTTTGAAAAGCGCAGAAGAAATTGAGCAAACCAACAGATTTGGTTAGGGGTGGAAAGGACTAATAAAAATAGACCCGAGTGATTCCTTTCACCATTCCTTTCACTCTTCCTAGAAATACTGAAATCATATTTGTGACCATAGGAATATTCTTATATTCTACTACTTGCACAGATTGTGTGTCTTCCAGTTTAATAGGAAACTGAAAACTGGAAATTTCTTGTCAAATAAAACTTCATTTTCGCAAAAAGAAAATAGTCAATATTAGTGCTGTTTCTTTTTTTGTGCATAGCACAGAAAATCCTTTCTGAGAGAGACGTTCCCTTAAAATTATCACAGCCATTAACTTTCTCATCTGAAAAGTAGAGCATTAATACAAAGAAACTGAACAGAAACTATAGCATTCAAGGGATTCAGAGGAACCCCCACCCACCCCAAAAAAAAAAAAAAAAAATTAGTCTTAGGCAAGGAAGTGAATCTTTACCTTACAAGCTGTTAGCATGTCAGCTACTGCTTTGCGGCTCAGATTTGCTGTAGCAATCACATCCTCCTGTCTGCATGAGTTCCCAGCTGCAACAGCTTTGGCAGTTGCCATGGTGATTCCTTTCGTCATCCGGATTGATTCTTCAGGTGATGATGTCTTTTCTGGAACCTCACTTGACTGAAACACCTAAAAGTGAAAGCAGAAGGAAAGCCTGATACCATTCAAGTCAAAGCAGAACCACCATGAGAAAGAGACAGCAACTGGAAGCTGCCTTTGAACAGCAGGAAATGAGAAACATATTCTGAGTACTTGAGTATTATTCTTGCTTGCCATGAGCCTGGTCCTGATAAGCCTGCTCACCTACAGACAGCAGAAAGAAACAATAAGCTGAGAGAAGCATACAACAAAACATTAACCCATTCATCTTGCTTGCCGTTTAACTACCTGGATGACAGTTTGTTAACAGACAGCTGTTCAGAGTGTTACAGGATCAAATGAATTACTATTCCTTTAATTATATTCTTTTTTCATCTGACTGCTGCTTAGGCTGGTCTACTCACATGAGGAGATCCTTCCGCTGCAGAGGCTGGGCCCTACCGAGCCCTTGTTGATAGCACAGTGCAGGACAGTGTGAGAACATCAGTAAAATATTCAAATAGCTCTTAAAAAAGCAGAGGTGGAGCATTGTCTCTTATGCTATACTTAGTCTCCCTTAGGAACCTAAAGATATAATTTTGCTCGTTGAATTGTGTGTGAAAATAGTTCAAATATTTCAAAATAGTTCAAATTATTGGACAGTACACATTACTCTCATGAATACTGGAATACATGAACTGTGGTAAGATGTATGTAACAAGAGCTGGGTAACCTTACTTTTATCCTGTATTTCCTTTTCCCAAGCTTTAGTCTGTATTTGCTTGCCAGTCTTTTACTGTGCAGGGGCAATTCAGAGTGCACAATTAATCAGGAGAGATTTCTTGAATACACACAATGCAGCCTAAGCAGGCTAGTGGTTACAGAACGCAAATGTCTGGACAAAAGTGAGCCTGGTCTATCCCATGCTCCCAGTTCATCAGTTTTTCCACTTTCTCTCTCCAGAAATGAAAGGGATGTTATAGTTAAGTATGTGAAGGACATCCCTCAACATGGCTTAGATTCAGTCCCTGGAGTTCCAAGTCAATCTTGATGCTTTTTCTTGAGCACATACGTCCCATCCTCAGTTCCTCTCTCAACTCTCTCCTAGTACTCCACTTTTCTCCTCATTAAAGAGATGACGCCACCACCACCACAGACCCATTCCTTAGCAATGCTGACAAAAGGAAAAGGAAGAGGAGGAACATTTCAAAGAGATACCAACCAGACTGAGAAAGCAGATGTGATAATGCACAATCCTTCAATGACAGATCTGGACATGTTTTAGATCAGAGTTATGGGAAGGAATATAACTTAGTCAGGTCTTCATGACGATATACAACAGTAACGTGCGCTAGATATTGTACAGAACTTTCCTGATCAGGTACTGAAGCAGTTTTTACCACTGCAGACGCTGTATGAATTCCCAACAACTATATACAGATTTAAAAAAAAAAAATTAAAATAAACAAGAGTTATTTCTTCATTACAACAGCATTGCTCACACAATGAAAAAGAGATGTTTTATGGAGAGCACTTGACAAGGCTCTGCACTGTGCCAGTGCAGTTACAGCATAAGAATTGCTAATCCACAGTCTCTACAACAAAATATTTTCTGCTGAAGAGTATGTCTGTAGGTTTTTTATAAAAATGGCCTGTAAGTAAAGGAAGGAAAAAAATCAGGCTTCTTCATAAATATGGAGGTATTAATTTATGTCACTGAGTAGTGTACTAGTAAAAAAAATAACTGAAATCTGCAGCTGGAGGCTATACTTTTAGATCTTAAAGAGGAAGGAAAACAACTGTCATGGTCTAACACCTAATTTGGGAGAGAATTCCATGCTATTGTTAATTCCTGCTCAGATAGAATATCAGAGACCAGACTATGTATCACTGGTAGTATCATTTCATAATAAAGGAAAAATAGAAACAAGATTAAACTGCAGGTGCAATATGGCTATGATGCTGAGGAGACATTACCAAAGCCAGGATCAAAAAAAGTGAACAGCATTGGACTCAAAAAAATATCTGTAGTGAAAGCTTAACATCTAAAGAACAAAGCAGCAGTTGCTTCCAGATTTGTACATGATGGTAGCATCTCAAATCTCAAAGTGGAGATTGGTAACCTTTGAAAGTACATAGGCTGAAGTGGCATTGTAATTGTACTTTCAGAGATGATTTGCAACAGGTGGAGAACCAAATTGCACCCAATGCACTGCAAGGCAGCAAAGCATAGCTTGAGGAGGAGTGCCTGGGCAGGCTGGTTTGAGTGCAAGAGCATACTTTCAGAAAACTGCCACGTATGGCTATTTTGTTCTGTACCGTGAGTTCCTGTTTGATGTATTCAATTGTGGCCTCAAGAGCTCTTGTCCCTCGAGTAGCTTCATCTTCTACTGCTTTAACAGTCTTCAAAAGTGATGTGACATTTGTTACCATCACCTGAAGAAGAGAGAGGTGAAGACAAAAATACGTGATTCCTTCCTCCTATTTTTCAGAGACAGCAGGGTATGCAGCAAGGCAAATTAAGCTAGGGAGCATTACTACTTCTAATAGAGCCTAAGAAGCTTCATGAACTGTCTTGTTACGAGACTAAATACCAGCTGTTCTGTTGACCAGTTTCTGAAAGCTCCCTGTAAGCTGCAGAAATGTAGCACAACTAACTGCACAGTGATATTATCTTAAGTGTGAGCGTTCTGGCAAAAATTGTACAAAAAAATGGAAAATTCACAACATTTCTAGGTGAGGTCTCTTACACAGATTATGTTAGTGTCTTTTCTTCCGGCACATGTTACACTGCAAGTTGGAAGAGATGTGAATTGAGGTATTGTATTTCTTTTTGAAATTTAACCAATGCATTCTCCGCAATCAGATAAAACCCCAGGTAAGCAAGGAGCCAAACACCAGCCTCAAGCCCAAATGCAGATATAGAATCAGTTACTGTTCCTGTTACAAACCCAATAGTGTTGATGCAGAATAACGTAATTGTCACTGTAATAACTACACCTTTCTTATACCTCAGTATGTTGAGATACAAATGACAACTACAATGAAAAAGGTAGAGACAGAAAGGCCAGCTTCTTGACAATTATGACTTAAAACACAGAGAGCTCTTCACAGCAGGAATAGCCAAGAAGCCACTTTTCTTGACTAGATGGGTCATTTTCTAGTAGCGCCTCAACAGTATACTGTTATCATATGCTCTGAAAGGAAGAGAGGCACAGGTCTTATGGGTAAGCAACAGACATGAGAGTGAGAAGAGCTTCCAGCCAAGCAAGAAGCTACCATGACACTCTCATAATGTGAAAGCAGAAGTAATATCACCTAAATCTCCACATCTGGAAATATTTTGTAGACACAAAGCCACAAGGGCTTTGTGAGGCAAATGTCATAATACATCTCAGGTGCAGAGAAAATAGAGCACAAAGATATCACAGGTATAGTGTAATCTGTGTGAGTTTTGAGCTTTGGTACCTATGTACTTCCTGGAAAGATCTAGGAGGGAGGGATCAGAAATGCACAATATCCTACTGTAGAGTTATTGGAGGGTTTTTTTTCCCTTCCTTTCCTCCCCTTCTCCCCCCCTTCCCCAAGATGCAAGGGCTAAATAAGGAGGCCACATGCTTATCCTGAGCATGTCATTGTTTAGAATGTAAATATTTAGGTACCATTTTACACTGGATAAACTTTACTCTGTAGTATTCTTAAAGGAGAACCTACCCTTCAATACAGGCTTGCAAAAGAAAGAGGTTTCTCTTCAGAAAAATTACAGTTCTTTCATAAAAACACAAAAGTCACCTGACAGCCTACAAAAACTGATAGCTTCATGGAAACTCGATAGTGTCTTACTGTTTTTCTGTATCATCCCAGGATGATAATGAAACAAAGGAAGAGATGAGATTTCAGGCAATCAGAAATTGCTGAAAACCAGGCTTCACATGTCTATCAAGTGTGATTGCACAGATACTTTCAAATAAAATGTAAGAATAAGGTTTTACCTTGGCAGCACCTTTCAGCTGGTACATGGATGGATCATCTGCTGGTTTGCTAGCAGCTCCTTTGGTAGCACCAATGAGATCAGAAAGGGCCTTTGCAACATCCTTGATAGCATTGATCAGGACAACCTATAGGAATGAGAAATAGCTGTAAGCCTCAGGCAAGAAACAGTAGACTGGATGAGGGCGTAAATAGCTAAAAAAAAAAAATAAAAAAAATCTACTACTGGTACACAAATAGTACCACCCTCCCTCTACCCCAGTAAAACACACAATATTCTGGAAAAGGAAAAGCTGTGTTGATAGCTACAGTATTTCATATAACCGGTCAGAATCTATAAAAGTGACTATTTCCTGTGAAGAAATTGAAATGCTGATTGCAGGTAGGATTTCCTTCCTCTGAGCTTCCCTAAGGGGAGGTTTACTTTTCTCCATGTTCTTCACCCTTTGGGTGGAAGCAGGACAAGAGCAAGGAGACAGATTGATCATAAGCTTACAGTCTAATGTTACAGTTATGTACCAATTCGGAAATCACTTACTGAAAGATCAAATGTACTTGCTATGGCGAGGTGTTAGAGGGAGATATTCTTTCAGGGAAAAGGAAGTTGAACCTCTGTAAGAAGCTATACAGAATTAAATGCTGAATAACTTGGTTGGCTTGAAGTCAGGAAAAGTCAAATCTGGAGATATTGTCTCCTAAACCCAACCTCAAAGACAGAAGTCCTAGACAAAATACAGACACTACAACAGGCTTATTAATTATTTTAGGGTAGTATTGGAATAACTCCCTCCTCCAAATCCTTCTCCTTTGCCCTTTGCACTAGTAGAAAATCAGATGTTTTAAGTATTTTGCTGGAATTCAGAAGAGTTCATTTTAAAGAAAATGTTGAAAGATGCATGAAAAATGAGAAAGCTCGGGGAAAAGAAAAAAAAAAAAGATGTGGAACAATCTCCTCTCAATAACTGCATTTCTGTAGCATTATAAATATTAAGAAAACAGCCTCATTCCTTCGTGTTTGCAGTTCACTGTAATTTACATAGAAGTGAAGTCTTTGCTTTTCCTGAAAATTTTATTTACCTTTTGGTAGCTCAGAAGCTCTTTGACCATGGAAATAAGAAAAGAACCCGAGACATAGGACAGACTAATGGGATTCTCTGTTGTCCAACTGCCTACGTTGTGTGGCAACTTGCAGTGTAAGACATCTGAAACTCTATCGCACCAGGTAAATTAAGTGTTGCTGCTATGGAAAAATGTTGTGACAGTATTGTGTGCTAAAGCTATTAGAAGTGCTCCATTTAGGACACGATGCATCTACAATTTCAAACTGGCAATATAAAATTGCTCCAGATAATTACTTGTGCACAATAACATTTATTCTAAGTACTTTATTCTTGGCTTTTTACTTATAGAGAAAAACTATGTGTGATAAACGTTTTGCAAATGTTGCTAGTTTATGGAAATCCTGCTGTTAAAGACAAAAAAAAGAGAGTGGGGGGACCGGGGGGGGGGGGGGAGGGAGGGGGGGGG